>NC_044028.1:14651574-14957500 GCF_900496995.4 Aquila chrysaetos chrysaetos | reverse complement strand
AATGAAAAATGGGGCAGTAACATATATTTATACTGGTGAGGGAATGAACTGAAATTTATTAAGAGTTCAATCCCCACATTTATTATATAAGATATATGAAACAAGCCTCCTATTTAAAAAAAAAAAAAAAAAAGTATATTTCATTTAAACACCACAATAAAAGCAACGTGAAAAATGTTTACCAAATGTTAGGCTTCCAATTCAAAGTGTGGATGATACATCTTTTTTGGAATTGCACACACAAAATGTCTAATGTGGGGAATAACAGAATTTATTTGCAATTTTAATTTTCATGAGATGGCTTTACAACTCCCACTCTCCAAATGATTATATGGCATTTTAGTCTATTAAAATAATCTTGAAAGGTTGAGGGTGCAGCCCATGTTAGAAAATATTTTGTTTATAAAGCTCCTACAGTACTCCTAGTAGTCATTTTAAACTGTATGTCTGAAATAGTTATGTAAGAAAAGCATTTGAAATTTTTTTACAATATATATTGGGAATGTTTTCACTTATATAAATAACTACTGATAATATGACTTATGAAAAAATTATTACTACCATATGTGGAACATAGTGACTTCTAAACAGATTTAAAAAAGCACCCTACAAACCCAGAAAATGTGTATATCTGTCTTTAGAAATTAGTGTTTATATCACAACCGTGATTTGTGAATAAAAAAAAAAAAAAAATGGTTTGTAATATCAAAATAAAAGCTTAGTCTGAAAAGGTAAAAATACGTTGGTGTTCAAAGTCATTTTCCTTTTCCTTTTTACCGCGTTGGTCGCAGAGCTACCCACAGTTGCACCATCCATACTGTACACAACATACTTACAAACAGACGTACCGCTGACAAGGTTCCCAGCTTTTTTACTGCCCGGCAGTGGCGTTTGGCAGCCGGGCTGGGCAGAGGAGCCCGATGAGGTTAGTGCCCGCCCTGTGTGCGTGTGCGTGCGTGTGCGTGTGATTCAGCTCGGGCCTGGGTTGAAGGTTTGCTTCCCCAAAAAGCAAGGGTAATCCGGTATCAGATGTGTTTTTCAGGCAACCCTACGTGACGCGTGAGGAAGAATTGGGTTTTGTTGGTAGGAAGAAAAAAAGGCAACTTCCAAACTGACTGCTTTTAAACGGGACATTTCATCTAAGAGGATCACAAAAATACCACTGAGATGAAATGCGCCCGTAGCTGCTCAGCCAAGTGCTGCTCAGGGAGCACCGACACTGGGGAGGGCCAGTTACTAGTTGAGTATGTGCCCGCTGCTCTCCGCCGGGCCCCGCACCACTTCTCTCCAGTGATGGATGGGAGTTAGCCTTCTCTTTAGCTGTCTTTTTCACGGACAGCTCCTATTTCTGTGCGCCTTCCAGTACGGGGGAGGAAGGAAGGATAACTGTTCTAGAAGGCTCCTTCTTCTCACTCCCAGGTTTGTCGTCCAAGCCGCAGGAAAGACAGCTACGTGCTTGTAGGTCTAGACTTACCCATCAGTCCAACAGGTCACGATGAGGCTGATGAGCTTAATGTGCTGTTAATCACGTCACGGGCACGCTAACAGAATTACGTGACTCTTCTACCTGGGTTCCTGTTATATTGTAGTTTAGCAAGGGAAGAGAAGACACAAAGATAAGGGATTAAATATTGCACGTTTTGCGGTTTAGCAGCAAGGTTTACTCTAAAAAGTGCTTGGATCCTTCTGGGAAGGTAAAGAGAAGAAACCCTGATGTTTGCCAGGAATGGCGAGGAGGTATTATGTTATGCTTCCTTTATATCTTTACAGGAAATACAAGTGCTAAATGTTCAAGAGTACTCTCCTCCACACCATGCATGATGGATATATTGACAGTGTTTCCTTTGGTGGC
Organism: Aquila chrysaetos chrysaetos; assembly: GCF_900496995.4. NCBI lineage: Eukaryota > Metazoa > Chordata > Aves > Accipitriformes > Accipitridae > Aquila > Aquila chrysaetos. The sequence goes on along the minus strand of NC_044028.1, from coordinate 14,955,648 downwards.
TGGATGAAATGACAAAGGTAGTAATATTGAGTAAGATTTGGACTGAAGGAAGGTGAGAAGCATGTGAATAGATAAATGCGAGTGGCGCACACACACCCAGAGAACCTGAAACACCACATAATTTTCACATGGTTGGATTCATCTGCCTGTTGTCTGGTATCATTAGTTATTATTTAATGCAGTAGTGCTTCCTTTCTTAGCCAACACATGCTAAATTAATAAAAACTTTTTATTGAACAATTGGCCAGGGAATAAGCAAAGCATCGTGTGTACCCGAAAGAAAAAAGGAAAATGCAATAAGCTTTTCAGGGTATTTTTTCCAATTATTTAAAGTTCTAATACAGCTTTAATCGTCTAGCAAAGATTACATTCAATCCTTTTAGGAAATCTTAGACCTGTCCCTGTATACCATGTCCTCTACTACTCTGTCCTTGGTCATCTTTAAGGACATCCAGGTTGTTTATTAGCTTCCTATTTGGGTAAAATGTTAAGATTTTTAACTAGAATTTAATTTTCTTTAACTTTCTGGGAACTTTGTCTTTGGTTTGAATTGCTGTTATGCTGTATTGCTGTTTCTTACCTCAAGTGATTTTTTTTGCAAGTTTGACATGTTCCTATTGCCACGTTTTTTCAGTTTTACAGTACAGATGTGTGAAGAAAAAAGGCTGTGCAAATTATTCCCTCCCTAAAGTAGAGCTGAAATATCATCATTTTTGTAGGCGGAGGGGAGAGAAGAAAAAAGAAGGAAAAAAAAAATAAAAAGCAACCTTGTTTCAGTGGGAAGAGAAGATTTGAGTGGGAGGTGAGATCAGAAGGGAGACAATGATTTTGGAAGGTCTTCGAAGAATTTATGAAAGTATCAGCAAAACCAGTCATTTTACCAGTATTATAAAAGTTTATCATAGTGCTTCATTTCTTCCTAAAAGGCATATGCTTCACCTCTCTCTATAACATGAGCTTTATGCCAAGTCTTTCCAGACTGGAACTTGAGTCCTTACAACACATAACTTGATTCAAGCGGCAATGGAGATGTTTGCTTTTTGTCTGAAAGGGAAATTGTTCTCTGGAAGCTTTTATGCCTCTCCAGCACTTCTCTAGTGCTTTGCATACCAATAATTGTCTTGCAGCACTTAAAAAAAAAAAAAAGAAGCACAATGGACACAGACTAGGATCAGAAAAAAATCTAGGTAGTATATGCCAGTATATCATCAACTTGAATCTTTTCTTTTAATGAGATAAGACCGAGACTAGCATGGGGAGGAAAAAGATTAAAAGTACTTCTAGATCCAAGAGCTGGTCCTGATTTTCTTACCTGGAAAAGAAAGGTTTTTATTTCATGCTGGTTCGTATTTAAGTATGTGGGTACATTTCCTATATCCACACAAACAAAGGATGAATCTAATGCAACAGCAGTGTAGTTGAAACAGTGATGTGACTACCTGAGCATTTCACCACTCGCTTTAGTTGGCTAGCATACAACTCCTGCATGCAAACCAATGAAACATGCGGATTACCCATTTGCAAAGAGCAGATACTTTCAATTATAACCATGAAAAGACCTGGAAACATCAATGTTATTTTAGGTGTCCAATCAGGCAGCATTCAGGGCCAGGAGCTCCTGTTCAGCTGTTGTTTAACTCTCTATAATAGATGCTGTCAAACTTTTCAGACTCATACCTAACGTCCTACCAGGGTGCTCAAGGTAGGCAATCTTGGTTTATGTGGTTTGCAGTACCCAGTTAGGTAGGGGTACTAAGAGTAAGAGTTTTGGATGGAAGGGGAGGTAGAGGTCATTGCCATGCCCACTGAAACCGTGTTCAAAGCACTCACAGATGTATGTGGGAGATGGTTTTAAAAATCTTCTCTTGGCTCAACTTAATACAGGAATGGGGTTTTTTCTATATGTAGCTGCCATGCGTATATTGGGGCAAGTCGTTCTCAGTTCACCTGTTAAAGACCTTCTATTTTACTTAAATAATTAGTCAGTGAGAAACACTTCTTCAATAGTCTGTTGGTTGGGACTCTGCCCTGGATTCCAGTCCCTGTTCTACATCAGTCAGAGTGAAAAAAACATGCCTCCATGATCCCATTGATTGCTTTACAGGGATCAGATGGTAGTGAAGTGTCTGTGCCTTCTCTTTCCCCTGAGACAGGTTGGCTTGTTGTAGGTTCCTGATTCCAAAAGAGATCTACAGCTGAAAATCCAAACTGGAGGAAAGCTCATTGTGTTTAAGGTACTTTACAGCACTCCCGTCTGCTTCTCAGCACTGCTTAGGGCTGGGTTTAGTTTGCTGTGTTAGCTTTGATTTACCCATGCATTGCCTGGGCAGCCTGCATGCTGAACCAATTTAATGATTCCATTCTTTAGCAAAAGGCCTGTAAGTCAGGAGTTCAGGACACAGGAAAACTGTTAAATAAAACATAAGTGAATGCAAAAATAATCATTTAATGGACGTTATGAAAGGACAGTAAACTAAACAGTTCAGTCCAATGGATGATGTATAACATCTAAACAAATATGACAACTAATTAAGGATTAGGTTCTGCATTTTAGATGACAGGCCTTATAAAAATGAACAGTTAGGTTATGTTGGGGAAAAAAAAGCTGCATTTTGCAAATGTCAGGCAGACAGCTCAGTAAGCAGAAAAGCTCAGTTATCCAATTAAAATAAATGTGCAGTGTTCTCAATATAAAGACCTAAAGCATCCTTCTGTTGAGGAGTTAAGATCCTGAAATATAAGTGGAGTAAAAAGTGCTCTCTATAAAGATTAATGTAATCTATCAAGATTAACATTTTACATGCTGGCAAAGGCATATAGTAATGTGTTTCAATTCCTGAAATTGGAAACATTAGACTAAGATCAGTACCAATTTAAACCCCAGGTAACCCCAAATATTGAATTGAATTCATTATTTACAACCACGATGGGCTAATAAACTTGCCCTAATGGCTTCTGTGGGAAATAGATGCCTACAGTAGGTGCGATCCTTTTTCCCACAATCCTCTCTGATACTTCATGTGAAATGTAATAAGTTGCATAAATGTAATTTAGGGAAAAGTCTTCCACTAAAAGTAATTCCTGATTTATTCAGGAGTTTGATTCCTGTCCTAAGAAAGATTAAGGGTGTTTCTGAACATTGTCGTGTGCATGGGTGTCATGAGAGAGGCCACAAAGTTTCAAGACCACCAGTGGGGGACATAGTTTAACCTTATTTTTTTGTTGTTGCTTCCTAACAAAAGGAGGTTATTGCATAACAATGGAAAGTGACTGGTGGGAAGGGATCACAATTACAATTAAAATAGAAACTGGGTTGCACTTTCATCGTGGGAAAGAAGCATCGTAGAATCATAGAATGGGTTGGGTTGGAAGGGACCTTAAAGATCACCTAGTTCCAAGCCCCCTGCCATGGGCAGGGACACCTTCCACTAGACCGGGTTGCTCAAAGCCCCATCCAACCTGGCCTTGAACACTGCCAGGGATGGGGCAGCCACAACCTCTCTGGGCAACCTGTTCCAGTGCCTCGCCACCCTCACAGTAAAGAATTTTTTTCCTTACATCTAATCTAAATCTACCTTCTTCCAGCTTAAAGCCATTACCCCTTGTCCTACCACTACATGCCCTTGTAAAAAGTCCCTCTGCAGCTCTCTTGTAGGCCCCCTTTAGGTACTGGCAGGCTGCTGTAAGGTCTCCCCAGAGCCTTCTCTTCTCCAGGCTGAACAACCCCAACTCTCTCAGCCTGTCTTCACAGGAGAGGTGCTCCATCCCCCTGATCATCTTCATGGCCCTCCTCTGGACCTGCTCCAACAGGTCCGTGTCCTTCTTGTGCTGGGGGCCCCAGAGCTGAATGCAGTACTGCAGGGGGGGTCTGACCAGAGCGGAGTAGAGGGGGAGAATCACCTCCCTCGACCTGCTGGTCGTGCTGCTTCTGGTGCAGCCCAGGATACAGTTGGCTTTCTGGGCTGTGAGCGCACATTGCCGGGTCATGATGAGCTTCTCGTCAACCAACACCTCCAAGTCCTTCTCCTCAGGGCTGCTCTCAATCCACTCATCTCCCAGGCTGTATTTGTGCTTGGGGTTGCTCTGACCCATGTGCAGGACTTTGCAGTCCACTATCTAGATCTCCATGATAACTGTCAGCAGAGCATATCTTTGTTTTAAGCCAAGATTTAAACCTGCCCTTTGGTGTAGATCTCCAAAATAAGAGTTTCTAAGGCTGGAAACTTATAACCACACACAAATTTTCTAAAAGGATATACAATTCAAGGCATTTGCAACAGAAGTAATGTGAAATATATGGATTTTCTGGTGGTTTATAAAGCAGAAAGCAGAACATTATTACTAGGAGGGAGGCTTTAGAGGCTTTACCAGAGGTATTAAAATGGAATTCAAGTTTGTGAGGTGCCTGATTTGTAAAAAAAAAAAATATCTGTCAAATGTTGAAATGAGAGGTGAGAATCTCAGCTTTGCAGTGCTTGAGAAAGCATGGAAGATCACGGCTGTAACACTTCCACCTCTGTTTGATTTTGCCACCCACAGAATTGCCACCATTTTTGTGAAGTGAGCAGTTGCACTTGCAACTCTGAGTGCCTCTGTGGTTCACCTTTATTCTTCTAGAAGCTCTGTTTCACATCTTCTTGGACACAACTTTTGATGTTCACCCAGAAGGGCAATGATCCAACTTCCTATTATTTGAGAAGAGTGATGGCCTGAGGACACAGACATTGTTAACTTACAGGTTCAGCTGATAAACTGTGTAACTGAGGTTTCATCACAGACTTGAAAGATCTGGAGCTCTGTTGCTCCACAGTTTAAAAGCAAACAAAGTTTTTTCAGGAAAAATGGCAAGCAAGAGGGGAAGAAATAATTTTATCTGGGAAGCTGAAAGGCAGCTTTTATTGGCAGTTCTCATATACTGAGAATAGAGAGAGAGAGAAATATGCATGTTTCTGAAGTTGGTAAATTGTGCTGGAGAGATGAGAAATTCCTGTGGGATGTCTCTAGATTCTGACACGTCTTTTTTTTTTTTAAATTTTTTAAACATGACCTGCTGTTAGGCCATGCATAAAAATTCAACATTGTCCCCTGTCTTCAGCCAACTTTGTCCCATAATATCTGTTTCCTATGATAAGAATATCTGTATCCCTAGATATGTGAGGACGTAATTTGTGCACTGAGATTAAGAAGAAGGCATGCATCACCATAGCGTGCTGTACCAGTCATTCACTCTGAATCCACTCTGAAATCTCTTATCTCTGGAAAATGAGAAGTGGCAACGTGGCCTACTTTTTTTGATAATCTTCTTTCATAGCTTTATTCTCAATGGCTTTGAGGGGAAGTCAATAGAGAAATCTTTTTGCCCAGTGCCAAAATAATGGAAATACATGTGAATTTGTGCTCTCATCCAGTTGTCCATCTCCTGGTCATTTAGGAAGCCTGTTCCTGGCACTGCTATGTAGAATTTTACACCTGTGTGAAGCCCATCATAGGATTGCGGACAGGAAAATAGAATGGAACACCTAAGAAGGAAATCCCCAGTAAAATGAATTATTATAAGACAATTGGAGGCTTGTGAAAGTGAAAATCAAGCATTTTATTCTTACTGCAGGTCAGAAGGAATTAAGTACCATCATATACCATGGTTAGCATCGATCTGCCCAAATCTAGTAGGAGATCTTCAGAACGTTTTCATCACACAGCAAGCTACAGACAGGATTATTTGAAACTCCCCAAATGCTGGTTGCCTTATTTTAATGTGACTCTTCTGGTGGTTTCAAGTTGTTTTGTACAAAGCACACTGAGGATTTTAAGAGACTGAAGTCACCTGAAGAGGTACGGTCCAACTTTGGCAGACACATTTGCCTGCCTACATTTGCCTAGGTCTTTGACAAAAGACAGTTCTAAGTTCTTTTTTTTACCATGAGATTTCTGCACTTTTCCCACCAATTTGAAAGTTCTTCTCCCTTCTAATTTCATTCCTAAACTTAAACTTCATTTCGTTCATGATTGAAAGAGGCAATGTGGAGCAGGTAATTTTTTTTTTCCGTTCAGATGAAAGAAAAATTAAGACCTTAACTTGCTAATTGCCAGATCACTTCCTAAGAATTGTATTTTATGAAGATTTGGGAGAGTGCTAGAATATTTATACATAAATGCATTGGATTCACTTATCCGTGATGATTTAAAAATCAGTATAATATTTTCTAGTGCAACAGCCACTGTCTGAGTTAGTGGAAGCAGCTGTCAATAAATACATTTTGCTTGAAATTTTCCAGATCTTACATGTTGCATCTTTTTATTGTTTTGTGAAAAGCAACCATTGCATTGAGTATAATAGCGACTATATTTTACATCACGCAAAAAATGCCAGTTATTTTTAGACTGTGTGAGTTCTTACCCTTCTTAGACTCAGAAAGGACACAAATGCTTATTTTGTCAACCAGCTTTAGCAGGTTACTACTCATTTTTTCTCTCATGCACTAACAAACTTCTAAAGCTAAGCCTTACTTAGCTTTTTGCATTAATATCTTCTGCCTGCATATCAATGTTGTAAAAGAATGCTTACATGCTAACTTTGCTGATTTTACTCCAAAGCTAACTTTCCTTTGCTCTTCCTCTTCGGTGGACATGCAGCTGTGCTGCAAAAGGTAGATGATATACTGTGCCATTAGCCAAGTAATCTGGATTACTTTCCTCCTACTAATTGCCAGAATTACATTTAAAGATTAAAAAAGAGAGAGAGAGGGAAAAAAAAGAAAAAGAGAAAATTTGTTGGTAGTTATGCAGGTATGCGGAGGGAACTGAACAATGAGGTAAAGGAAGGCGGGTTGCTGAGTAAGCAGATCCTAGGAATTTTAAATAACTTTAAGGCTGCTAAAAGGAAAAGTTATAAGGTCTCTGGTGCTTGTGATCATTCTGCAGAAAACTAGACAGCATTAAAGGAGAAACTTTTCAATTATCTTTTGTGTAAGCACAAGCACGCAACAATACCAAGAGTGTACTTTAATCAGAGAAGAGACAATTGCTTAAATTTGATCTTTTTTGTGCTTATTTGCAGGGCTCAGCTTACAGTATATAAGCATCTAAGGTGACCTGGTTTCTGTAAATACAGGAATGGATGTCTAACAGCAAATGGATACTTTTTTTTTTTTCAAAATTACAGGTAAAAATTTTTTACTGGGGAGACAGATTTTCAGGATTTTAGAATGAGCCAAGTAAAAGGCTCCTTTGGGACAGCTATGTATATTTTTCACGTGTCACAGGCTAGCTTTGTTTTGATCCTTGCCCATCATCTTTCTTTGACCTAAGGAGCCATAGAACTAACACGGTGTAGTTTCATCGTTAGAAAAAAGAGTTTTGAAGTCACTGAAGGTATTTACTTTTTGGTTGAAAACCACCAAAGCAGGAGAATTCACAGCTGTCTTCCTCCTCCTCCCCCTCCTGGGCACACAACAGGAGGGAAGCCTGAGCTCTGATGGCAAATGGGCTTTGGGAAGCTGCAGATTAGTAGCAATTAAACCCATCCTAGAATTGCTCCAGCCTTCCCCTGGGTTAGACTAGGGACTTGCACCGGAACAGAGCTGAGATGAAGTCTCTGGCTGATGGATCATTACTTAAGGAGAACAGTAATGGATTAAATAGCTAACAATGTCAAATAATAAATACATAATGTAAAACACACAAACGCAGCCACCTCAGGATTATGAAGACGTCACCGTGTGTTGTCTGAGAAAGGCACTCCAAGTTGTCAGCTATGCCGGGCAATACTGACGAGTCACAGCCGCTTGCTTAGTGATGCAAGACGTGGGCACAGGCTGCATACCTGTAGGGGTTTCAGTACAGGCTGATTGAGACCTTTGTGCTGTCCAGACGTAAGGCCACAATGACAACTGCTGAACCGTGGAAGAGAGCCCTGGCAATTCTTTGCCGGCTGTCCTGGTAAATAACTGAGGCATAGTCCAGTCCAATGTGATTATAGCTATTCCTCTCCTATCACTGGTGCCAGTCTTTCCTTAGGCCTTCTGTGTAATGGGGAACAAAGGGTGAGTCACTCTCTTCTCCCATATTTCTGCATACAGGAATTCTCTTTCAGCCTTCAAAGATAAATTTGACCTTGAAGAAAACACCGAATTGAGGCTTTTCTCCATCTACATTGCGTTCCTCCACATACACAGGAGAAATTAATGATTTTTTTTTTTTTTTTTTTTTTAACCTCATGCTTTCCTGAACATTTTTATAATAACCCAACCTAGGTAAGTTATTTAAGGGTAATTGAAAACTGAATTTGCCTAAAATCTCAACTGTGAAAGCAAAGCAACTCTTCTGTGAATCTGTTGATAATGTGGAGAAAAAGGACAAAGACTTATATAGGAGAAGGAAACCGAGAGTCTTGTCAGGAAGTTTAGAAGCTTAGCTCTTCAAGACGCTTTTAATTGTCTCCCCCTAGATAGAAAAATCACCAGTAGCTTGTAACACACTCATAGGGCACTCTTTCCTTTCATAACAATAAAAGAAGCATGTGCTAAAAAGTAATAGAAAACAACGCAGAAGACTTTTTACTATTAATGAACCGGTCAGTGCCATGCCCTCATTTACAATGGCCATCCATTTTCAGAAAGTTTAACTTAAAACTGAAAAAGCCTCAAGATGGGTGATGCAGAGGTTTTTGAAATTTCCTTGTGATGGGCACCTGCAAAACCTCCGGGACTTCCCCTTATATGTGAAGTTGCTTGTAACTAAGATGGTTTTACTGGAAGTATTACCAAAGTTTTAAACATTACTTCTAAAATATAGCAACTGTGATTGCACTGTTTTCAGTAGTAATTGCATTCCTACAGTGCAGTTTATGAAGGTTTTCTGAGACCTTATTTTTATATTTGATCCAGGAGAAGCAGTTTGCTTAAATAACGCAACTCAGTGGGATTTTTGTTTTGTTGGTTTTCCTTTTACAGACTCTTTTTACAATTCCTAATATTAAACTGGAGGAGATTGAGAAGATCAAACAGCAAGTAAAGATTTAAAAAGCATAAAAGACTCTGGAGCGGGAAAAAAACCCCATGCAAACAAATAAAAGACCAAAGAAAACCCCCAAAGATTCATGCTTTCTCAGTATATTAACCTGACTTTAAAAGGGAAGAGCCCCTTTGGGCTGATTTTTAACTAACTGTAAGAGCTATCTTTCAAGAGGACCTGGAAAAGCGGATGGACATGCAGAGGAGCAGCCCCCCCCACACTCTCGCAGAGCCATTCTTCCCCAAGAGTGCCTTGACCAGTGCTGAAGAGCATAATGCAAAGCCATTTTACATGGTAATATGGACCCCTCTGTAGCCACCTTCTCTTCCAACGGACAGTTCATCTGTGTTGTGAAAAGCACAAAGGCACTTGCGTTTCACTTTTTGTACCCAAGCCATGTGGCAAACCTAGTCCGTTGGGTTTTAAAGCCTTTGTTCTTAGCCCCTGACTGATATATAGCACTGTGACAGGCATAAGTTTTCTCCTTATTCAGCATGAAATTAACTTGACATGTTCAAAGAAGCAAAGCTATCAAGCTAGGATCATAATCAGCGTTAGCTTCTTCAGGGGAATCTTCACAGTCAAACACTAAAATGTAATCTGTACATGCAACGACTCCCACGAGCACCTCTGGCACTGCGGCGGTCGTTCCACACATGCTCAAGAGCAGACATGCTCCGGCTGCCCTTGCAAAGGGGCGAAATAAGGAACGAATATTCCTTGTGCCCTCCCCCTGCCTTCCCACAGTAGCCCCAAAGTTGTCACAAGCCAGCCCAAATGCATTGTTTTAAATATGCTTGTAATGAGTAAATGCATCCGTAGCCATTTGGATCTGGTATTTTAAATGCTTAAGTGCCTTTTGGGAAGCTTTTAGGCTGAAACATTGCTGTTAAGACACTGAAATATTAGTAAATCTTGCAAACGACACAAGTTCTAATGTTCCTCATTTCTGTGGTGCTGCATGCTGTGCTAATGACCCGGTGACTGGATTTTCTGCTTTTGAAAGCAGAGCTATATGCTGTAAAACTTTCATCTAAGTTGAGCTGCCTCTCTCTAATGAATTTTTTATTTGTTTACTCATTGTTTCACTAGAATTTAAAAGTAGCAATTAAAAAAACCCAACCAACCAAACCCTCACCCTCTAACAAGGAACTTGCCTTAATTCACGGTCTAATATAATGATGAGGAAAGCATCACGCTATGTCCAGCAAAGTGAAAAGAAGTAGAGAAAGATGCATAAATATGCGTAGTATTTTACATGTGAAGAAATGCATAATTCATGTGATGATGGTGTACATTCGCACCGGCCACGACAGCTACATTTGCCACGCAGCTGTGCCTGTGCATGCCCCTGCATAAGCACAGCGCCCCGTCAGTTTGTCGGAAACTCCTAATGTCTTTTGAACGCTGGCGCAGCTTGCTCTCCGTTTCCAATGCGGTTTGCTTCATACAGGGTGCAAGACCTCTTGAGTTTGGCCTGTGCCAGGTGAGGGAGGCCGAGCTGGCACATTCAGCATCTCCGCAGCGGTTTGAAGCAGCGCCTGAGCAGCCTGTTCTACCCTTTGTGCCTGGCTTCCCATCAGCGGGAGTCCACCGAGCCTCGAAAAAGAGGCCAGCAATAAAACAGAAGCAGGAGCCGACAGTGAGAGGAGGAGAGCCCTTGAATGAAATGTAGAGCAAGCCAAAGACGGCTGTGCAGGTGATGCCTGGGGACACAGATGTCTTCCCCGGGGTAGGGAGGGGGAGCGTGGGAGCCAAGCTGCCTCCTGCATGGCAGCTGAGGGTGCAGAACAGCCCTCCTCCGCCTTCCGTCGGGAAGAGCTGCGTGATCCTGCAGGACCAGAGGCGTGGGTAAAACGCGTTACGGTTCCTATTACCGAGGTTGATGCCGTGATCTCTGTTCGCTCTGGTGGAGCTCACGGGTGGAAGCGGGGCGGACGGGGCGGTGCTGCTGGCACTGCCACCTGCCATTGCCTTTGCTGCACGCATCCCTGGCCCTGAGGAACAACCGCCCGTTTGTCCCAGGGTTTGTTTTGCTCAGGAGTAGAAAAAACACTCTGTGTACAAAAATAAGTAAAAAACCCCAGCACTTCTGTTTAAAAAGCAGAGTAGACACCAATATTTATATCACGTTTATTTACAGTAGAGGTGATCGAACCAATGTTATTAGAAAAATATATGGTTGAAATATGGTTATTTTTGCCTTATTTCTGCACCAACTGTAAAGATAAAAATTCCTCAGCTGAGGGGATGGGCAGTTGATAAAAGTTGTACGTAGTGGAAATACATGATCGCCCCCCATCCCACTCCTCCCCTCTCAAATCAGCTGTTCTGTCTGACCGCCAGAGTAAGGCAGGGGCCAGCTGGGCAATGTCTTCACGTGGCCAACAGTCAAACTGGGTCTGTGCTGTACTCGCTGACTGGGGTGTCAGTGGGGTCTGCTTTTTAATCTCTAAGCTGAGGCATTTTGGGCTGTCCTGTGCCGCTCAGCCCTCGGCTGGCACAAGCACAGCAAGGAGCCTCAGCTGGACGGGCCGTGCGGGAGAAATGACCCTTCTCCACTGGGTAGTGAGACAGGACGCAGCAAATGGATGCGAAGTAGAAAAGGAGAGAAGAGACAATAATGATTTGGCTGTGAGGAAAGAGCAGAGAAATGCCAGCTCACTCACTCACTCCTCGGAAGGGGTAAGTTTTTCTTGGCTCCATCCTTCCAGTGCCAGAGGTTTACGGCTCAGCCTCAGCACGATGGTACCGGTGGTCGTGGGGAGTGGGATGCTGCGGCGCAAGGACTGAAATGAGCTGTGGGAGGCGAAGGCTGGGAGGGGCGGGAGGTTTTGCAGAGGTGTGGACAGAGGCAGTGTGGACCAGAACCTCAAGGCAGCTTCCTGCGACGCTCAGCCAGCCTCAAAGTGGCACAGAAACCTTCTCCTCCTCCCCATCTTTTTTTTTTTTTTTTTTTTTTTTAAAAGCTACGCTTAATTCCAAAACTTCATATTAGAGTTCCAAAAGCAGACAGAATAGTGTGTTTTGAGAGCTGTAGGTCTTTATTATGGTAAAATCATAACATCTAAAATCCAATTCAGTCCTTGCTATAAATAAGTATAATGAAGAATTTAATGATATTTCAACTAAAATTAGTTAGAAGGCAAACCTTAAAAAATGACACAGATCATTAACTGGGAGTATTTCTCAGAAGAGATTTGTTATATTAAAAAGGCACTGAAATTACTAGCGTTAATCAACTGTATTGTACTAAAAACTCTGTATAGATTAATTAAGTACTTTAAATATGAAGAAATAAAAAAATGGTGGTATAGGAGAATCACAGGCTTGAATCTGGGTCTCCCGCCATGCTACTTGCCCTGCACTTCTTAAGCACCTAATTTAGCAAGAATTCAGATTAAATAATTCTTCTTGGCTGGTCTAAGCTGTTTTTAATAAGTAACAAAATTCCTGGCAAGGAGAGTGGCATCTCTTTTCATTCACTTTCCCCAAATGCAGATGCTGGGCTCTTCTCCCAGCCCCACCATGGGCTGAGTCTAGTCAGTCAGGGCCAAAGAGAGCCAGCGAAATACATTTGATACGCTTTTTCTGATACTTAGCTGTGATTCTCTGCCTATAGGACCTGGCATTTCTTGCTGATCTCCCAACTGAACAAATCTGGGTTTATTTAGCCATAGACTTCAGGTAAGAAGTGCATTCAGCTCAGTACATCTAAAATGTGTATTCACCAATGAGGGCAATTTAGCCTCTGGCTCCCTTGGGTACACGCCATTTAAAACAAATTCAGTTAAAGATACCAACATTTAAAAAAAAAAAAAAAAACCAAAACTGTCAGATAGGTAGGATACAGTTTCTCTTTCTTCTTGTGGGAGACACGGAGCAGCTCCTCTCTCATCTGGGCTGAAACAGCCTTGTGCAATGTTGGAAAGCAAGTTTATTCTGTTGATGGAAAAGCAGCAGGATTAGGCCCGCAGTAACCTCGGCAACACAGACAATGGCTCCAGGAGTACATATTTCTCTCCTGCACCAACCTACCTCACGGGCCTATACATTATATAAAATATTAGAATATTCACTGTTAACTCTTGCAGAAAAATGTACTTTGCTATTATGGCACAGGAAAAGCAAACTTGTATTTGCCTCCTTGAATGTCAGTACATTTTTTCCAAGCTTTTGCCAAATCCATTTGCATCATCAATATTTCAAGAACTAGAAAAAATAAGAGATGCCCCCTCTATCTACAGCACTTATACTATAAAGAAGAATCTGTAAGAGGTCAACAAAGCTGTCCTCTCCCTACCTGCAAGATAAAAGGTAAAAAATGTCTTTTCTTGTAAAAAGGCCTAAAATGAAATTTATAAATGAAGAAACTTTAAACCAGCCCTCTTCCCATCCTGCATACGCACGAATCATGGCCCAGCCTCCGAAATAGAGTGAGGTCTTGCTAACAGAAATTGTAGCTCTTGGGCATTTGCAAAAGAACCACCTGTATGCTCTTTCCAAGCCTGTGTGCACTACAAAAGAAATTCCCTCCAGAGATACTCTGGTTCAGTAACTGCTATTGAAAAGGCAGCCCAGAAGTAGAACATTTCACTGGTTTAAACTAAATATTCAAACTTGAAAGCTGGGAGACTTAGTTGGTTTTTTTTTAAATGGGCTTAGCATTAACAAATTTTTTTTTTAAAAATCATTCTTGTGCAGTTTGTCTGGCTCAGTAGTAGGTATTATTATATATTCTTGTCCCCCACTTTCTTATTTCAATTGTGTGGTACTTTAAATGATGCTAGGTAATACAGCAGACTGTGTATCAGAAACAGGTCACCAGCTGATTTTCTGCAGCTGCATTATAGAAAAGTATACTCCTTAAAACTCAAAAGCTCTTTAGCCAAGTCCCCAGGAGCTGTTGTATATACAAGTTTTGTTATAGTGCATCTCACATTCTGGCCATGCTCTTTAGTTATGTGATAAAAATACTGACATATATTCATGTAAAATGCAATAACCTAAAATGTTTGTAGCCACAAACTATCACTCAGACAGAATGAACTGTCTTCATTTATTTATTTTATTTTATTTTATTTTATGGAGACAGTAAATCAGAGAATTCCTTCACCTGTGGAGTTCAGCTCAATGGATACACTTGTAATTATATCAGTTGAAACATGTGGACACTGTCTTATACTGGAATTAGGCTTATGCTACATACAAAACTTTTTTTTTCTTTCTAATTATTTTAAAATAGCAAAATAGGCATTTTTCAAGCAGTCATGGATTTTCTCTTTTTCCTGGTGTTTGTTTTGACTTTTTCCTCCCTTAGCAGTGGTCATTTTGCTATTGGCCAGGTAGTGAGATAAAAACCTGGAAGTGGCTACACCAGTTTTTCAGCATCCAGGCACTTTTGGGGGTGAATCTCCTAACGAAGCAAAGCTGCTTGTGAGGACCCAGGCATTAAGGAGAGGCTTTACCAGTGCAGCAGTGTTTCTGCTCCTGTGAGTAGTGTGATGGCTGTAAGGTCACTTCTCAGGCGTGAGGAAACCATCAGAGTCAGAATGCATTTTTCTTTTTTGGGCGAAAAATTTTTTGGCTGTGAAGAGATTTGTGCCTTGAAAAAAAATGGCACGGGTGACTGTTACTTAATGTAAATAAGCCCATGTTTGTTCTACTTCTCAACTTTTGCAGAGGCAGATGAAAAAAATCTCAGCCTTAGAGTTAGTCCTGAATAGGGAGGAGGTGGAGGATTTGGAGGATGAAGGAGTGAGGGTGAACCTGGGAAAAAGGAGCGTGTGGGGGGCAAGGTATTTTATTTTTTGTCTTTGTTTCTCACCATCCAACTCTAACTTAATTGGCAATAAGTTAAATTAATTCCCCGCCCCCCGAAGTTGAGTCTGCTTTGCCTGTGATGGTAATTGGTAAGTGATCTCACTTCGTCTCAACTGATGAGCTTTTTTGTGTTTCCATCCCCCCCCGTCCTGTTGAGGAAGGGAAACGAGAGAGCAGCTGGGTGGGCGTTTGGCAGCCAAGGTCAATTGGCCGCAAAGGGGACACCGTGGTGGGGGGTGGGGGTGCAGGAGCACTCTGAGAAGAGTGGGTATCATAAAATACGACAGCTTCAGCTGGAGAAAGAGGGAAACGGGTTGTGAAACAAGGAAAAGGAAGGCTATGGGATGAGGAAGGTTAATCTAGGCAAGAGGAAAAAAAGGCATTTGGCTGAGGAAGATGCAATAATTGGTTGGGCTTTAAGCAATTTAATCAATTAACACTAATGGCACATAAGGTTTATATAAATTAAAAGATAAATGCAAACATTGTATGTGAATTTCCAAGAATACTTGGAAAAAAGGCATATAAGGCTATAAATATACCCTCAGGTCTTAAAAATAGCTGGTCTGTTTATATGTGGTTAGCTGACAGTAAAGCATAACGCTGCAGCATAGCCCTCAAAAGCAGAGGTGAGGAGCACAGGGCACAAAGCAAACTCTTATCCAGGATTTAAGTCGGATTTGAGGGGTATGTGGCACCTGTGCCTCACGCAGCTCTGCTGTGCAGTGTGCCCAGTCACGAGCCCCAGTCAAAGGACATCTGTCTGGCTCAGCTTCGATAAAGAGGTTTTGTGGTTTGTTCAGGGCCTTTCCGAGCAGTACAGCAGAGCTGTAGGTAGGCAACCGCCACTTAATCTCGCTCTTAATATCTGCCTCTTGTAATATGTGTGTTATTAAAATAGTGCTATACCCAAGTAGTTTTAGTGAGAAAATATCTCACACTCTGCCCATTTGTGATGCAGGTTCATTCAGCAGAAGTGAGCAAGTATTATTGCAACAAACCTGCTCTGATTGTGGGGAGCAGCAGCTGAAGCTACATCACTTCCATGTTACTTGATTAGAAACTTAAAGTGATAGTTTGGCTCAAGAACCCATGTAAACTGGAGCACAAATACTTAATTGGCTTTTTCTGCTTTTGCTGGGAGGTGCTAATTAAGCAGACTCTGCTTCACTAAAGTTGTTTGAGGGCAGCAAGGTCAAAACCAAAAAGCTGTGAACTCGGAGGGAGAAGGGGGCATTAAGGAAGACCAGCTGTGTCCCTGCATTAGGAGAAAAGTCCCTAATTTGGGAAGCAGGCTCTTAAAGCCAGCAACAGAAGTGCAAGCTTGTGAAGAAAATGTCCCTGGAGGAGTTACTGCACTCACGAAGAGGAACGTGTGTGTGCGTGTGCATACCCTCCTGCCCACCCACCCCCAATGGATGCAAAGGTTTGAAAATTCCCTCCAACCTGCTGGTCTGCTTGCTCTGTTTGTATTTGAGTAGCTCTTAATCTCTCTTCTAATTCAGTAGTAGCAGCTGGGGTTTGTTCTGTAATGTTTGTGTCTTTTAGGTGATACCTCGTCACCAATATTACAGAAAGTAATGCTAACAGCAGAAATAGAAGAAATGTCTGTATTGTAAGAAAGAAGCCATTTCTTACAGAAACATTTCACTACAGGCTGAATGATCCAGCCATAAGCGTGCTCCGGGAAAGGTTCATTACGTCCCTCGCTGGTGCTCACTAATCCTGGCCTCTCTCTGTTGATGGAAGGTGATCACCGCTTATAGGCAACAGACACAGGAAATGTGGATGGGAAACATGATGCAATCACACAAATATATACTTTCAATGTAAGCCATCACAGTATAAGTGCCTCATATTCAGATAGACCTATTGCACTGCATGAAAATAGGCCTCTCGGTTACTGTGCCTCAGTGATGATTCAGGAGCAGACTATAGCATCATCAGGCAGTGTGTCTTCACAGTTCTTCATACGGTGTTTAGGAGAAAAAATAATAGGCAATCTCTGAGTTGCTGTGATTTTCAATTGTCTGAAGTGATGCAAGGAAGCAGTACTACTTAATAAGGTTTTGTGGTTTCACTGCACGTGTTTCATTTAAAGGTAAAGAGTATTTGCACAGACACTAAAATATAGTGGAGAAGAACTGTACAGAATTTATGCTGCCCCTGGGGTTATGAGTGTCTGTATCTGAGGGTTTAAGTCCACCTTTTTTTTCCAGAAATGTTTGTGGGGTGAATTTTAAGTACTTTATCATGTGCAGGATTTGTAAATGTACAGGAGCCAGGTTAGGGCCATTGTGCTGTTGTAAGCCTGGCGCTTTCAGAAAGCATGTGTACTTACGCAGCAGATTTAATTCCAAGATGTATTGGCTGAACATGCTGCACTTGTGCTGCCTAATTCTGATAGATCCCCAAAATTAGACTTGCTATGGAGAAATTGGGAGTTTGCACATTTGAATTGGAGCCTTTGAAAACAGGAAATTAGTTCCTGTGGTGACAGAACTAGTTAGCTTTTATTTTCTTTCTCTTCTGTAAGATGTCAGTGATAGCTTTAAACATAAATAATTTTGAATAATACAATTGCTTCTAGCCTAAAACTTGGGCGTTATCGAATGGAAAACACAGTTTCAGTTTTGTGTAAAGAAGCTTAATTGGTAACTGTGACCAGTAACTTTAATCAAATGTTTAGGGTGCTTATCCAACCAGAGTGAGCTTTCAGAAATACAGTACTTCAACAGCACTTTGCATTAGTGGTAAACAACCATCATGATGTTCTTGCTTGTTATATTACAGCTTAAATGTTCTGTGATGCAGAACTGTTAGTTCTGCTTGTATATAGCTATTACTTCAAAGTGAACGAGCTATTGAGAAGAATGACTTTCTGAAGAATAACTTCAGAGCCCCACAGCAGAAAGCCAGGTTCCCTACGCTGGAATGGAAGTTCAGTGCTCTGAGTTTGCCAGTAGGACTTTGCCCTGCCCTTCCCTAAAAAATGTGCATGCATCTCATCTGCATGTTCCCCACCCCCCCCCCCCCCCTTTTTTTTTTTTTTTTTAATATTTAGGCCAAAATTAGTTGCACAAAAATAGGAAGTTGAAATGAAAAAGCATTCATTCCCAGCATTGTGTTAATATTGGAGCATAAATTATAAAACTGAGCAGGTCAAAACCAGTTGAATCACTTTGACTTCTTGCCAGTCAAGCAATAACAGAACATACTTTCAGTTCTGTTAGTGTTCTTTCAGTTCTGTTAGTGTTCTTTCAGTTCTGTTAGTGTTCTTCAGCTTTTTCTCTGTTGCATAAGAAAGTTGTATTTACATCTCCGTGTATTTTGCCACTTTCTAATAACACTATAAACTAGGGGCCAGAGACTGTATTCCCATATAGGGTAGACACTTGAACAAAAGTACAGCTTTAAGATCATCATTGTTTTGACCCCTCTTCTCCTTTTCTGCTCAATTCATACTGTGATCAATCAATAGCTGCTGTGGGAACCCTGGGTCAATATAATTTAAACTGGTTAGTATGTCAGAATGATGCCACTTCACATACTGTAACACTGAAACCTTGCTGTATAAATAAAAAAAAAAGTGTAGTAGAAACTACTTGGAGAAAGGAGAAGACAGATATTTTTCTTGGAAACATTTCTCTTATGACATTTCTGAGCTGACAAATCTGGATTTATGCTGATATAAATTATTCTTGTAAAAAAACAGAAACAGACCAAAAAACCCTGGGACAACTGCTTCCCTAATCTCAAGGAGATCATAGGAAAACCCCAGAAGATGGTATGAGCATGTAAGAAACGAGCTGTGTCTCTCCCTTACCAGGTTAGTCTCAAGCACCCTGATTCATTAAACCTAAACATAATTCAGATGCACCCCAAGAATTCTGGCTTAGAAAGTAGCATGTTTGTTACAAAACTCCTTACTTGACCAAGGTTTTGTTTTCTCCCGTGAGCAAACTGTGTGTTAGCTTAGTGCTGGAGCTCTCGTTCACCTGTAGGTGTTGAGAGGCATTCAGGCTGCCACTTACCAATTTGGGTAAGCCTCCTGTTCGTGGTACTTTTCCAAAGCATTTACTTTTTTTTTTGTAAACAAAGAAAATCTTAGCTTGCAGACTTAATGGGAAACATGAACCATCTGTGAATGTTACTTGCAGCTCATTTGCTTCATTGGCAAATATTAAACGGTGTTGTAAAGATCCACTGAAATTATGGAAATGGGTTTTAACATTAAAATCAAAGTGCAATTAGAACATTTCACTGCATAATTGTTTGGCAGACTAAGATAGTAAGCAGAAGATACCCAGCTTTCTGATTTATTGGTCACAGGTTGTTTCTTTAGAACTACAGAAGCTGGGATACATTTTTGTATTTATATTTTTTAAATTATCTACACAATTATGAAAAGACAGTGCACACACATCTTGAGTTTTATTTTGTATGACTGGCTTTTACATTTCCAACCTGTTATCTCCATTTTCTCTAACCCAGCATAAATCGAAACTTGCATGATTTAGGGGCAGGGGGTGCTGACAGAAGCACCTTCATGTTTTACCTTTGTGTATGTCCTTCTCTGGAATGTATAGCATATTTGTTTTTCTTTGTTATTCAGACATTAAAAAAAATGGTTAATCACCAGTGTGGCCCAGAGTGTTTTAGTAAGTAAACACCATGTTGCAACAGACATAATCAATCACAAAACACACCAGTTCATACCATCTTCAGAACTGAAGAGGTTTAAAAAAAAAAAATTGGTTTAGTATTGAAATTCCTAAAAATAAATATTTTTTATATATGTAAAATATAGACACAGTGTTATGATTGCAATTTATTTGCCAAAAGCACACTACAAATGGTCTCTGCTTTGCTGTTTTATATGAAACAATAAGGAATTATGATAGGTAAGAGCTGGCCAGTGATGCATAGACTCCTTGTGCTTTTAATTTATGTACAGGGTGCTCAGAGAAAGAATATATTTACTGTCTCATGCAGCTGAACACTAGGAGCTCAGCCCTGGAAATGAAATAACAAGTAGTTGAAATTACTGCACAGTTGTTTTTAGTGTAAAAGCTTTTCAGAGACTGTCTTTTTCGTTCAGTGTTTGTACAATAGGGTCCTATTTGTGACTAGGTTCCCAGGTGCTATTGTAATGCAAATAATTTTTTTTTTTTTTTTCAATGTGCCCTGTGAGCTCCAGTCTAGCTTCAGGAGTAAATATTTAAGTACCTCTAATATTGAACATTTGCTGAATGCCTTAGTATTCCTGTTATAATTGTTTAGTTTATTTATGTGCAGAATAATTCTAGTCTTGGGGGAAAAAAGTGTGTGTAACTGAGATCAGCGGGAGTTTGGAGTCCTCGGTACTTTTCTGCACAGGGTGAACAAGAAGTGCAGCAGACCGTTTCAGCTCTAAGGTGAAATTACATGAGAATATTGTTCCTTATGAGGTCAGAGGAATGCTTCCAACCAGTATTAAGGTGAATTCCTTCTCGGGGAGCACTGTTGCTCTGTGGAAGATGTACATTGCTGCTCTATTTGAGTTGTACACTACCTGGGCATTGCAAATTACTGAAGATGTAGCAGAGTAACTCGTAGCTTCCAGCATTACAGCTGGTGCGGACGTGAAGCGTGCTCCCATAAGTGCACAAGGATAATGCGGAAAACTAGACCTTTCCATGATGGCTGGTTCAAAAGCCTGGTGTTTTCTGTTGCTCCTGCAGCAGCCAGGGTGTTCCAGCTGCACAGCAATACTGGTGCTGGAGGCCTCCGGCTCTTGTTCTAGCTTAGCCGCTGCTAACCAGGGCAAGAATATTTATGTTTTAGTAAATGCTTTTAAAACAAACAGATGTTGAGCTCAAAAAGGATCTTTGATTGCTTCTGCTTGTTGCTTGTAATCTGAGCTTGATGGAATTCAGTCTAGTTTGGTCATGAAAAGCAGTTCTCGTCTCGTGGGAGTTTTGGATATTTTGGGGCTGTTACCAGCACATTGTTCTTCAGTTGTTGAAAAACTACACAGACAAAATGCAACTGGGCACTGGGTGGCTGCAATGGCTGCCTTAACCTCTATTCCATATAATGTAGCTGTTGTCTTATTACTTTATTTGGATAAGAAAATTGGGTTCATTTAGCCATTTATCCTTTGACTGCTGTTGGGTTTGTCTAGCTCCCTTGGACATGCTGGTAGCCAACGTGAAAGCACTGCAGTTGTTGGCACTATATGTTAAGTAGTGATCAGGTTTTGAGGCTTTTAAGTGTACCAAGGAAATAATCATCTTTGCACTAACTAGCCTCCAGGTTTTGTCAGTTGTGGAAATGCTGGGGGGGTTTGTGCGGTTTGTTAACCGTAACACCTTCAACAACAGTGCCTTAGGACAGGGAGGACATGCTGTCAAGACTGAGCGGTTTTGACTAGATTTTCAGCTATTATCTGCTAGCAATTGTAAAAGTAAGCCCTTCACCTGACCCTTAATAACAACTGTGGCTCTTGTGTGTATTTGGCTCTGGGAACAACAGTTCTACCGAAGGCGGCATCGGCAGGTGGTTTTGTCGGGTGCAGTCTTTACAAGAGATGAGTCAGGTGGTGGTTGGTGATAAGGCAGAGGTTTGAAAGCATATTGTGTGCTTAGAGGGTCTGGAGGTGAGAATGGGAAGCAGGTGGTACCTGAAGGCCAGGAAGTAAAGTAGGAGGACGGGTTTTGGCTGACAGTTGAAGCTGGAGGCTGTTGTTTTAATACTCGATTTATAGCCTGATGCTGGCTGGGCAGCTTGCGTAGTGTCTTCGATGACTTCTGTGACCTGAGCTCATTCTGGCTTTGGACAACGTCGCGTGTGGGTCTACCAATGAAGATGGGATGACAAGGAGTTCTGCAGTAGACCTACCTTTCTGGTTTTGAATCGGGGCCTCTACCACACCAAAGTGAGTTGAGACATGTGGGAGCTAAGGCAAAAGGATTCTTTTGTGTATTCTGGGCCATTTCTCTGAATTAATGTGCTATAGGGTTTAGTGTGCAGAGGCTGACAGTCTGCTTTTCTCACCACCACTAAACACATGGATCAAACAAAACATTTCTCTAAAGGTGAAGAGAGCTAAAAAAAAAGAAAAAATCTCAGCAAGCATCATGCAAATGAATCTGGCTTCTCAATACAATTTCCCTGCAAACACCAACACAGTGTAGGTCTTTGTAATGTGATAAATCAGCTGAAGCAGCAGGAATCTAACTGAAGGTATAGCAACTTTTTTGAGCACCTCTGGAGGTTAATTGATGAAAGGATTTTGAGTTGATAAACACAACAGGAGGATTTGGATGTTTTCTCTCAGATGAAAACCTGTTTAGTCTGTGCTGCAAGGTATTTGTTTAACAAGAACTGCAAGTATGAACATATATGATCATTTCTCCTCCTAAAAAAAAAAAAAAAACCAAAACCAAAACCAAACCCAAAAAACAACAACAAAAAAAACAACCAAAAAAGCAACTTTCTCCATTTCAGTCTGAAGTATCCCACTATCACTGTGACATCCCAGATAATTTCAGATCTCTTCAGGGGTTTAGTACTTAGATACATGTACATGCTAATCCATGAAGTAGATGGAGCAGGAAGATGACCTCCGAGCTGTGAATCCCCACGGATGGGAAACAAACAAAAAGGAATGGACTAAGGCAACTTTGCAATATGAAGCTGGCACATGGTGATGATAAACAGTCAACACTGGCACAATGCTGTTGTTTAGCTTTCAACCGAGTTAGTCTTGCTGCTACCACTGGGAAAACTAATAACATAACAAATGAAACTATTGTTCAGTTTCATTAAAAAGAAATCTGATAAGATGGGGAAAATTGAATTAGTCAATCTCAATAGAGTTACTGCTTGTTGGAGCAAAAGCAATATCATCTCTAATAGAATATGTCCCAGACAGTTTTGGCTGGTCCACGCAGACATGGAGTATGAATTTTGTGTGCAGATGCTGGCACAGCCATGCAGCACGCTAATGTTAGCATTAGTGGGTCAGCACTCTCCATCTCCAGCAGCAGGTCTATAGCCAAGGCTGGCAGTGATACTTGTTAGATCAATGTGATGAATTGATTTCTCTTGGCAAAACAGCATAGGGCTTCCTTCCAGTGAGGCTGACGTGCCGCTACTGAGCGTCTGTCAGGTAAAGTGTCCCCTGAAATCTCACAGTCTGAATCCCATACACTAGCCATCGCTGTAGCTACTTTGCCAGCGTGGGCAACTACTTAGATTTCTTTTTCAAAAATTCAATTTTAGAATCATAAAGCTGAAAAAGACTTTCATGCCCAGGCCTCTTGATGCTATAGGCCAATGGTGGTTTTATTGTGACTTTGTGTCTCCTGCCAAAGCCTCAGCAGACCACTGCTGTCCATAACTACTTGTTTTCTGTAATGGTTCTAGCTTGAGCTTGCAAGGTTTAAATGTTTATATCTCTTAATGGTGACTCAGAATTATTATACCTAAAATAATCAGTGCTTGCTTATTTTATGTTGGGAAAACTAAGTTGTTGTGACCTACAATTAACATAATAGCTTAATGAGACCTGTTAGGGTTCCTGAGCTACCCATGGCACAACCCAATTCTCTGTCCCGTAACTTGTCATTGCAAGATGTCTGCAAGTACAAACAGACCAGGCTGGGATGCCGTATTTTGTATTTGTGTAACTCTTAAGGTACAAGACATTGCAGAAGATTCATTTGTACCTTTAGTTAATGTGTGAGTACATCTACCTGACTTGTAGGGTATGGAGTATTTCATTTGCTACAGTATATGAAATCAGTGTTTGTTGGTAAAAGTTGAGGTGAAAAGGGTCAAAGCGTGACTGCCTTTTTTTTTTGTTCTCCCCCACCCATAGTTTAGTAAGACAGTGCAGTTCTGGATTACAAAAAGGCAGTAATCACATGTGGACAACTTTTTTTTTTTTTTTTTTTTTTTTTTTTTCTCTAAGAAACCTAAAAAGTACAGGAATGATAGGAGCTGCTAGGCTTTCAACCCGTACTGCTTCGAGGGGTGAGGCAGGAGGGACTCGGTTATAATCAAGTGATAGTATACTTCAGGTAGGATCAATGTATTTTATATGTAATATAAAAACCTACATATGATGTTTGGCAACAAAAGGGATATTTAAGGAGGTTAATCTGAATTAAGATTTGTAGGGGATTACCTAGCTAGCATTAAACCCCTTTGAAGTCCCAGTATTAGAATGTCCCTAATTCAGTTTAGATTCCTTATTTCTTATATAAATTAATGTTATTTAATTCTGAATTAGAGAATTAAATACTTATTTTTACACCTTTATTCTGCTAGAATTAATTTTCCAGAGCTGCTTTTTTTTTTTTTTTTTTTTTTTTTTTTTTTTCTTTTAGTAGGCTTCTGCCTGGCTTCTACTAATCAAAAGAGTGTTGCTGGAGAGAGGACTTCTTCTTTAGCATGGTTGTCTGGGGACTTTAAAGCACTGCAGTGGCTGTTTCATAATGCTCTATTACTTGTTGCATCTTCTAAAATAACTCTTATGTTGTCTCATTCTTGCAAAAGTGGTGCATTCTAACTGCTCAGGTTTAAATAATATCAGATTTAAAAGCCTACTGTCCTTAGATGATCAGATTGAACTACTTCATTTTCAGTATGTGCAGAAATGAAACATTTTGTAACAGAAACTTAAATCTCCTGCCTGTGGAATGAAATGACCTTGCATGGTACAAGATTTACATTTAAGCCAATGGGCACTAAAACCTGCTATATACAGTTTTGTATTTCCAACTAGCTGTAACTCTAATTTGTAAAATCAAAATGGAAATTGTATTCTGAACACTTTTATTTTAGCAGATTTCAATATAGTCATATAAATAAAACTATTGGATAACAAAGGCAGAGAAAGAGATTTGAAGAGTAATATGTTGGAGAGAGTGAGGGTGTGTGGTAATTGTCAGAGAACAGGTTCTTGAGCCGCTGCTGGGATGTTCCTGAAATATGAAACAATAACAGGGAGATGGAGATGAGTGGAAGTTTGATGTAAGTCTGAAACCCCAAATTAGAAACCAGCTGGAAACAGGTTCCAAGTGGGCTGCTCTCACAGCAGTCTGTGGACCTTGCAGCAGCAATAGGAGTCTATTACAGCATCATGGGTGCAAAGCCTTAAAAAAAAAAAAAAAGTCTTACTATATAATAACCTTTGTCAATGTTATTAACTGTTCTTTCATATGATAAAGTTCAGGATGAGTTGGTTCTTTTGCATATTTTCTGACTTGTTTGGACTGCCAAGGTGTGAATGACATTTAAATGTGATTTGAAACTTTGCACGCAACTACCATGGGGTCACTGGTGGTGATGAGGAGGAAGAGCTGTGGCGATGTAGACTTAAATTGGGTACTCAGGAAAATGGCTGTTTGGAATACAAAGAAAGTTCA
Organism: Aquila chrysaetos chrysaetos; assembly: GCF_900496995.4. Classification (NCBI taxonomy): domain Eukaryota; kingdom Metazoa; phylum Chordata; class Aves; order Accipitriformes; family Accipitridae; genus Aquila; species Aquila chrysaetos. The sequence continues at coordinate 14,930,395 of NC_044028.1, read as the reverse complement.
ATAAAACGCTGCTGTATCAAAACAGAGCACCAAGAGGGTTTGCTAGTGGAGAGAGAAAACCTGCTTTCTCTTGGGATTGTGTCCTGCAATGCCCATCTCGGCCAGTGTCCTGGCAGCTCCCCTTGCTGTCTCTCCACTGTGGGTTAGTGCCTCTCTCCCTCACCTGGCTGGGCAAACAGCAGAGTGGTGGGGATGCCTGGGTGCCGGTGGGCTGTCCTCGTGGTTGTGTTTCAGGGTACGGCTTGAATTACCATTGCCATCCTCGGAAGGGAGGAGAAGGATGGGTGATGGGAAACAGAAAGTTAATTCGGGTCTTTCTTCTCTGCCAGACATGAGCGTTGTAGCAATGTCACATAGTCAGGAGATAAAATGATCTTTCCATCAAACTGAGACATCAACATTTCTTAAAAGTTATTGGAGGAGTGGGGGCAGGTGTGGACAGACAGCGCTTGTGGATGTCATGATTTCTGAGGCATCATCCTCTTTCTGGTTTTGGTGTGGATTCCAATATTCAGTTTTATTATAGTGCTATAGCCTTTGTAATTTTTGAAGAAATTGTTTTGGTTTGATAGGACAGAAAATAAAGCAAGCTGATGTTCAAAGCAATGCTAGAATCTACAGGTATTATTTAGGTGACTATTAAATTTTATAGTGAAATTACATGAGGTACTGGCAGTAGAAGGAAGCAGAGTGGGTCCCTGTTGATTGACTTAAGCAACTCGCTTAATCTTGGCCTTTTGGCATTCAAGGCAAAATTAAAATCAGATTCACAAAAGTCATCCTTCAAAATGAATTAATTTGAATGGTAACCAGGACATCCACACATAAGGCTACTCAGAAATGGATACCAGAGTGTAAATTTTTGCTATCCTGTAATCCAGGTTAACATTCAAGAATAGGCAAGTCCTATTAAATAGGATTTAACAGCCTATCAAAGTTTAGAACTTAAAAATCTGTGAAATACATATTCCTAGTGACTAGTACTACATACCTGTAACAAAGTATTTGTTGTTGGAGTCTCCGTTTTAAGAATGGATGTAGAAATGTGTCCCAAAGAATCTCTGAATAATCTCATTAGTAATGTTTTCATTAGTGTGCCTCTATGTCTCTGCATTTCTCCATGCGACTACTAAAATGATGTTGAAGTGTTCTTCCAGGATAACTTCTACAAGTTACCTGAATATATCAAAATGCTTATGTTAACTTTTTAATCAAACTTGGAAGTGTTCCTATTTCATATCAGTAGATTAACTTCTCAATAGTTCCATGGAACTACGATATATACTATTTTTTTACTATTCTTCAATAAAAAGTAAAATGTAAGGATGAAATTTAATGAGGATCCGGTAAAACTCGAAATGTAGTTTAGGGTCTATTGCCTAAATTCATACATCTTTATCTCTGCAGAATTTACTTCTCTTATTAAACTAATGCTGCAGTTTTATCGTTTAAACAGAGTTGTGACATGGGTGGTCAAAACCAGGGATGAGTGGAATGACGTGTGACCATCCGATATTAACCATTTATGAAAAATAGTGAAAGATATCTACAGTGGAAAAGGGAAGAAAAAGGCTATTAAAAAGTGGTCGTGGTTCAAAGGTAAAACACAGGCAATTTAAAAGTGATCAGTGCAAGTGGGGGCCTGTTTTAAAACACCTCCAGATAACCATTTCTTAGGCATATACAAGGTGAAAACTAGAGCAAGTAAGGTAGTGATTTTTTTGTAAGGCTTCATGAATACCACAGTTTTTCATATGCTTATGATATTAAAATGTTTTAACTGGAAACAATATAATCTTTATAGGTATACTTTTCTCTTATAAAAATTCTTATTGTGACTGCTTTATTAATTAACCAGGCCTATGGCATCTTTGGGGAACACTCCCTAATGTTATAGTCTATTTAACTGCAGATGGAGGAGGCCCTTACAAAAGGAAGAGTGAGTTATTGTTAACACGTGATGATGTTGAAGCTAAACTTTGTCTCAGCTGAGAGCAGAAAGAAATTCATTTTTTCCACTGTGTTCGTTGCGTCCTTTCTTTCCTATATCCAGTTTGCTTTTTCGGCAATATGATTTTAGAAGCTTTTAGAAATAATGGCTACATTCGCATCAAATTGTGAATTCAAAGGTTGATAGAAACTGCTCTCTCAGCTTACTTCTGAATCTCAGGAAAATCCAACTGCTGTTAGATAATGCTTTGTATGCTGTGAGATATATCATCCTTTTGATGGGGAGCAAACAATAGATCCCAGTAGTGCATGACTGCTAAAACATTACTGAGCTAGCAAAATTCATACTCTAATATCCTGGGCTTGACTTCAGCATTTTCATTTGTTGAAACCTGTAGCTCAGGTAACCATTTCTGCTGCACGATTAATGCTGTGGCTGTATGGTTACATTGGATTTCCTGTCTGAAACTCTACATTTTGAAGAAACGGAAAGATTCTCCCATAGTTGGTAGTTACTAAAACAAACTATGTGCATATGTACTTATTTTAAGGATGAAGTGTTTTCTTACTGTGTGCTATACCTGTACAAGTTCCCATTAAGACGATAACGACTTCTGGCGCTTCTTTTGGCTGGGAAGCATAACTCATTAGCTTAAACTTAAGCTGTGTTTAAGCAGAGTTTATTTTCCTCGAAAGAGGACATTGTTCTTTCTGCTGTGGTGCTTTTGCCAACATCTCTGGCCAGGTGCTGTGTTTTCTGTCTCGGAGGCAGCATCCCCCTAGGAAGGCATTTTGGGCTGGTATACGCTTGGCTCAGTCACCAGGCCACCTTGTGTAGTCATGTGTAGTCATCCCCAGCCCCTTGTTCCAAGCAGCAAAAGACCATGATTTACCTGGACTCTGACTACATCAGCAGGTCCAAACAAAGCACCTGGGAAGCCTTTCCTGAAGCTCCTGGGCACTGGCAACTCAAAAGTAGTCCCTTTTTTAAACTCAGAGTTACACACCTTTAGGTAAAAGAGTAAGCTTAGCAGTAAAGGTTAAAGCACAGAGTCCTACCCAGACAGTTACTTGTATTTTAATTTTTTTCTTAATGCTTGGGAATTGTCAGCCCAGCCAACTTCCTCTTCAGGTTAAGGAAGGATTGCTTCTCTCCATTCCTGAATACTTCAGGGCATTAGCTGACAACTGTTCCCTCCTCTTGTTATTTGGACTTAAATGGATTAGCTTCCTTTGACTGTAACTGTTTATGAAAGCGGCTTTTCTTTTCTTTCTTTTTTTCTTTCTTTTTTCTCCCTCTCTTTTATTTCTGGGAGAAATGGATCCTGCCTGGCTTTTGGGATCTCTCCACATATTTCTCAAATTAGTGGTTCTGCTAAGATTTCTTTGCAGACTTTCACTATTTCAAGGTACACACATGCCTCCTCTGCTTTAACTCTGTACTACTTATCAGACAGGCAGTTTGAGGACCATGACTATTTAGAAAAAAACCACCATTAAAAAGAAGTTCCACAATGCTGTGTACCAAGAGCGCCTGTGTGGCTAAAATCTTCTCATGTATAATACATACATGTTAACAAGATGAGAGGACACTGTTGCTTTAAAATTAAATACTGGCTTGTAGCAGAGTAAATAAATTCCCATGGTCATTACCTAGAAAATACACTAATTGGGAATGAATGCATTGTGGGAAATAAACAACACAAAGGCATCCTGAAAACACGTCTCTGGTGTTACATTAGGGTATCGTGCTAGAAGGTTTCTGAAGAAACAGGGCGCACAACTTTTCAGGGCTATGTATTGTATTTCAGGTAAGTCTAATGCAACTGAGAGAGAAATTGGTGACACTAGACTAACAGCACTGTTTAGCCCTAATACTCTGTACTTAATAATGACTCTGTACTTAACATTTTCAGAAGAAGGGTAAAAACAATTCACTCCACAGGAGGCCTCATGGCTTTTTGTTTCCTGTTTTCCAAAAATGAATATTCAGACTAAGACAAATCAGGGAGTATAATGAAACAAGAGAAGCATCTAATGTAAATTACTTCCAGTGAAAGATCACTCTATGTCATAAAATAGCAGCTGCAGACAGTGGGTTCTTGAAAAAGTAACAGTGGTATAATATAAGGACTCTGAAATTACAGCAGGTTGATGCATCTGTATAATCCAAACATAGATAAATTTAGAGCAAATACCTTTTGTAAAGTGAGACTTGTATCTAGAGCTAATTCTTGTCCTATAGATCTTCTTCCAATCATCTTAGGTGGAAATTAAGGCCACAGCTGGGACTGATCTTCATTTTGTCAAGTGGGACTGACAACATGTCCAGCTCCCATTACCTCAGTGTCATGAAGAAAGCCAAGAGATGACTCAATATTTACTTAATATTACAATGCATGACTTGGCATTCTAATAATAATAAAAAGGGAAGAACAGAAACATAGCCCGCTTTGCCTCTACTTGATAATCGAGATTCAAGTAAACCAAACTTCTAAACTATATCAACTCCTGTTGAATAAATAACGCTCAAACATATGTTCTGCATCTGCAGTGATAAAATGGCAGCACTCTTGGTTGCCCTTCCATTTGTGATTTGTCCATACTGATGACAAACTTTTTTAGCTGAGTGCACTGCTTATGGTGCAGGTTTCTGTCAGTGTGAATTTGATTCATTTTACCTTATTGCACCAAAGATTAAATCATGTCATTTCTATCTGTGGCTACATGTGCTTGATTTGTGGTATATGTCTAACTGGTGAATACATAATATAAGATTGATTATGATAGCATTTCTGAGAGTGTAATGATAACTTCTTATGGCTTTCAACTCTGTCATTGTGCTGGTGTCGCACTGTTCTGAAATGAAAGGCAGTTTGGGATCTCATGCTATATGTGTCATACTATGCAGGAAAAGAAGGTAGGGAGAGTAGCAATATTCAAAAGAACTGAAGGGAAATCATTTATTCATTATATATGTCTGTAACATAAAAACTGTCGAAGTATACAGATGTTTCACAACACCCTGTAGAAAACAACGTATTCAAGATAGCACAGTGAATGGAGCTCTATAATAGCTGAAAATGAGTATAACTGAAATCTGCAATGTTAAAGATACACGGGTTTTTTTAGGTATCTGAATTTTGAAAGGTCAGTTTTCATGTTGAGTTTGATGAGACTATCTATGTGAAGTGTGTTGGATTGCCTGCGACCATCTTCTCAAACAGTGGTTCCACTTTTTAAAAGGGGTTAGTGATTTGGGTGCCCGTTTAAAGGCATCAGAACTAATGGGATTCTTCAAAACCTGTTAGCTATATGGCCTGCGTGGTTTTTTTATATTGACAAAATAGCCCACTGATACTCTTAAATCTGCTTAAAGCTTCTGTCAGCCAGCATTCAGAATCTAAGCAGACAAAAGAAATACAGAGCAGAGGAAGTGAAAATTAAAAGACACCACAGAAATTCAGTAGCAGATCTAGGAATGTCTCTAATATTTTGGGTCCCTTGATTCCTCCTCTTCAGACACAATGAAATATCTGGCATCTTTGACTTCTCCTTGGCTGTGCTATCTATTTTTTGTATGTATGTCTTCTGAATAATCTGACCAAAACAGAAAAAAGTGTTATGTCAAGTGTGGAATTTGCCAGTGGTCTGAGTCATGGGAAAAAAGGCAGTTCTTGCTCCTGAGGAAGTGAGTTGTTTGGTGTCCTTCATCTCAGAACCCCATGGGCTAAAGATGGATGCCCTATATCAGGAGAAATCCTAAAAGCTTCTCTTTCCTTCTAGAGCTATCAATCGCAGAAAGGTCCATAAAGGGTGTCCCGCTGTAAATGGACACTAAATATCTAGGGATCTTCTTGCAGTAAGTGAAGGTCTAATGACCACTAGATGCTTTCAAAGTTGTATTTCCTATTTTGCATCTTCACTTTTTTTTTCTTTGTTTTCCACCCATACACTGTCTTTTTTTTGGAGGTCATGCAGATTTTAGGTTGTGGCCACAGCATGTTTTATTGAAGCCACTGGGCATGCTTTCCATTTTCCTTTCATTCCAAAGTGGAGGAGTGAACTATCCTCCTTGCTTACATAGTGATAGCTAAAACCATGGGAGATCCTCTTCAAAGACTGGACTAAATTGGAAGGCCAGTAGCATCCTGGCTTGTATCGGGAATAGAGTGTGGCCAGCAGGACTAGGGCAGTGATTGTCCCCCTGTACTCAGCACTGGTGAGGCCGCACCTCAAATACTGTGTTCAGTTTTGGGCCCCTCAATACAAGACAGACATTGGTGCGCTGGAGCATGTCCCAAGAAAAGCAATGAAGCTGGTGAAGGGTCTAGAGCACAAGTCTTATGAGGAACGACTGAGGGAACTGGGGTTGTTTAGCCTGGGGAAAAGGAGGCTGAGGGGAGACCTTATTGCTCTCTACAACTACCTGAAAGGAGGTTGTAGTGAGGTGGGGGTCTGTCTCTTCTCCCACGTAACAAGCAACAGGACAAGAGGAAACAGCCTCAAGTTGCACCAGGGGAGGTTGAGACTGGATGTTGGGAAATATTTCTTCACCAAAAGGGTTGTCAAGCATTGGAACAGGCTGCCCGGGGAAGTGGTGGAGTCACCATCCCTGGAGGGATTTAAAAGACATGTAGATGTGGTGCTTAGGGACATGGTTTAGTGGTGGACTTGGCGGTGTTAGGTTAATGGTTCAACTTCATGATCTTAAAGCTCTTTTCCAACCTAAATGAGTCTATGATTCTATGAAATATAGGTGCTGTGGTTGATTAACTATGGTTGTAACTGTGTACTTTTTCAGTAAGTTGGAATAGGCAGAGAGCACAACGGAACCACAAACGCAGCAGTAAACGAGATTCTTGCCTTTCTCTCAGGGTCATGCAATAGGAAGAACATTTTAAAGAGTATTGGCTGTGCTGACAATGTCGGAATAGTGACTAAGGAATCCGACTCTTGCCTTGAAGTTTTGTGCTCAGAGAGGTCTTTTCATGTGTCCCCTGTAAGCAGCCTGTACTGCATTGACAGAATACTAAACTACTGAATCTCTGTTTCCGAGCAGCTCATGTCTCCAAATAACAGCAAACCATGCAAGCTAACAAGATGTTGATTGTCAAAGATCATTCAAATGCAATGATCATGTTTTTACTCTGTGTTAACTGGGCCTTCCTATTTGTATAACAATGTTTGCAAGTACTACTTAAAAGCTGGATAAGTTAATTAAGCTGTTCAAATAATGTGTATAATACTTCAAGTTAAAAGCAGATTTGATTTGTCTCTAACCACTGTATGAATGCATTAGGGACTGGATCGTCATATCCCTTGAAGATACAGTAGTCAGAAAACCACACTGACCATTAATTGAGTGCTAATGGCAGGTACTACTACCTGGAATTAATTGCTGGTTGGTATATAAATATATAGATTTAATCTTGTACCTCAGGCATTTAAATAAAGAGACTGTAGTTTGATGTGTTCTGATATGGTTTCTAAGGCACCTTTCCTAGTTGCTTCCCTAAGTTCAACAAAAAGTGTTACTTGAAAGTCTCTGCCTGGTATTGGTGGTGTTTTCCAATGAGGCGTGTTTAAGAAAATTGTTCCTCATGCAATTTTCAGGTCTTGTACATTTTAGCTGCTGCTCCAGTCAGTATGTAGCTAGTTGAATTAATTGAAACTTGTTTTTCTGAAAGAGAAGGGGATCAGTAAAAATCTAATGTTTTCACTGTTATCATGCTGATAAACAAATTGAAACAATCACTGTCCTGAACATAAGTAGATATGAAGTAGATACAAATTTTGTGGCAGGGAAGTATATTCAAAGTATTCATCAAGTCACAAAGAAAAGCGCTATTTGGAAGTACCGACCTAATTCTTGTCTAACTTGTGCCTCCCACCTTTCTGCCAAAGACTTTCTGAGCCTGATCGAGGTGAGCTGTAGTGCCCGCTTTGCAAACTCTCATTTTTGCATGATAAAGCATGCATTATTTCTGATGAGCAATTCCATAGACCTTGTATTCCTGGAAACTGCAAGACAAGGAGTCTTCTAAAACTACAGAAAAATCACCTTTTGACAGTTCATGTTGTTTGGAAGTTAAGTACAGGATCAAATAAGAAGGTTGGGCAGCGAGGGCTACATTATGGACAATTATATTGTTCCAGAGAGATCTGGGGGATGATGCTTGGTTTTGATTAAATCTGTTCACTCATCCCGAGGAAAATTAAGTTCTACTTGCGCAGATTTTTTATGGTATTGACCATGTGCCTTGCATCACACGCTCTCCCTGGTGATTATGGGCGATAAATCCGTGTGACACAGGTCTCAAAAATGTACAATAGTTGCAGTAGGAAGCAAAAAAGGAAGATAAGAGAGGGACTAGAGAAGGAAGTCAGACTTGATGAGGGGTTTTTTGTTTGCTTGTTTTGTGAAAATAAGCTGAGGAGTATCATATGCAGCAAAAATTGAAGACCAGTTTTGCAAATATCTGTGTGATCTTTCATGCATCTTTAGTCTTGTGTGTAATGTTTGCATACCTGCCTTTCCTACAGGTCTCTTCACTAGAATGCTGTAATTGCACCCTTGGGGACTGGTATTTTGTAGCTCTCTCCAGAATCACTTCATTGAACACTCCTGTAACTTCAGTTGCTCTTTTCTAATTACTGAGACTACTAGAAGCAGAGGGGGGCACAACCCTCTGAATTGCAACTGAAGAGCTTGTCTACTTCAGCCTGAGCATCACTTCATAGTAAATCTGGTTTTTCGTAAAAAGAGATGAGAGGGAAATCGTGGTATAACTTTTCCTTAGTAAATGCAACACTTTTTGTCCTATTTTTACTGTGAAAGTTGCTAGGAAATTGAGTTCAGGGTACCGAGGACACAGTTCAGAAGTTTTTGAACCCTAACGTAGCTGCTTTACTGAAGAATAATGAAGCAGAATAGCCACAACTGCTGCAATAGTTTCACTCTATTGAATTGCATCAGCTTTAGACAACTAGATTTGAACTGTGACATGCGAAACAGAATGTTGTAAATAGCATGGCTGTGTGCACAGCACAGCCCCTCTCTTCGTCCTGCCTTTCCCTGTAAGTCCCTGTAGCTTAAAATTCACCACAAGCTTCTTTCTCACCAATAAGAATGAATTTTGATAATTTTGAAATGTCTAGACATCTGAACTTCAACTCCAAGCTATCTGAGTCTGAAGCATATCTCTTCTGAATTTCTATTATCTACATCTAATGCCATCTATTCAGTTTACATAGCAGTTTGTTTCCAATTAAAATTTTAAGTTGTAAAAAAGTAGTGGAGAATTTAAAGTGTTTTTAGTAGGGATGGGAGAACTAGTTCAGGCAAAATATTCAATTCAAGCGTGGGTCGAGTTTATGGGATTGTAGGGGTTTAGGATTTTTTTTGTTGTTTTTATTCTCACACTCCTCTGTAATTCCTAATTTTGGACAGAACAGATGGACTGAAATTCTCTCTCTTCCCTAGTTTCCCTTCTGGGAGAAGACACATTCACAGGGACAGATTCACTGGTATAATTGAAGTAGGGAACTGGCCTGCTGCATTTCTGACCAACTGAAATCTGGAATAGAACAAGAAAGTGAGCTTTTACATGACTTTTTAACCAAAAGAAAAAATATATCCCATTTAAAAAAAAAAAAAAAAAAAAAGCCAAGATGGGTATAAGGATCAAGTCATTAATCAAAAGGAAATTATACAGAAATGTTGATTAATATTGAATAAAACAAAGAGGAGTTCTGTTCTGAGGTGGCTTAGAAATACTATGCTGGCGATGTGCCTGTATCTTAGATCAGATGGAAATGATATAGAAAGTCTGAGTTTGCCTGAGCTCTGACTATGTGAGTACAGGGCTGTCCTTGCTGATCCAGGAACCTTGTTGCACAGCTCCTGCACCTACACAGTGAATCAAATTCCAGTTTGGGCAAGCACAGTAACTACTGCATACAGGGACGGATTAACTTCATTGTCCAAGTAATGACTGTACTATGCATGCTCAGCTCTCGTTAAAAATTAAATGAAGCAAAATCAGTTCATCCGTGAAGATGAACAGAATCCTGGCTGACTTCTCAGGAGAAGATGCCAAAGAAGTAGCAATATCACACAAGCTAGGGCTGCAGACCTGACGGAGCCCTGGTGGGGACAGTCAGCCCCAGCAGAGATCTCTGACTCAGTGGCTTGCCCACACCACGTTTTGAGCAGCCACATCCAATGACAGTTGGGATTAATTTGTGGCTGGTGACAGCAAAGACTAAGACAACCTCAAAATGTTTCTACCAAAGATGCCCAGTTTCTGTGAGAATCCTCTTTGTGACGACAGGCTTAGGCGAAAGTAAGAGTGTTTAGCTTTTGTAATGCTCTTTTCTTGTGCAAGCACCTTGGGAGTGAGATCCATTGGAGGGCTTCTAGACAAACCAAGCTGGCCTCAGGAACGCTCTCCTGAGCTGAATATAGCTGGACAGCAGGCAAGGACTCAAAGAAAGAGTTAGATGAGTTGACACTGCTCCTGTTTTTGCTTGGCTGTCTGCTTGTGGCTAGTGTTGGAGGTGGCAGACTGGTCTTGATGAACCCTTGCCTGAACCAGTACGATAGCTCTTTGCTCATTGTGTGGCACATAATGCTCTGCAAAGCTGAAGGAGACCCACAACCCTGAAAGGCAGATTTCTTCCAACTACTGGATCTAAATTCTAGTAAGTACCCATCTATGGCAGAGAAGGGAATAATTACTACACGCTAACTCTACTACACAAGAAAATTATTTAAAAATCCCTTTAATGTCTATACTTAAATGTTAGCCAGCTGGCTTGGTAACTGCAGGGAAGGGAGGCTACACTTTTCCTTTAACAACTTGTTTTCAGTCAAGCAAGCTAAATCTTTGCAAGATCAATATGAGATGAACAGAAAATATTTGATTACCTCAGGAGCTGTCAGTGTCTGATTTTTTTTTTTTTTTTTTCCTAAGCTGACATAAATAACATCTGGGGCAGCAAATATACATACTTCTGCTTTTTATTTTTTAACATTATTCATGGACTGAAACTTAGCTTGAAATCGAAACACTAAGAGGAGTTAGAATTCTGGAAAAGCACCACTTCAATTTGCAGTATGGAAACAACTGAAACTGCCAACTGGAATGAAGTTTACCAGCATACAGAAGGCAGAGAGCATGTGTAGCGTGATGCAAAGTACAGTGAAACTTGCTTGTAAATGACACTGCCTTTTAAAATTCAAGTCCTTATCTCTGGCAAAGTAGTATGCTTCTAAAGTATTACCCCGTGCCTGAAATTACTGTACCTAACAAATATTGCTGTCTGTTCCTAGAAGAAGCTGTGAGAAAAGTGAACCAGGCAAATTGCCTAGGAACAAAAAGCTCATGCTGTAGGTCTGGGGTGGATGTTGCGGTCACTTTGGCACCGTGCTTGTGTCCAATCTAGGCAAGAATTCTAAAATTTCCTTGTTCTTTAAATATCGGATGTTATTGCTACATCTCAAATGGCTTTATGAAAGGTCACTACCTTCACACTTGCTTTACAGGCGGTTATACTTACACTTGGGAAGTCCTCAGAGCAGGAACAACAAGAACACATCCAACATATTTTCTATCCTCTGCTCTGAAAGTGCCTTTAAAATGTAGTGGTGTTACCTACCTAGCAATTGTCCCCAGCAACCTCTTGAGATCTGAGCTATTAACTACCAGTGAATGAGTATATGTGCTGTGGCCTTTCACCTCATCTTTGGGTTCTCATTTCTGATGTTTCTTTCAATAACTTTGGTGATTTCATTTCTTTCTTTTTTTTTTTTTAACTGCCACTGAGATTTTTTTTTTTTTTTTTTCCCCCCAGAGCAATGTCTCACTCTTTTGGGCTGTATCCCCAGGATGGAAATACTTGCCTTTCCTTTCATATCTCATGTGCAATTTGTTGGCCCTGACAGTTCCATTCATTCTGAAAAATATTCTTTTAGAGAAATCAGTTTTAAAACCTAGCAGCAACGCGGACTATTTTTTGTCTGTAGCTGTTCCAAAGAAATACCAGTTGCCAACTTGTCTTGAATGCCACAGCAGTAATCAGCACCTCCAGGTAGTGGCTTCTGACACACTTTTGTACAAAATGTTGCTGAAAACTCATGATCTGGCTCTGCTTAAGCAAACAAAGGAAAATGCTGGGGGAGAGAAAAGATGAAAGCATTTACTTCCTCCCCCTTGGAATAAGGGCAGTGAAAAGTGATGAGGAGATGTCACCGTGGGATCCTGAACTTGCTGAGGATGAGCAAAGGGACACTGTTGTTGTGTCTCTCCAAAGGAGCTGTCACCTTAAGTTACGATGCTGTGCTGTGGCAGACTGCCACCCCCCACATGGGTATACTTTGAAGTGAACAGACTAGAAGTGGTTCAATTTCCCAGGCACACCAGCTTGGATAATGTCAAGGAGGGGAAAAAAGGGAAGAAGCTTGCTTGTCAACTTTCAGAGAATAAATAAAAAATTAACTAAACTTTTCCCATCTGCTCTGCCAGTAACTTGAAAACTGACCTAGTGGCTTTTAACCCCCCCCCCCTTTTTTTTTTTGGTCAGGCTTTTGAGAGTGAAAGAGTTTTAAAACATGTCCTTTTAAATTCAACTTGTGTAGGTGGGGATGCAGTCAACTTTTCTCCCTTCTTGCAAGAAGGCATCTGAGGGAGGTGGAGCATATGTACCACCAATACGATACCTACAATAACCTGGGGAGTGCATGGGTGTCCCTGGGGAGAAGGAGTGATTACCGACCCTACACAGCATGGAGGCCAGCTTCCCTAGGTGCTATGGATCATGTGGAGCTTTGGAAGTAATGCTCCCTCTTCCTCTTTGTTTTCATGGGACAAATTTTTTGCCCCAGGAGTCTCACGGCTTGGAGTTGAAGGTGCTTTGCCTGTGAGCAGCAATGTCTGGCACAAGGAGGTCCTTCAGCTTCATTTTTTGTCTAGCATCATTCCAGACATAATTTTTAATCCAATAAAGCTACGGTGAATACGTTGTAATGATGATGACTAGCTTGTGTGATCTGAAAAAGACAACCTCTTCCTTTGAATGGGGCTAGAAGGAAAAAGGCCTTTTTTCTCTCTCTTTTTTTTTTTTTTTTTTTTTAAAAAAAAAAAGGTAGTGCTCAGACAACTTCAGAGAAAGCCTTTGAATTGGCCTTAAACCAGCTATGTATCAGACAGAGAAGGGAGCCCATGGCAAGGTACAGAAAACCAAACTATTCTCTCTCCCTAGTTGATGAGGGAACGCTGGCCACAGCAGATGGCTGCTTGGGGTGAGAGAGCGTGAGGCATGGTGGAAGCACTTGCACAGGGAGGAGAGTAGATGGAAACCGTGCTTTGCCTTGCTGATGGGCAGGTCCTCCAGCGCAAGTGAAAAACTGTAGCTGGGCAGCGAGCCTACTAGCAGGACAAGGGGTTTCCGCTTGCTTGCTTGTTCTACCTGTAAGGTGCGAGACAGCACTGTGCCACAATGACGCCCACCTTCTAAGCCCACAAGTCTTAAACGTTTTGTGATGGCTGCTTGAGCACAAGTGCTGCAAACCCAAGTGGTTCACTCTGGGAGCAAAGACCGTCCACTAGTGAAGAGATCAGTTGGGAGGATCGAGTAATTTTTGACAGTGCTGGGTGACATTTGACTGTATACGCTGGATTTTCACCTGCTTTTAATAGCTCATGATTTTCAAATGAACTTGTAATTCAAAGTTTTTCTATGTTAAAAACTTTTGCGAGGCATTGGGTAAACCAGGTTTCAAGGGGAGCGTGCGTGAGAAAATCTATATAGACATGAAAATAAGCTGTTAAAATAACTGAACCTATTTAGGAGCTTGCTTAGTAACAATAGATCAAACCAATAATGTTCATTATGTCCCATACCCTGCGATCAATTTTGCAAAGACAAACCAACGAGTTCCTTGTGGTTGGACAAATCCCAGGCTTGCCCATAATGTAAAATTCAGCTGCTGAAGTGGCGTACTTGGATCTAGCACTGCAAGAAGGGGAGCACTTTTTCAGTAGTATTCAGGACCTCCTTTGTGGTACTCTGCTATACGTGGGATGGAAAAGGTGACAGCTTTTGTTTTATAGTGGAAATATGACATTAGTTTATCTTTCCTTTCCTGGAGTCTATATCTTTTCTTTTTGTACTTACAGCACAGCTGTGAGTCTTTTTTGCATCTTTGCAGCCTTCTATTTGATTTTTCAGTATGTTTATTTTTTTCTTTTAGCTGTAACCTGGCCCTTACTGCTACTCCCACAGTCTGAAATGCTTTTAAAAATGCAGTTTGTTACTGTTAATAAAAACTCAAGCACTCCTCTTTTATATCTAACATTACTGGTCAGGTATCAGATGTCCGTGGATCTTTAAAATAATGTTTTTAAAATTGAGGACAGTTAATAAGCCTTAGGGAATGGGTAGGAAATACCATATGCAGCAAGGATATGTTTTGTCTTATCTGGTTACATAGAAATGCATTAATATTAGGGGAAAATCACAGCACTTCGAGTATAAACTAAATCTCGTTTGTGTCTCATTAGAAGATACAGGTCTATTTAATTTTCTTTTATTGTTGTATTTTTTTTTTTTTTTTTTTTTTAAGGCTAAAGAACCGACTATGTTCTCCCTGCCCTGGCCAAATCGCTACGAAGCCAAGCAAAACCCTTCTTTTTATCCTTCTTTGATACTATAATGCTTTACACAGGACCAACGTAAAATCCCTTCTTCTACCCTTGCCACCTGACATCTTAGAAATAGGATTTATCTATGAATGTTTATTCTTTTCTATCCTCTGTTCTAACAGTGTAAATATTTGACTTTAGAGTTGTGAAGTTAGTATAAACTTCACAGTAAAAACTTGGCTTAATTAAAAACATCAAAATATGTGTCAACTTTGTGTATGTACAAAAGGACGGGTTAGAATTAGCTACCTACAAATGTTGCTGCACGTATTTAAAGGTCTCTCTATCCCTTTTTGCAGAATGTCTTTCAAAGGTGGATTTTGCAGCAGGTACAATAGCACTTATATAAAATTGGATAACAAGAATGAAAGTTTCTATTCTGTCAGGCAACTCTACAGAAAGTTAGGACTTATCTTAAAACTTCCTTTGAATATACTTTCTAAAAATATGCTGTCACATGTGTAAGATACACCAGTAAAAGTATGTCATAAATGCAGCTGAATTTTAAATACCCTCTTGTTTTTATGCCCGCAATCATCTCAAAGCCCAAAAAAACATCTAGAGGTCAAACTAAATGAAATAGTGATACAATCACTTAGCTTGGCATATAAATTTTTCATTTGCAGTAGTAATTGCTTGAAGATGTAAAAGAAGAGATCATCTTGAAAACTTGCTGGAAGTAGAAAATAAATGTATGGAGAAAAGTATGTAGATTACTTTGATTCATGACAGTCCTGTGTTTGATATTATGGCTAAATTTTATAGTTGTCCTGGAAAATTATATTTTTTTTTTTTAATGTAAGACTATCTAGGATAATTAGTTGAAGGGGGTGAAGGTTACACCCCAGGATGAGACGTTCATTGGTACTAGAGTCTTGGTAAATGGAAAGCTAGATTGCAAACACCAGCACTTTCAGTTTTATACAATGCAATGCCAGGTGCAGCTTGATTTCATAAAACAATAACCCCTGGCTGATGGAGTGTAATATGGCACATCTTCAAGAAAAAATGAGACAAAATATTCCAATTACAGACTAATCTTACTTCTTTCTATCCTGAGCCAAGTATTTGCCTCAATTGTTCAGCAGCAAATTACCCCAGCAGCAGAGAACTACCACAGAGGATAACAAAGCGGTGTCTGCTCAGAGAGATTAACTGTTGATCGGATGCTCATATTGAGAGTTCTTGAAGGAAAAAAAGCAAACTAATTCACAGCAGATGAGACACTGATGTCTTGTTCTTTGTCTTTGGAGGAGCCTTCTGTGCTGTGTTCACCAGGATTTTTTTGGAAGCTGCTTTTTGAAGATTTGTGCATGCCTTCTGCACAACACATGGTGCAATAAAAAAAAAATCAAACCTACAGGAACAGTTTTATGGGGGCTGGGAAAATCTTAGAAGTGTTGAGCAGTGACAATTAATGCATATATTCAGCACCTCGGAGACATTTAATTAATGATTTGGCATTAACTCTTTCATGTATACGTATCATAAGAATGTACTCCTTTTTCTGTTCTTTTGGATTGTGGTTTTAAGACTGAGGCTGATTTTCCCCTGCATGCTGCAGAGGTGAATTTATAAAGAGGCAAAACTGCTGAAATGTAGAGACAACCAATGGAGATACTAGTCTGAGCCATACTGTGAATATAAATCTGTTATTGTGTTGAAGAACTTTCAGTGAATGATATTAATGTATGTACTGCAGTTGGACTGACTCCCTTTTACTCTGAACTTTGGTATTTCCCCCTCCACACTCACTATAAATATTTTTATGTAGCTACTCTAATGATAGCCTTCCTGTGTATTCTTCAGAGCTGTGGGTCCCTCAGCCATCCATGGCATCCACGTGGGATTGGATGGATACGCAATTCCTCATTTGTTTACAACTGATTAACTGGATGTTGTCGATCCACACAGACCCATTATAGAGTTTGAAATGCTTCACAGTCAGGTACTGTTGCAGCAACAATCAATTAGTTTGTAAATATTTTCTACAACTTAAAAATATGTCATGACCATGTTGGAAACAGCCGCTTGACGTGATGCGTATATTTTAGACTATGAAGATCAGCTGCATTTTCAAATGTGTAAACCCACTGCATTAGAATATCTATAAGCAGATGGCAAAACAAATTTGGCCAACATTTTCAGTGAGTGGTTAACAGCCATTATTTGGAGAAATTCAGGATTTAACCTAGCATGGCATCTTAGTATAACACTTCACCTGTGCCTTCTCTATTATTAAACACCCAGATCTAGGTTAACTGAGCTGCTTAGCAAGCACATTCTGTTAAAGAGAGTTCCTGACATCAGCTATTTCCTTGATCTTTTGGAAATATTCTCTTGAGGGAGACCAAGCAGTATTTAAAACAAAACCTAGCAACCTTACATGGTCCTGAGTTATTCCTGGGACGGCCCAGACAGTGACTGCTGATGATTCTCTGTCTGCTTGCCCCACAGTTTAAAAATACATCTTTTGTTGACCTTGTTTCAGATTGTATTGAGCAGCACGCTCTAAATGACTTTGGGTAGCAGTCACTGAAAGTCTGAGGTAGCTGGAAAGCCACAGCAACATTATGGAACAATGTGAAAAACGCTCGGAGAAAGTGATTTTCAGAATATTAAAAGAAGCTTAGAGTTATGGGACTCTGATGAAATGTGGCAGTTCACTGTCTTTGGGTAGTGGTGGTTAAATAATGTGAATGTAACAAGCAAGAGGGTTTAATGAGGGTTTCAGCTGCTTAGGTCATGGATCACCTTTGCGAGTAGAGATGAGAAAGCACAAGTAAGAACCCAATCCAAAGGTGCTGATGAAAATCAGACCTTTGGAGAACCAGCGTAACCAGCGTTTGATCAAGTGCTGCACCTCCTAAGGAGGGTAGCACAGGTGAATGAGTTGCCTTCAGCTGAAATATTGATGAAAAATACTTAGTTACTTCAAAACAGCATACCGAAGAATGACTTTGCCGTTATTTTCCCCGTGCATTGAGTAACCAAGTGCACTCACATTGCCGTTTTGGCTCCAGCAGAGATGTGCACCAAGGCGTAGTAGGTCCACTGCCTCGCGTGCAGATTGTCTGTAATGCTATAAACTAGATTATCAAGGTGTTTGCCAATGCTTTGGATTCTCAAAACGCCCATCTATCCTTGAGACCGCTGCAATCAGCCAACTGCTATAGACTTGAGCAGCCAATGCTGTTTGGCAAAGAGGAAGGCAGTCTTGTTATAGATGGTTTGATTTAACATACCTGCTTGGAAAAGTGGATGACTGTTCATTTAGCTAGTGAGATATTAAGGCTAATATTGGAATTATGGCATGGTAATTTTTAATATTTTTTTTCCTGGAGCAATTTAAAGTGAAATTGAGCATTTTTTCTAAGTTTAGTTGTTTCCATGTACTCACTTTACAAACTGTTCTAGCCATCCGCATTCATGTTAAAGCATACCTCTTACATTAACAGTGTCTAAAAGGCTCCTGCTTGCTTTCTCCTTTCATTTAAATAAAAAGTTTGGGGGGGGGGGGGGGGGAACCCAAACCTTTTTCTTCCATGCTTCCTGACAAGAAATTGTTTCAAATTTAAGCTTTTCCCCCAATCTCTCAGAGTACAGGTGCTCCTTTGCAGAGCACCAGTAGTTGGTAATTTTCATTGGGAAGGTATTGTTATTACAGTTTCAAGTAAGTCTTTGTGCATTATATTGGAAAACAGTCCTGAATCCCATAATACTGACAAGAAATGGCCAGAGCTGTACATGGGCAGATGCAGCGTTCAGAAACCTGGTTAATATAGTGTTCTGTGTCACCATGTGGCCATGAAGGACTGACTCCTGCTTGACGGCCTGTTCTGTATCCAGGTTGTGTTCACGTAGTGGAAATTTAGCATGGATCTTCGAGTCTTTGGCCAGGTGCCACAACTGTGAGAGCCAGGCTCTAAATCCAAGAGATTGCCCTGACCAGAGCTAGAAATGCTCTGCGGTGCTTCTCTTTGATTCCTAATGGCAAGGCTTCAAAACCCATTTCTCCAGCCTGTTGTAATTCCATAGAAAAATGGGACAGACCAGGCATGCAACTCATTACTTTTGTATTTTACTGGGCTACGCAGATTTTATGTATAATGTGGGTTTTTTTAAGGTACATATTTCCTCAATCATAAAGTTGTATTAACGCAGTACAGGTATGTTGGATTATAGCATATAAATAACGTGGTAGTTCTGGAATTCCTATCGGAGGCCTTAAAAATGCATTACTCGTATATTTACAGCAAAGAAGAAGCCTTTCTGCTAATGCCCTGAAATGTGTGCCAGGTCTTCAGGGCATGCTTCATATGTGGCCCTAAGAAGAAATGTCCTACTTTCAAAGATGAAGACGACAATGAATTACAGAATTAGATGACAAGGAAATGATGAAGGAGACATAAGAACTAATGGCAGAGAGAGATGTCACGGAAGTATTTCTAAACTTGTACGCTAGGGCAATACAAGTGGTGCCAAGCTAATTTGCACATACACATTAAATGTATTAACCATCTTCTTTCCTTATGTAACATATCTAAATAATTAAAATGTGCTCTTTATGTAACTAAAAGAACATACTGCCATAAGCAAAGTTTAAGGGGTAAGGAAAGGTTTAGAAAAAAGGATTTTTCTACCCTTTTAGCTGTAGAAATGATAGCCCAAGTACTGTTTTGCTTGTTCCATAATTGTTTGGGCCAAATCTGAGTGGGATGTGTATTGGAAAAGTCCTAATGAAATTCAAGAGAGTTCCTTTGCTTCTTCCAAGCTGAACCTGGGCTATGGTCATTATTAGTTTTGGGGCAAACCGTGTCTTCAGTATGTTGGATTTGCTGCACCTGCCACGTACAGTGGAAATTCTCCTTTCAGAGGCAGAAATCAGATCTTTGTTCTGGTGATTTTGAACGTTTTTAAATCTATCTTATGTTTTGTAATGAATTGGGGGGCAGGTTTGAAATCAATTCTGCCCAGGTTACATCTGAAAGTGAGTGAGGTCGCCTCACTGCAGCAAACTAGCTTAATTGAGATGCAGGTGGGTGCAATCACATCGTTCAGGCAATTGAGTGCAGTTGATAAGCTACCAGGCTTCAGCTCTCTGTAGACCATTGTAAAGAAAATATGCAGTATCCATGGTATGTTTGGGGTTTTTTTTTTTTAAACTTTGTTTCACGTTTGTACACAGTGGTGTTGTGATGATGTTTCTGCACTGTGGTCTTAGTGCTGGAAATTATCAGGAGCTATTAAGGTCCTTTTTTTGGATTAAATCCTGGTTTACTGTGCTAGAAACAATTGAACAGTTGGAAGTAGCAAATGTTTGTACCTCCAGTAGCCAAGCAGAGGCACTGTAGAGCTCATATGCAAGACGGCTTTCAGATGACTAGTACAGCATCACTGTGGGAAAGAGAATGTGACTTCTTACTATTTGCTGCAATTAAGAATAATTTGGATAACTAATCAAAAGCTTTTTTTTCTTTTTTGTTAACACTTTTTTTTTCTCCGAGTTTTAATTTTGGTTTTTGAAGTTCTTCATTAGTAACGTTAAAAGTGAAATGACGTTCTTAAGACATTTTCCAATTGCAGAAGCCCTCTTCTTCTGTTTGCAGCTATGCAATGTGATGTTTCAAAGTGCTTTTCTCCCTCCAGTGCCAAATACCTCTTAATTTTATTTGGCACACAGTAAATATTTATTTTTGTTCTCCTAGAGATAAAGGATTTGCATGCAAGGTTTTTCAGTTGTTTTGAAACAATATTTGTCTTGATAATTGGATGCATTTATCCTGTGTTGTTGCTGCCTTTTTTTTTTTTTTTTTTTTAATGGGTTGCTGCTGTTCTTCAGTGGGCTCTGTCCTTTGAAGACCTGTTTACTGAACCTGGATTCTTAGTTTAAAATATACTACATACTACATGTTTGCAACAGAAGCTGTGTGGAAGGAAAACTACAAAATTATTCCATCTACTCCATTAAATTCTTGCCAAAATGGGGTGTGTGTTGGGGGTTATTTGTTCCTTTTTTAAAGCTATTTCAACACCTGGTATTTACTTAGGAAGCCATCAAGGACTCATGTTGTTCTCAAATTGCTGCTCTTCTCTACTCTTCTTTCTGTTGCTCTTTGGATGGATGTGATAGACTGCTTTGCATGCCTAGGAAGCTTTATTTCTCACTAGGTAGACTCACGTATTGACATCTCTCAGGGAGTCCCATATGCCAAGACACCTGATCCAGTCTTTAATGCCTACCAGATATGTGTCAGGCCTGGAAGAACCTCTTTCAAACTTTCTCTCCTGTCACTTTGCTATTTTTAAGAGCTATCTTAGTAGCATGCAGAGGAACAGACTATAGGTTCTTATGTATTCCTTTCAAGTAATAAATAAATAATGCATTCCAGGCTGTGTTACCAGCAGATGTTCGTTGTCCCAGCATTATGGTTCTAGAGATAGTTAGTAGTGAGTTCCAAAGCAGTTTTATAATACTTCAGCTACTGGGGAACAAAGAAAAAGACACTGAAAACTGTTGCAGGTTTCAGTTCCCAGAAGGCAACTTCAAATAGTTAAGTTTTGCATGGTAGGAAGAGATAGGTGAAAGGGAAGTTAAAATTTTGAAATCAGAGTGACTTTCATATAATGAGTAGATTTCAGCCCCAATAGTCACTCTAGAAGATGAGTTCTAGTCATTAATAAGCAGGATGTCTCTCTATTATGCCACACATGCATTTGTTTAGCTCCTCTTTGACGAGCTGAAGATCGTTGTTGACTGACTTTTCTTCAGTGTCAGTATCCTCTGACTGAAATAGTGTAATTTGTATTTCCCACTAATAAAGGAGGAAAGACACTGACTGATATGATGACCAGAACTGCGGTCTTTCGATTGTGGTTTGTGAAGTTGTTACATTAATTGGAAAGATATCTGTGGACTCCGAGTCAAACCCTTCTCTGAACAAGGTAGTGAACAATTATTGCACTAATTTGGTAGAGGACAGCCATTTTGTCTCTTATTCTAGCAGTGCCTAGAGGCTTAGGGTGGGACCAAGGTCCCTTTGGCACAGTGCTACACAAAGAGCAAGTGGCTACTACAGCCCTGAAGAGCTTCCACCCCGATGGATTTCCATCTGATGTTTTGAGGTGTGGTAAATGTCTTAACAAACTTTCTTAGATACCTTTTCACAGTTTAATGCTGATTTTAATTTCATTTTCATTTCACTGACTTTGAAAGAAAATTTTTTGTTTTGTTCCGCCCCCCCCCCCCCCCCCCCCCCCCCCCCCCCCCCCCCCCCGTCTAAATTCTAAGGGTTTACTGAACTTCAGTACCAAGTGCTCTTAATCCTGGTAGAATTGTTTTCTAGGATTGTACTGGATGTATATCTATGTATGTGCACAAACACTTTCAGAGTTATTATGGAATACTTTGTCAGTGGCTATCAGTCACTAGTTGTACACATAAAATAAAGGGATAACAAATACTTAAAGGCATTCTAATACACCCTTCTATCTGCCACATCAGAGAGTGATCATTGCAAATGGGATTATGCAGCAATATAACAAATGTCTTTTGGTTTCTATCCTCCAGCTGTAATCAAATAGGAAGAAAGTAGGAAAAACATTTTCTCATGCATATGCTTTTTTCCCCATATTCTTTTTCTGTGATTGCTGTTTCACTTTTTTAATGCATTTTTTTTCTTAAGCAAAGGATGAAAAATGAGTATGCTTTCTTGAAATGATGTTTAATATGATGGAATTCAGCATTCTCTTATGTCAGTGTTTCCTGCAGTTCTGCAGTTATGCATTAGGGAGGTAAACTTAGATCTATGAGATAACTCTTGTTTTGACAGCATCTAAACTTATCCATGCATTTTACATTCAACCGTTTGTTGTGATATCTGAGGTAAATATTAAAAAAGTAAATTTCAGTGACCAGTTTTGTGCTGAGTCTGAACTCCCTTTGGGACTCTTCTACGCTTGGTGCAGTTAGCTTTGTCCTTATTGTTAGTGCAGAAGTTTAGATGCATTAATTTGGGTAGAAAGCCACAAAATAACTTTGGGTTTTTTTTCCCTTTTATTCTTTCCTTTTGCAATCACATTTCTTCATTTCCATAAAGAAATGTCTTGTTTGGGAAAGGTTTCCCAGGCCATTTATGTCAGGGGATGAAGCTCACCTGCCAGCACAAGAGGTTCTGTGTGAGACAGTGGTTCTGTGCTGTAGCCAGTACGCAGGGGATGGTTCTAACTGGTGAAAAACAATGTAGCTGCCCGCTCCCTTGGTGTCAGACTGGATTCCACCTCACATTGATTATAAGCTCAGCAAAACACTGGAGCAGGTCACTGACATCCAAAGAAGGTAAGCTTACATCTCCAAAATGGCTGTTCTGGAGACACAGGAGCCAAGCACTGTGAAGACGCTTGCATTGTTCAGTCCGCAGCCTTTGAATGGAGAGCTTTATTTCCCAGGCTGCCAATTCAAGCGTTTTACACCGACACTAAATTTGAAATGAAAGTCTCCTTCCAGCAATGTATGGCAGATCAGCACAGCTGTACAGCCTGGTGTTACCACAAATCCATCTGCAGTGCGTGCTGCAGACCAGTTGTTCGTTTAGAGGCGAGTGTGAAGGGTAGCCTTTGAGAGAGTTCACAGCTTGGGATTTGGGGAAGGGAAGAGGAGGAGGAACGTCCCTGCTGTCTTTTCTGAGCTGTCTGTCAGCAAAGGCTACGCGTGGTCTTAGGTGAACACCTCTGATGGTGGGGGGGGAGGAGGAAGGGCTGAAAGCAAACTTCAATTTTTGTCGGATATTTTAAGATTCACTATCAGTTTCCATTTTGCTGCCTTTTTGAGTCAAGAAGATGGCACAAGAATTGAATACCTGCTCTCTTCCAGTGCTTCTGCTTTATCAGTTGCTGTAGCAAAGCATGAAAATGCCTGTGACGACGTTACCATTTTGCTAATGGTTCATGCCCTAGTGGATACCCTCCATTGCCCTAAAATATGCAATCATTTAATTGTCATTGCAATCCTATTATATTGCCATTATGGAACGTCTGGTGGGGAAAGCTATGAACATGTTATTAGTGCTGAAAGGGACAATTTACTGAATCTCGCTAAATGCCATCACTTCTCAAAAATGAATCAAAATTACTTTATTATGCATGTCTTACTTTAATATTCTGCTCAGATAATGATTGGGAGCCATTGATCATTTTCTGAGTTGAGATTCTTTCCACAATTTTTAGTTTGTTGCAACATCAGGAATGCTAAAAACTTCTTGACTAGGTTTCTTCTTCCATCCCTGCCCTCCCTTTTTTGAAAAAAGAAAAAAAAAAAAAAAAAAAAAAAAAAAAGAAAAAAGGCAGCTCTTGTTGAACTGGAGTTGCAAGTAGGGATTTTGAAGCCCTTTGTGTTTAGCAACCTGAGTAGCGTCATGTTCCTGTTCATAAGTTCTATATGAGTGAATCCAATCTCAGCTTCCTCCTGGCACACTGTCACCAATTTTTTATTTTTTTGTTTTTGGCTCCTCTTTCCTTGCTTTATTTTCTGTTAGTTGTTTTGTAAACTCTTCAGAGCATAGAATACACCTCAGTGAGTATTTGAAATAACATGGTACTATGCTCTGTACAACCTCACTTGAGGTCTCCAATTACAACCAAAGTACAAATAATTCACTTCCCATGTGCAACTCTTGCACTTGATGAGGGTTGGTTGCATTTGAAGCAAAGGCAGCACATTCTCACTGTGGGACAATGTGCTTATCAAATGAGCTTAAAACTATAGGCTAGTCCCAGAGATGGTTTGTGGGATTGGTGAAGTTGAACTTCTTATTGATTCTAGAAATTGCATTGCCTTCCATGGATGGCAAGTAAGGCTGAATGGATTATTCCCTCACCTTTGAAATTACCATGCAAAGAGCTATGGGGAATCCAAAAGAAAATGTCTTTGTGGAACACTATGGAGACCAACAGGGCCTTCTCCAATGTATTATAAATGCTGGAGAAAAAGCTATTTTAACCATTATGAAAGAAAGTATCATAGAAGTCCTTTAATACCTTTATAGTTTGATGTCTTTGTAAGTGCACATAAAACAAACTAAAGAGTATTACATGCAAATTATGATTAATAATTTGAGCTTGGGGGGCATTAAAAATCTTAAAGTGTGATAACTGAGAAATGTATCAGGATTAAGAATGCAGATGTATGCTTATGCTGCAAGTGTGTCTCCAAGCAAAGCAAGAATAGTTTGTTGTGACTTTTCCCTCTTTTTAATGCATGTGGTATGTTTAGCTATTTCATATAGATTCTGCAGATATCTTTTTTTTTTTTTTTTTTTTATCCTAAACTTCTTCACGGTAATTTCAAATTTGTAGTTCTGGGCCAGCTGACACAACACAAATAGAATTATTACTATACAACTTAGTTTGGAAAAGGGGTTTTGAAAAGCAGTTTTGAATTGGCTTGTGGCAATTCTCTTGTACATAAACTCATTTTAACTGCATAAAAACTACTATATTGCATCTAGAAACTGCAGTGAATGTGCATTTAGATGTTATGAATAACTGCAGTTAAGTAGAAATGAAACTGAAATAAATCTGAATTTTATTTGCACTTTCCCTTCATTTTAATGCCACTCAAGCTGCTGCTACCTTTTTTTCTGAGTAACATAGCTGTTAAGGATAAAGAGTGTGTATGTGTTTATCTGTGAAATACTGAAGTACTGTTGGCCTACATGTAACATGGTTTATAACCACAGAGGCTATGCAATAAAATTTTGACTGCTGGACATTATTTTAAAGCTGTTTGTTCCTGTCATGGAAATGCATTATAACTAATACAAGATATGTCAGAGAAACCTGAATAACCACTTCAAAATTTAAGATTTCGGTGAATGATAAGTGATACTTATGCCTTGGCAATCAAGGTGCTGTTAAAAGATAATGGTGATGGGGATGCACACAAGGACTTTTTTCTACAGATACTAATTGGTTTCTTGCATTGTGCTTGCGGCATGCCAGAACGCTTGGCTTCATGCTGTGACAATAAATGGTCCACGCAGTGAAACCATGTGAATGACCATAATCCCTCTGGTCTGCGTCAACATCTGACTTGGAGGACCACAGGTAACTGTGGGGAAAAATTTCAAAAGCACTTGAAAGATTTAGTTAGCTTTGTCTCATTTTTGAACATGACTCACCTGCTCGGGAATCTCAGTCCACAGAAAGTTAATGTGTTTTGTCTGCCAATGCAGTCAACAGCTTTTGAAAATTTTACCATCAAAATTGCGGGTTACTGAAGGTTTTCTCAATTTATCAGGCTGTAATGGCTTTTATTGTTTTCCCTGCTGTTCTTGTTCTGCGTTGCCAACTCGTTCATACCCAAACTTTTTGGACCGTTTCTCTTCTGCCAACTCTCAACTTTTGTCATATACCACCATGCACAATTACCACCAAAGTGTAATTAGAAATGCTAAAAAAAGGTAGTATGAGCCTGTGCATTGCCTGCCTGGCTTCTGCCAGTGAGTAATGAACAACCCCTCTGTCCTGAACCTGCTGACGTGCTGAAAAAGAGCCCAAATTCTGAACACAAAAACTCTTAGCAAAGCCATCATGCAACCGAGCAGTTTCATCATGCTGCTCTTCCACAGTGCTAACACCCACCCAAGGAAGTATGACACAGCCCAGGTTGTCCTTCTGTTGCGCAGTGCTTGTCGTGATGACCGTGCCTTGCTAATCCCTGTCTGGTGCCTGGGATCACTCTGCAGAACCTACATGCTACTCCCCCAGGCTGGATGTCCCCAAGGCTGATCAGCCCTGGTGTTGTGCCAGCCTATGCAAGGACTGCCTCTGCTCTAACAAAATCGGGAAGGCAGGCCACCCTGCCCATGCTGTAGGGCTCCTGAGAAAGCACGAGATGTGTGGAAGGTGGGAATAGCTTGGGGTCTCTGTGCCAAGTAGCAAAACTCAGTGCCTTTGGGAAATATGTTAGAAGTCTTGGGACCCAAAAGAGGTGGTAGTTGTCCCTGCTGTGGTGACTGGGTTGGTTTCACAGCACTTCTGAGTGTGCTGGGAGGCCAAGTTGTTGCAGCTGCGAAGTGAATTTGGTCTTGTTGGCTTTGCTTCAGGGTTCAGAGCTCAGTCAACAGACAGCTGGTTTTGCACCAGTTTCTGGGCTCTCCATCTTTGAGAACTTACTGAGCTTCTAGGAACCCTCCAAGGAACTCGAGGGTGCCTGCTGCTGCCAGGTGAGGCTAAGCAGATAGGTACAGGTAGCTCTAGCAGCTTCTAAGGAACCCTGTCAGCTGTCCTTGATCAAACGGTGCCTGTAGGCTTTGTTCTAGCTGCCCTCCCTGATTAGGGAGGCTCAAGTACCCCAGGCAACCATTGCTCGGAGAATGGCTGGCCATCAGTCTGCTTGTCGGAGGTGGTGAGTGATCACCTTTGGGGTTTTTTTTTGGTGGGTTTTTTTTTTTTTTTTTGAGCCTGGGAAAGGAGGAGGGGAGTGGACGAAGACCTAATGTACCCTAATGTACAGTATCAAAGCTGCAGGCCTCCTTCTCTCAAGACCTCCTACAACTGCTGCTGGGATAAGTGGTCCTTGTGGCAGGTGCTAGAAGTATGGGCATAGGGTACTGAAAAGAAAACTTTGCCTCATCAACATTTGATTTAACGTAGTGGAAAAAAGTAAAATATTAATGTTTTGTGTACCCTTACCCCTGCTATGAAAAGGAAGGGATAATTAATTATATTCGCACCATATTTTCTTTTCTGTTTTAGAAAAACAAATATCAGCATAATGATACGTCTGAGAAATGGTTTGAGTAGCCAAACACTTGTTTACTGTTTAATGGTTGAGATTAAAAGCAGAGTCAATAGCGAAGCGAAGCTCATTTAGATGCCATCCTATTTTACCACCCTGATTTTTTTGTTTTATTTTCTCTCACAGTATTTCCCATTAATTTGTTCATGTTAGTGAGTCACAGTAGTCTCTACAGAAACTACAGTAACGTGAGTTTTAGCTTTCTCCCAGTAAGAGAGTATCGTCCTTGTGGTTGCAGACCAATGAAGAAAGAACAAGGTTCAAGAGTGTGTTAGAAAGCATAAAAAAATAGTTCCGTGAGAATCCAGAAAGAATAAAGCAGAAGAGGAAGAAGAAACCATTTCAACATTACACTTTCTCCAGTGAGGAGGTTGGGACACTGGTGATTTTGTCTGAGGAAGACTGGTGCCTTCAACCTTAAGATCCAGAGGCGTGGTGGAAGGGCAAGCTTAACACTGGAAAAAGGCTAGATATTAGTATTGCATTCATAACAATTGCAACTGTGTTATTATTGAAACTATTTTTCTGTAATAGTATTCTTTTTTTTTTCTTTTAATGATTAAATCTGGATTAATAATGATTCTTTGACTAGACTGTTAAAATTTCAATTATAGTACTGGCAAATCATTGGCTGGACATATAAGGTGCATTTCTTTTTGCCCATAACAAGTTTTTGAGCATAACTTCTCCAATCTCTTTTGAGTTTATAATGGCACAAATAGGGGAAAAAAAGCATTGAGCAGTCTGCTGGCATGGAGACTGACTAGATTCAGGAGTGCAATCAATGCTCCTCCTCCTTTTCTTTCCTTAACTTTTAACTTGTTTTCTCATGTCCACCCCCACTTTTCCCATCTTGAATGAGTTATCTAAATGACTGAGAACTAGTATAGCCTGGAAAATTTTTAATTCATGCCCTAATTAATGAACATAATGTAATGTACACCTGTGGTGATAATACCTTTATTAGCATTGAAAATGTAGACATCAAAGCATTGTATTGAGCAAAACCATCTATTTCTAATTTAATAGAATCACAATTAAAGTGTATTTTGTTGGACTGAAATCACATCGTAACTGGAGTTCTGCATGGTGAGCAGAAATCCTTCCATCCTAAATTGAAGATTAATAATATGGTAGGCTTTTATGTTCAGTGTGGTAACTGAAGCATTAGGTTTCAATACAAGTTTAACATCAATGAACATTTTATGAATTCACTCTTTTAACACCTGACAAGTGTCTTATGAGGTAAATGCATTAACATTATTTTTGCTTTATAAATAAGGTTGAAACAGTGTTCTTACCTTAATGTGAACACTTTCAATAAAGAGAAAATGCTGCAGCTTTCAGAGCAATAATCCATTTCCTGTGTGGATAAACTGAGGCTGAAGGCAAAGCAGTTTGTCTCTATCTAGTATTGTAACTATATTACCTTTTGCCTTTTAAAATTGAAACCCTTCCGATTAGACTACAAGCAATGCTGAGGCTTCTTTCCTGCAGCTTCATTTCTTTTCCAAATTTCTCTCCTGTTACTCCTATTTTAGAATAATTTCTTAAAGAATTTTGGTTTGGTTTTGTTTCCTCATCTCTCCGAAGTGGTAAGTTTGTTCTTACTGAAAGAAATATGTTGGAGATTAATTGTATAAAGTCTGGATGTGCTTACTTTGGCAAAATTCTCCATCATCTCATTGTTCTTTTTCAGAACCATGAAGAAAACTGGTCTTGTTCAATATTGCCTGTTCAAGCAATGTCTTGTAGGCATGACAAGAAGAATATGTTGTTGGGGAGTTGATTGCAGCTGGTTTTGGAACGCATCCATCTCTTGAGACAGGGGTGGGGGAGCGAGGGAAAGGTAACAATAAATTTGTTATGAGACAAATATAAGATGAACATTCCCCTAAGAAGGATAGCAGCCAATTGGGCGGGGGGGGGGGGGGGGGGGGGGGGGAGAAAAAGAAAAAAAAAGAAATTCCCAGTATGTAGGGCTTGATTTTCATATTCTCTGGATCACGTTCATATTTCTCTTGTCAGGAAGAACGAAGGGACCAATAATGGTATTTTCCCACTCTCCAACCTTTTTTCTTCCTTTTTTCCTCCATGGATTCTTAGATTTATTTTCATTTTGGAAAAGCTTCGGTTTACTGGTACAGTAGGTTAGTTTTTATAGTTATAAAATTTAGGAGAGAGTGATATCCTTTCCATACAACTTCCAGAGTGCTTTCTAAAACCTTTATTGCTGTAATCTTTCAAGTTCAGTAAGAATCCTTGACCTTTGCTTGCTCCGTTATTTTAGAGATGTTGCATCATTTTGATTCCCCTGTACTACCACATCATCAAGGCAAAATATCTTTCCTTATGGAAATGGTATAGCTACATCAGATAAACAAGTCTTCCACTCTTCAGTCATCACAGTAAATGCTATAGAGGAAGACAAAGTATCTGACTGTACTCATGTAGAGAAGTTACTACTACTGCATTGCAGAACAGGTACAATTTCAACGGACAGAAGATACCTAGAATAGAAATGAAGTATATTTCCAATGTATAGTGATTACCTATACAAAACCTTCTTAGTATATATATAAAAAAAAAAAAAAGAGAGAAAGTGAAAAGCGTTTCTTTGAAAATGTGAAAATGAAACCATCCTTATTCTTCAAATTTTACAAAGAGTATTTTCACTCTGTTCTAATTTTGGGCTCAAATTAACAATCCAGAAACTCTTGGTCTGGCTGCCAGAAACAGTGGATTCTTCCCAATCCTTTTACGTCTGCAAATATTAACATTGTCTTTCAATAGTATTTAAGTATCTTTGGTAGATATAATCCATAGATATATTTTTATACATATATATGCACATTTGCTCACAGAACTTCTGTGCAATGGGAGAAACCTCTTATTCCTGAGTTATTAACTGGGATTAAACATGGAAGATATGAAGACATTTATGAATGGCAAAGGCATATTTGTAGTCCATTTCTGGAAACTCTAACCACCTTTAACGTATGGCTGTAGGAGTGATTGTGAAGAGTTGCTGCTTGTCGAAGCTAATGACATTGTGTGTTCTCACACTTCTGCTGATACATTAAACAATGTCAGAAGTGCCCAGCAGACCACATTAATGCTTTTCATTTACAAATTAAAGAAAGGATGTGTAACATTTCCAGTTATGCTGCAAGCATGAAGGGACATAATCGCATAGGAATATATTTGAGTCTCTGAACAAAAGAATTCTAAAACACACACAAAGGGCACCATAAGTCCAATTAACGTATGAAAGTCCCAGCAGTGGAGTTCCTTGAATAAAATTAAGAAAAATGTTGGGGGGAATATTTAGAGTTTACAGTTTTACACTGATCAACAGCTCTGTGTTCATTAACTGGCACATCCCTTCTAATTTGTGATCTCATTTGTACTGTGTCAACAGCTTTTAGCAGTGCCTCTCCACATTCTGTTTACTTTAAAACATAGTTTCTGCAATCAAAAAGAAAACTGGGAGCAAAATCAGCATTTCAAAACCTGTAGTCGTGCCAGTTACAACATGCTCCACTGCTACCTGGTTGAGTTTGGTTGGTTGATCGTGTGAGTTGGTGAGGTTTTGTGTGCAAGTCTTTGCACATCTGTGTATAACTGGGGTATTTTCAGTGAATCACAATGGATTTTGTGACATCTTAAAAGCATTCAAGAATTGACCTTTTTTTCCTTTACGCTGTATTATCAAAGTAATATTTTCTTTCACATTTTGTGATGTGATTAAAAACATGACTGCTGTGATTTACACAGGCAAATTTGGCAGTCTCTCCCTATTTACTTGAACTGGAAGGTATATATCAAATTTGTGCCTGTCCCAATGAATAAGTTATCTGAAAGAGTAGAGAGTGTGTTAGTGGATCAGGCATAGCTCGTGGTGGTGCTGTTGTAAGTGTGTATGCTAGGTATGATTTACAGTTTAAGCTGTTTTCTCCTATTTAATTTAATTTGCTATTTTCATTTTAGTTATGTGTTTTGTAGTTCACTACTTTTGTAACTTTTGTTATGCATGTTAACGTGAAAGAAGCTTACACAATGCCAGAAAATATTTTCCAGACAACTCAGCAATTTTTCTCTTCATGGTGCAAAATATTTTTCTGTTTGTTACATTATTATTTTTTTTCAGTCAGCTGCTATTTTAAAAGATTTTAGAGCATTCCAGCAAGCCTTGTAACTTTGCGTGACCTGAATCATCCTAAATCTGCTTATAATAGGCACCCAGGCTGACTCGAGACATTGGCCTCCTTTCCCTCTTGTCCCGAACTCTGCTTTGGTTACAACAGAAGCTTAAGTCCTGTGAAATTGGGTCTTACTGTTGTCAGCTGGGCCCACTGTTTCTCAACAAATTTAAAAAGTGTAATTTGCCCGACTCACTATTAGGATTGCTATCTTCCTATTAGTGTTCATTCCTTTGCTGGGTTCATCTGTAACAAGTCAGAGTTCGTTTATTATAGAAACTCACAGATAAACAGAAGCAGAAGTTAATATTCTCTATTCCTTAAAAGAGGAATATCCTTAAATTATAGAGAATTACAAAGAACTTTTGCTATTAGCATTAATTTCATGAAACTCTCAGTCTCTGACTAGGAGAAGCAGCAGAGGTATCACTTGGAAGGGGGAGGGAGGGAGCGATCTAAAACCACTTTTGGCTGTTTGATGTTTTGTAAGTTTGCGGGAGTTAATATAAACCTTCTTGTAAGGCAGCTTCTGAGTTGGTGCTATAGTAAAGGAAGAGGAAGAATTTATGCTGTTTCCCCCCACATGCTTTTGTGTGAAGCATCCTCTAGAAATGGCTTGCAGTCATTTACGTGCCGTGGGATCTTTCAGAATGAAAAACGGCGGGGGGGGGGGGGGGAAGTAAGTTTAGAACAAAAAGCATTTGGTGTGCAGTTAGCTGAAGTAGCAGATAGAAAAGTTTGAGATATTAGTAACCTTCAAAAAAGAATTAAAATCAAGCGGGAGGGACTGGAAGCAGCTGTGTGTGTAATGTAGCAGTTCACACAGCTCTGCAGCTATCAAAATAGTTCTGTATATACTTGGTTAAAAATTTTGGTTAGTCTTCATTACAGCCATCTACTATAATGCTCCTTATTCTTTCCTGCTGCACTATCAATAAAAAGGGAAGGGAGCCTGAGAGCACTGCCATAGTCTGCATCTTTGTAGACTTTTACAGTTCCTGATGAAAAGACAAGCTTTTACAGATGTAGAGTGAATGAGAAGCTGTGCTGTTTCCTCAAAGCACAGCCTCTGCTTAATGGCATTTTTCACTACAGCACTGTTATTGAAATTTGTGTGGGTGATGTCAGTTTGATAGGCTCAGCACTTTTAGGGGACATTGACAGAAACTAAATTGGAAAAATGCAACAAATGTTAGGTTTTAGCAGAATATCGACTTAATATAGATTGAACAGGGGAGAAAAATATTGCGTGGTGTGCAACTTGAACTTCACATTGTCTCATTAAAGACTCTGCAATGGATAACACTGTCTGCCTGTTTTGCCCTCAGCTGTAGACCTAGCAGATCATTCATGTAAGGAGTAATAATATACCACTCCATGGCACTTCGCTAGAAGTGCCACAAGGTATTTTGAAAATCTGTTTTTATTACTTACAAAAATCTACACTCCATTTATTTCTGTATAACTGTTTTTTTTACTCCTTCCCCACTTTCTTCTCCCTGGCCCCACATCTATTTCTTATTCATTTGTTTGACCCAAATTTCTTTCTTATATACACCAGTCAATCATGTATCCCTTGAAACCCTGAAGTCCCCAAACCTGGGTATGTAATTAAATGCATTTGCCTTTTTTCCCCTTTTAATGGTGTACCTAAGAAAAATAAGTCAGAAGAAATAATAGTTTCTATCAATGGGAAAATTTTGCCTGCTGTCTGGATTAAATTGATTAACTGAAAAATTGGAAACTGGGACAATCAACTCAGATTTTCACAAGAAAAAAACACTAAGTCTCGCAACATAAGCGCAACATTCGCTTTTGATTTTCAATCTTTACATGTTTTACATTATTAACTATGAGTATCTGGTTTAGAACTATATAGGCCATGGGTTGAGAGAACATTACTTCCACCACCAATGTGAATCCAAAGCAATTTAATCTGTTATTAGCCAAAACACCTATTAACCAAATAAGAACAAACGTGGGTTTGCCAGACTGAGGCGTGACTACTGATAAGATGGCAGAGCCTGCAGCGTGTTCTGCTTGGCTGCCATGACTGCAGGTGATAAAGGAGTTACTGAAGAGCAACCAGTTGGTGGTTAGTTTCTTGGGGGGTTTTTTGGCTTTGTTTCCAACTCCCCCCCTCGCCCCCCAAACAAATTGGTTAATATAATCCTATTGTTTACTCACCAGAGAATAAAATAGATGGTATTTGTCAACTGTGCAAAGAGTAAGCTTTTGGCGGAAGGTACTTGTTATGTATTTGTGGACTCCATCCCACAATGGACCCTGACTGTGACTGTGTAATACTGATATTTAGTGCTTTCCATTTTCTAAATAATAATTCTACACAGCTCATTATTTACATTCAGCATGTGCCAAAAGCTTTTTTTTTTTTTTTTTTTTTTTTTTTTTTTTTTTTTTTAAAGCACATATTATGAGTTTGTGCAAGCCTCTGGAATACTGAGGTTTGCACCCTTGGTGTGAAAAAAACTGTTTGTCTCCTTTTAGAAAGTGTATAGGTTTGACCCTTTATGACCAAAATATAATGCAAATATTAAATTCCACAAAACCCATACCAAAGAATATTATTAATATTTCTCCAGCTTGTATTCTTTTCATGATTGCAACACAAGCACTGGATGTGATTTTCCTGTCTTGAAACAAACACAGCAATAAGTCTATCTGGTCTGCCAAGAAAAGATGCAACATCTAGACAGTTCTTTGTACTGTCAAGTGAAATGAGGCTATTTTGACTAGTGTTTAGGATATACAACATATGGCATGCTGCTGATTTTTGCTTGTGAAGGATCATATTGGAGTCATGTATCTGATGATATAATTCTAACTGCATCCTACAAAATACTGAAATGGTAACTCAGCATGTTCTTTGAATGGTATCAGCACCATAAAAAGTTATTGTTGGCTCTGTTCCAGCACCTCCCCTCTTTTAATAAAGCTAATTTCTTAGCTTTTGACTAATCACAGTTGTCTCCACAGACAACAAAAATACATGTTAGGCAGATTGCTTCCTCCTTTTTTAGGAAGCCAAGTGTTTTGTGAGATGGTTTTGTGTTTTGCCTTCCTGCCCCCTGCAACAGCTATTGACCATGGTTCCAGTCTTCTGACCATAACTAACCTTCAACCTGAAACCCCATCCAGGTCAGCAGTACTCATAATCTGCTGCCAAGTACTCCTTGAATTTTGGGGAAATAGCTTCTTTGTGACTCACTGCAGAGGAAGCTTTCCGGCTGGTGCTGAAGCCTTTGATTCCCAATCACACTGGTGTTTGAGGGGCTCAGGAGAGCATCGTTGCCTTGGTGCTGTAGGTCTGCTCAATGATCTAATCATTAATCTTTCAGTGCTCATCGAAAGCCACTGCTCCTGGATTTGGGCAATAGAGTTCATTGCTGTCTTATGTCTTCCATATAGTGATGCTTTATTAAGAGCCATATTTTTCTAGACCCAGCAAGGTAAACAAAAATGACATATGTTCATTGTATCTCTGTTTCATGACTTTCAAGCTAATTTCTTGTTGATCAGACTGTCTTTTGGGGGATGTGAACATTGAGATTGTTTAAAGCTTGGCTATGAAAAGTGGTTTCATGGTTAAGTAAACTTCAGGCTGTGCTGTATCCTTTCTTCCCCCTGTACCCGTGGACTGCTACATCTCCCTTCTGGTGGCGTCACTAATTATCCAGGGAGTTTGTTCAGCTCTCTGGTGTAGCTGGGAACAAATTGTTTCATAGGATTCATTTTCAGATGGGTTGGAAAACTGAGCTGATTGTCTGCTCATTTTCATTAACCTCAAGAATCAGCTGAGCTGCTGTGTAAATTTTGTTGTTCAAGAGACAGTGGGCACCAGCTAATATACACACTTCGACTTTTGGGTTTATCCAAGTCCTGTAGCTCTGACATGCATTGCGCTGCAGTCTGAAATCACCCAGTATATTCAAACCCTGGTTTGGATAATGCACTTTTACAAAACAGATTAATCACTTAATTTAGGTAGCTTTTTTTTTTTTTTTTAAATGCCGTTTTGGAATACTGGATATTACATATGGGAACATTTCACCTGTGCTCTGGTGTTAATGATTACAAACAGTAAGTGTTTTTTTTAATGTCACCTGCGTGATCCAATACACATATTGTGATCCTGCCCATCTCTTTACTTGTTGTCTTACACAAATTTAATATTGCTGCTACAGTATTTTCCTGCAGTCTAATTTTCTGGTAACTTTCAATTTTTATAGGCTAAAAAATACCTCAGGGAAAGAGTTTGTTGATCGGGATTTTTTGTTTGTTTGTTTGTTTGTTTGGGTTTTTTTTGTTAAGAGCTATTTTTATAACCCCTACTTCTCCTCTTTTTTTTTTTTTTTTGGTGCTTGCTTTTTCAAAAAGAATAGCAAATCTACTGTATCTGAGAGCTGATATGCCTATTTTGCTCATAACTTTTAGCTGCTATTTCCTTAGGAATTTCCTGACGATACATATGCTGTGTATGAACAAGATGCCCTTTCTCTATTTCCTTTTATTCCTTTCTTCCTGAAGGCTTTATGTTCCTAAAATTTTAATGTAAAAACATTTTTTTTTGTTTTAAATCTGTCTTATTCTCAGATGATCCATAACTCCGTTTTATTCAATCATTAAATTATAAGGTGCCACCTTGTTCTTTCTGTCATTTCCTCACTGATCCACAAATGCACAACCTAAAAGCGAACTTCAATTTTAAAAGTCTTCTAAAAATATTCCTTCCTGGGATGTGTTGCTACAGCTTGTGTTTGACATGAACTGCTGCTGTTATTCATTTGCTCCATTTTAAAGGGATTGCAGGAGCAGAATCCATTTTGGCTGCGTGCTGTCTGGAGGCATGTGCAACGCAGACAGAGCAGCCCCTGGGTGTGCAAGAGTTGGGCAAATTCCAACCTGCAGGTGCACGAGCACTGATTTTTAAATGGATACTTAGAGGGGAAATAAATGACACCTTTGTAACTCCACTGGTATTCTCCTGAGTAATATTAAGTTCCCAACCTAAATCATATGGGATTTGGGCAGTTTAAAGACATTCTAAGGGAAAAGAGAAATTTTTACCCACATTCGACTTTTCTAAAGCATGTTCTCCCCAAAAAAACAAAAAAACAAACAAAAAAAAGATTTTTGCAGAAGCTTTCTCAAAAACAGTCCCAGGCAATGAGAATGTCCAACTTCAAAACTTTATGCTGAAATTTTCTGTGGAAGTGATAATATTTCCAATGGGATCTGTGAATTTAGGCCCATGTAACAGTATCAGGAGTCTGTAACTTCAGTTAGCTCACATGAATTATCTAATTCAGGCTAAACTGGCAATGAGCATGAGGCAATCTGGGATGTTAATTGTCTCAGACCATGAAAAGGCTAAGGATGAGATAGAGATGGCATCCCAAGGTAAAACACAGGCTGTGCTGTGCTTGCTGCTATTTTAAGTTAGGTTGCTTGACATCATAGTTTAAGGAGAATATTTGTTTGTTGGGGTTTTTTCCCTGGTAGATGTTCCCTAGCACGGTCTCCAAACACATTGCCAAAATATTTTTTAAATTGTTAAAATGAGCGAGATATATAGAAATGAATCTGAATTAAGCAAAGTCCAATGAATCAGGCAGTATATTACTGACAAATTTATCTCCATTGAATATGAGGGCTGGTGACAAGACAGACTGTAATGCATTGTTTTCAGATAATCTGTACATCTTTAATCTGTGTCTCTCAGTTTTGAAGCTGTTCAGCTATTTTGTCTTAAGAGTTAAGGAAGAAACAAAAGGTTGTTTAGTGGTGACAACTATGACTTGGCTAACAACTCAGGCTGTAAAGCAGAGGTCATTCCAAAAAATAATGCAGATGTCTGTACACTTATGATGCTAGTGCTTTGTATCTAAAGACTGGAATCTTGATCATAATGCAGAAAAATAATTGTTATCTGTAACACTCAGTATGTTTTCAGGAACTTTCTATACTTAGTGACCTTTAGACAGTATAAAAATGATTGGTAGACTTTTCTTGTTTGTGCTAAACCAAGAAGATTTGCAGAATAGTTTAATGGATCTTTTACTCTTTTACAGCTATAAAACAGCCATTGCAAATCTCTTCTTTCTCCTTTTAACTTCTGCTTCTGATGGCTCCCTTTGGTTTTGATGTTATCTATTTAAAAACAAACCTGATAAGGGAAAATGGCTGCATTAGATTTGAAGAACTGCTTTACTTGATCTGTCCTTCAGTGGCTCTGGAGAAAGGTCTAGGGACTATACTTTTGTGATAAACGCTGCCATAGATGATCCTTTAATTTCTCAATCAATTTACTAGTAAGGTGAATGTAGACAGATTTAGCCTTTCCCGGACGAAATGCAAGTCTGCGGATGTATGGATTGTGAAAAGAAACACACACAGAAATTAAGGGAGCAAATGAACAGAACCAGCAAGGCTCTGTGGGAGCTGACTTGCCTGCCCTTGCACAGGGCCCTACCGGGTCTGCGCAGCGGAGGGAGAAGCAGCCTCGCAGCTGGGGAGAGAAAGAGGAGGGAAAGCTGCAATTCAGGCAAGGCCTTTCAGGTATAAACTGCAGCAGGAGCTCTCGCTGGTATACCGACTTTAAGCTGGTGTTCATTATGCCCGTGCGTCATAAATGTCATGTCTCCCCCCACTCCTCCAGTCAAGATCCTTCATTTATAGGCAAATAACTGCATTATTTCTTTATATATTTCATAATTATCTATGTATATTTACTTCCCTATCTTCATACACAGATATACATATATAAAATGGATAATTATATATAATATAGAAAATCTACATCTCTATATAAATATATACACACATGTATAATTTTTTTTTTTTAATAATAATCCTGGCCTCCTTTTAGCAAGCTAAGCAAAACAAATGTGTATGTCCAATATTTATTGCTGGGAATAATGACCTAAATTATTTTCTTGTTAGAGTTCAGATAGCTTCATTATTTTATAGTTTCCTCAGAGCAACTCTAAGGAAACTTTTGTGTAATCTGTACTTATTTATCAAAAGGGTCATTATCTGTGTCGTAATTACAGTATGCATACTGCTTTTAGATAGCAGGAGAACTAAAGCTCTTAAAAAGGTAGGGATAAGTTAAAAAAAAAAAAACAAACCAAAATGGAATTACTTCACTAATTCATCACTTAATTCATGAGGTTCCTAACTCACAAGTTCTCTGATTCATAAATTGTATCTCATAACTTGTGCACTTATGAGCAAACTAGCTAGCTAATGAACAGTGAGAGAGCTCCTCCTTCTTCCTCCATCACCGTGCAGGTGTCCCCTCTCACGCTGGGAAGCGTGAAAGCCTCAGCAGTCCAGTTGCTGTTGGATCCGCTGCAAAAGCTTTTGGGGTAAACTTATATGTTTACACCACCCAGCTTGGAAGTTTGGTCTATACCATTTCCATGAGTTAGTGGATTCTGAAGAAATCCACTTCTCGCAGATAATCCACCACCTTTGCACATCCATCAGCGTGCAAGGATGATGGCTGGAGGGGACAGCAAGCTGCAGGTGGTAGTGGTTCCATAATGACCTTCAGCCCTTTCTGGCCATCGTGTCCTGCCTACTTGTTGCCCTCACTTTGACCTAATGGTGCTGATGCCAGCATACATCAGGCCTTAGCATGAGCTGCGTGTTAACCAAGTTCTGAGCAGGAGTTGAGTGAACAGTCACAACCTGGCCTTTCTTATTCTTGTTTCAAAATTAGCATGCAAGTTACTATATATGGTTAGAAAATATTTTAAGGGTTTTTTTGTAAGCCTAAAAACTTATATTGTACAATTTTAGATTTTTTGGAAACACTGAGGTTCACCTATAAGTAATTATCTGAGGAAGCAAATGTAACTTTGACGTCTGATATTGTATGGTTTTGTAACCTATTGAAGAATTTACCCTTTATCTATTCTATAATAACATTAAGAACGCCATGCCAACAGATCTAATTGAGAGGAGAGCTGGTTTATGCTGTGACATTAGAGGGTAGAAATAGTACTGGTGTATATGGTAATTAAGGTATTGATGGCTTTTCCTAAACAAATTTAGGTCTATAGCGAACTCTGAATATAGTCCAGCCTTATTGTTTGACGGAACTTTAAATATACACCTGTGGCACGATGGCATTCAGCTCAGATGTGACAGTGTGAAAAATATTGACTCTGCTTGTAGTAATGCTGTATTGAAATGTACTTTGCACAAGAACTGTTTGAAATTAGTTCAGTTTGCTACCCCACTGTAACATATGACATTTTTCTAATTAGGGCAATGTTTAATTTACTGTCTCATGGCTTTTTGAATAAATATAAATTGTCATACTAAAGTGACAGGTGTAAAACCCTGGGTAGCTGTGTTAGAGAGGTTAATTTGCTCTTAATCAAATCAGTTCTGCTTCACTTTCTCATGGGGAGTGAGAGATAATAGGCCTGTTTAACTGGAGATTAGGCAGCCTTTTTCCTAGAATTCCCAAAGGGTTCACCTGAGACTTATTGTGTCATATTCTCTATAAAGATATTTGAATACATCAACATTTAAAGATGTGCTACGTCTACTCACATAGGTATTTCATTGCCTGCGTTTGGTTCAGCAGCCCTGAGAGGGGACCTAAGACTAGAAGTGCTGTAGGAATGTGATCTTGTGGAGGCTTGCAATATACCACCCAAGAAGGGACCCATCCCTTTCCCGGGTTTAGAAAAGAAAGAGGGGCAGATTTTTTTACTTTTTTTTTTTCTTCTTATGGAGCTGAAAAGGGAGAAAAAGTCCTCACCCCATCGTTATGTTTTGCAGTGAGAAAGGTGTCAATATGCACTGTTCTGAGAGTTGATAAAAGAGGTAAAAGAAACACGAAGGAAGGCGCCTGCCAATTTGTAGGAAGTGAGAGCAATGTAGGAATCCATTGAGGGAATGTGTAAGCATAAAAAAGAAGTTTGGTTTGTAGGATCAATAGGTGGAGGCTTCGTGCCGGAAGGCCTATTGCTGCAGTGCTTGGAAGGATTTGATGAGAAGGGGCAGTCCCTGGTGAGACAACATGAGCATCCTGCCATGAGGGGTGCAGGAGGAGAGCTCTATAATGTGAAAAACACTCAACAAACAAACTTGGAGGGAAAGAAGAACAGGCTGAGGAAATTTTGTGTGCTAGGAGAGCAATCTGGTGTGTTGAGGAATGTCTGAGGCTATGGATGAGAGCGATGGAAGCTTTGTTTGCCTGCTGCATCTGGGATAAGAGTTTGGCATGGAATTCAGAGCAAATTGGCGTCTTATTTTCATGATCTTCAGTGTAAATAACTTCTTTACTTACAAAACGGGAGTGGTACAAAGCGGCCTTTAGACTACCTTAAAGTCGTGACACTTCCTTGTACGTTTGTTTTTAAGCAGTCTCATTTTGTCTTTTGCTAGCAGTATGAAAAATGAAATAACCATCCCTGCGTGGGAATCTGTATGCAGAGAAGCAGCCAGAAGCACAAGCCTTGACAACTCCTTCTGCCTGGCAAGCGTAGCAGGTGAGGTTGTTACTGGTTCGTCATGTACAGCAGGAAGGGATGCAACGTGAGGAAAGGTCTTTGTCTTCACTCTGCCTTAGTGTCAGGGACCCCCCCCCCCACCAAATAACATTAACTTCAGTGGGCTGTAAAGGCAAATGTGTGACAGATTGAGGTCTGGAATTGCTACACTGGGAGAGAAAG
Organism: Aquila chrysaetos chrysaetos; assembly: GCF_900496995.4. Classification (NCBI taxonomy): domain Eukaryota; kingdom Metazoa; phylum Chordata; class Aves; order Accipitriformes; family Accipitridae; genus Aquila; species Aquila chrysaetos. The sequence continues at coordinate 14,889,021 of NC_044028.1, read as the reverse complement.
GTATGTCTTGACCAAATCAGTACATCATGGAAAACCAGGAAAAGTGATACGCTACATGCAGAGTTCTAAGTAAATTCCTCCTTAAGTGATTACACATGAAGAAAAGCCATCTTCTCTTTAATAATTTAGGAGATAGGAAATTAATTTTTTTGTAGTCCCCTGGTCATAGATGAATACTGCAGTAAATTAAGACTGATTTTTCTTTGTGTGTGTCTTTTATTCCTGGGTTATAACATGCAAAGGTAGACTCCCACCTGTGACTTATTTTCTATTTATTTGAATGAGCTTTGTGTAAGCCAAATACTCAGAGAAATGTACCTTTTTATTTTTTTTACATAACCTATATTGTATGTAAAACAAGCAAATCCTCTGACATGTTTAGAGTCCTATATTCTGGATGTGCTGGGCAAAATAAGAAGGATAGATACTATCACTCTTCTATTATTTATGGACTATAAAGTCTTTACAGTGGCATTGACAAAGGGTTTATAGTCAGTACACAAGCTGGTTATACCATAAATTGTAATGTTATATGATAAACTGGAAGTTTATAGCAGTAGTAGATATCAAAGAAAAAATGAATTTTGGTTTGAAATGATCTATCATGGGATGGAGTTGCTACACGTTTAAATATTCAACCATTTTTGTCTTCATTTATTTTGAAGTTACTGATAATTCATGTGCTACAGAAAAAGGATTTATAGGTTTATTTAGAGACTGCTGTGGGGGGAGGTAGGAATAGACCCTTTAAACTCAAGAACAACACATTCTGGTGCGGTAGCTGAGAAACACTGATGCAATTAAATTGATTCAAGCCTTTGGTTTCCAGCTCTAGAGATGGCAAACAGAGCTGTTGCTAAATATTTGGTCTGTCGCTACAGGGCTCCCAACAATGCAATAAAATAGTTGGATTACTATTTCTAGGAATGTAAATGGAAACTACTTACAGCAAAAATGTCTTAAACGTAATTTAATTGCTTTGAGTTTACATAAAAACTAAAAGCAGTAAAATGTCAACAAAAGTTAATTCCCCTTCCTTTGTGAGTTTCATTCCTTCCTTTAGCTAATGATTCTGTAAACAAAAACCAAAATATTCTCAGTGTTTACTTACAACACTTTTAATTTAATTTAAAAATATCTCACTGTAATTTTTCCCATTGTAAGGAATTACTATGCATTAAATTCTTGTTCTTTATTTAAATTCATAATTTCTCACAGTTCTTTTCTCCCTCCAAAACATGTTTGGTGTATAAGTACATTACAGATTGGATGACACTATAAACTTAACTAATAATTTGCAGGTAAAATTTTTTTTTTTTTCCAAGCTTTTAGAACTGAATTGAAATATAAAGTGTACCATAGGAATTGTCAAGCTTTGAAAACTGTTCTGCTGTCTTAATTTGTAATATGCTTAGCACTTAAGTACAACAAGCATTTTGGGAGGCTTAAGATTAGACACAAATAGAGGAAAAAAACCTTTTATGTAGAGAAGTATTGATGATTTGTTATTGGTGGTTACTAGCACGTTGGTAAGACCTAGATTCAGCGAATTAAAGAAAACAAAACAAAATCGCTGTGTTTGGCAGTAGGAAAACTCAAGACAGTGGTTCAGGTAAGAGCGTAGTGTCCAAATAGAGAAAACAGCATGATGGCAGACAGGGGATTGAAGAAGACAGCAAGCTGTCAGCCCAGTGCCACGAAGCACCTGGGCTGCAGGGCTCAGGGCCAAATCCAGCCCCTCATGGCCTCAAACTCTCTCTGCCCCAACCCAGACAAAGGGAGCTGGCAACGGGGGCCTCCGTTCCTCTCCTATCACGCTTCCGAACCAGCCCCTGAGCCTCCACAGTCCACCTCTGGTTGTTTTAAATGTCACCCAGCGCCGAGTTCAGCTAGAGATGGTTAGGGGACAGTTAGTGGTGGCTCCTAACTTCATCAAAGTTTTCATCGCTGTCTCTCAGTTACTACAAATGAGCAAGTCTTTCTCTCCTGTCTGCTTTGAATTTCTTCTGAGGGTCCCTGTTCCTCTTTGTAGCTGACATGTTCTTCAGAGAGGAGAGTGTGTATGTTATGTAGGGAGAGAGGCTTTAAAACCTCTTCAACAGTCAGCAGAATGGCATGAGAAATTATGTTTCGGGGAGAAAAATATGAGCAATATTTCAGTCTCTCCCTATTGCCAGGGGCCCAGGTAATGTCTGAGTGTATGCACAGCACATATATGGCTTGCTTCCAAGCTCTGCTCCAGTGTGACTAGATAATGAATATATATGAAACAGGAAATGGGGGTGGGGGTGGTGTTGGGGTTTGGTTTTTTTTGTTGTTTTGTGTTTGTTTGTTTGTTTTGGTTTTTTTTCCTAAAGAAATATTTTTGTTTCTGGGGGAAAAAAAAAAAAAAGTAACTGCTGTTTTCCCTTGAAGTACAAGTCTTGCATTGTGTACGTTGTTGGAGTACAATGCTAAGGATGAAAAGATGTATCTCCCCAAGCCATTTCTTGAGCTGTTTTTCATGCAACATAACAGTTTTCAATTGTACCATGTAGCAGTCAAGTGGTCTTGTTTGTTTTAGTTATGCCAGAGGAATTCTTTGAAGAAATTAAAAAAAACTAACAAACCATTTTGGGGTTAGACTCTCTGCTTGTTTTCAGCTGTCCGTGATCTTTCACACCCCTGCAAAGGGATTGAAAAATTGGGATTAGTAACATTTCCCCCTTTGCAATGGTGTAAACAAACACATATCCCAAGACCCTGGCTGATTTTTGACATCGGCTTCCTCTCTGTCACTGATGTTTTGAATATGAAATAGTTCCGTAGGAATTTCAAGCAGCAGAGCTTTATGGGTGCTTTGGCCACTGTTCCACCCCATAAACCCTAATAAAGTTGCCACTAGTGTCTACAAGATAGGTTCTTTCAAGATGGGCATGTATTTTAGTCTTTATGGTTGCCACTGCCACTGCAAATCAGCATTGAGTATTCACATGGGGACAAATTCATCATGTAGCCAGGATACCTGTAGTGAATTGTAGGCAGCTTTATGTGGTGGGGGATAACGACAGGAGAACAGCTCTGCTGCAGCACAGATCTGCTCCTCCCCTAGACGGGCACAAGGGTTGATATATCAGAGACTTTCTGTGGTTCAAGCTTTGCCCCTGACTTTCCTCAAGGCCCAGAGAGCTCTAATGAGCCTTAACTGCTCTGAGCAGCCTCACCTGGCCATCTTCCCATGGCCCAGGAGCACTATTTAAGCTTAGGTTGACCTCAGACATAGTTTGCTCTCTCCTGGCATCTGCTGCGTGCTGGGCTCTCGCCTGGCCCTGCCACAACACCCTTGCTCAGGTATTGCAAGACTGTGCCCGGCAGTGCGGAGTCAGCCTTTGGGAACGGTCCCGCTCCTGCTAACTTTGCAGTGGGCATTCCCAGCAGAGTTGGATTTAAGCTGCAGAAGAATTGTATAGTTCTCGTGTAGCTTCCCAAATTTGACTGCTCCCATGTTTATTGTGATCAGTAACGTAGGTTTCAAGTGTCTTTATAGGGTAGTCTATTTTTGTTTTTTCTATTGAAGTTGCTACCTGCTTTGTCTACGAAGTTGCATAATTTATCTGCAGCTTAAAATTTCTCCCTTTGTACAGCACAAAGAATGACATTTTCAGTTTACCAAAAAAAAAAAAAGGCGGCAGGGGGGAACAGGACGGGACCCAGGGACTTGTTTATGTGCCAGTGGCTTTTGTTTGTGCCTGGCAGGTAAAGTGACTGAATGGTTAAATTACTGTTGTGTTCCTATATGAGGTCATCATTGATTTCTATGAAATACTTGAAAGTTGCTCCTACCTCATAAAATCTATAACGAATACTTATTGGACCACGTATATTTTTGAGGATTTTTGGGCTGTTCATGATGCATTCAATCATCAATATGATATACACTATTTTAATATGAAACAATTCTTTGGGCTGTAATTGTTCCTTTTTAATTTCCTGAGCAGAGTACACTCTTGTAAGCACAATACCCACATTAATTGATCACTATCTAGAGTGGATAACTAAAAATGTCTTTAAGTTTTCAGTTGCTGTGATAGACACTAACTTGCAGTTGTCAGTGAATTTGAGCTGTGAAATTTCGATTTGAATTCTGTGGGCCTATGTTCTCCCTTGCTGGTAGAAGCAGCTCATTTCAATTGGTACACCAAGAAACAATGTCATTACAAGCCTTGTAAAAAAAGGTGCTTAGCTTGTGTCTCTGATGCAACCTTGGTCATCTTTCTGCTCTCCTGGTAGAGTTCCCATAGAGAGGTGGGATATTTCTGGATGCCTGTATAGAGTAAGCTGTCACTCCAGCCAGGCACACTGCCTAAAGGTCTTGAAGGATATGGATATTTCTGCTGTGGAAGAAAACTGCCTATTATGCAAAGTAAGATAACCCACATCTTTGGTATCTTCCCAGTATATGCTTGCTGAAATGCCAGTTTTAATATGATATTTTAAGCTCTGTACAATGCTTTGGTATCTGGTAATTTGCTCAAGCAATTGCACTCATATTTTCTAGATAGCTGGAGGTACTTCCAAGTCTGACCTATTAAAAGCTAGCTGGTGTCTTGTCCTAGTCATGAATATTTTTCCTAATAAATGCAGTAGATTTCAACTAAATTAGTTTCTTTTTTGGGAGTGCCAAAATATAAGCCTGCATTAATTCTTCAAGTGAGGTGGAGAGATGTTGTCTTGTACTCTCAGCATATGTAAAGCTTATCTTCAGTATGGTCTCTTTGGAAAGAAGAGGAAAAGGTTGATGGTCTGCTTGTGCAAGCCTCGAGCCCACACATGACTACTGCTCTGGAGTGCACCGTCCCACAGCAAGTTGCAGTGACACCTTTCAGTTGTGCGTAGCAAGAAGGACGAGCCTTTGCAGATGCACAGAGGGCACTGCAGAGATATTCACCCGCTTCTCATCCCTCACTTTCCAAGAGCTGTCTTGACACACTACTTGAGCTGGGATTTTTAACTATGCAGTTATACTGTCAAAGAGAAATATAGATTGTGATCCACATCTGAGCTGTTTATATTCTGTTTACAAAATATCATATTTTTTGATTCAAGTCTAGACCTGTATGCCCTTAGTAGAGTATAAGCAGAACCTAGCACTGAAAAGATAACATCACTTCAGCTTGCATTTTAAAACTAGAGTAAATGTTTGCTAAAGATATGTGTATATTATACCTTAAATGCATACAGTGCCTCTTAAGTCTTCTAGTAGCATTTGTGGCTTACATAGCTCAAAGCTAATTTTGCAACAAAATCTTCCAAGTATGGTATGTAGAAAACCAAATTATGCTTACAGGCAGAAATTAATCCTGACTCTGGAAGGTCCTACATACAACTTAAGCTTTCCATTAACAGCTCAAGTGATCCTCCTGAGTTGGAGGTAATTTCACACCAATACAGGAGTAATACAGTGAAAACAGTCTGACCACTACAAAAGAGGCAAAAGCCTGAGCAGCTAATTGGTTTGGATCACTGGAAGAGCGCTGTGGCAAGTCCATCACACAGAGCTTAGGGACTGCAGAACCCCTGTTCATATTAAGCATCCAAAATTGATTTCAAGACATTTATTTGAACACTTTCTCTTTAAAAGGATTTTTTTTTTCTTTCCCTCTCCCCCCCATTTATTGTCTACAGTGCCCCTCCTTGCTGAGATTCTAAATGAATCCATTAAATAACCAAAAGAGTTTGTTCCAAAGTGGAATGCACACTTGTTTTTCAAAACTATGGTATACATAGAGAAATTTATTTGTAGGGAAGAAACTTTCCACCAGGTTTGTCAACACACAGTTCTTGCTCAGACTCTGCGTAAGTGAATAAATGATTCACCTAAATGAATCATAATTGCTCATAGTATGGGTAAGATGGTTATGAGTACAGATATAAGTGGTTTCTGAACTTTTGACTGTGTAATGTGATATTGAAGAGATCCAGCTTAATCCTTAAGAATGAATGGCAGCACAGTACGAAGCTCTGCACTAGCTCTGAGTATCACAGTAGGAAAGTTAGCACATCACAGAGGCTGGGTAGTCTCTGGACCTAAAGTCAGCTCACTGAATCAGGTTGTTGAATTCTCCACAGTTCCACATTATATACCTCATGCTGTTGATTTGCCGTCTTGGTTTTGTGATATATTCTTAAAGTTCATGAGTTATTCTCAACAATTGGACCGTTGAGGAATGCTTGTAGCACAGATGTGCGACAGTCAGCCTATTGTAGTGATCCTTTGAGTCCTATTTGGTATTTGACCTACAATTATCTTTCTAGCATGTTTGGTAAGAAGTAGCTGAAAGCATGAGATTACAGATGTGTATGCTGCTGATATTATCATAATCAAGACACACCAGCTTGCTTAAAGAAATTCTAGTAAATGTGCTGAACCTTTCAACTGGCGTAACACAAATGCCTAGTGTTTACTTAAAATGTCTGCATTTGCATCTTATGCAACCCCAACTAAAAATCCTACAGTCTTCATGTTTTCGGATTTTTACTTGGAGAGAAATGTTCCTCTTCATCTATGCTAACCTGCTGCCTGAGGCAGAAAGTAGATTTTGATTCTGTCTCTATTTTCCTCATTAGTAGAAGAAGTGTGATCCAAGCCTCTCTTGAGCTAATACCTTAACACTTGTCTGGCCTCAAACATTGATGAATACATCCTCAGTCCTGTGAAGCAAGAGGTAGCTAAGCAAGCATAAGGAAGATGAAAACCAGGGTCCCCATTTGCCCCTCAAGTGAGGGTGGAAGCAGTGCTGAGGTCTTCGTGCTGCTCTGTGTGATGCTGGCTGTCCCAGTGCTGGAGGAAAGCACCCAGGCAGCCCTGAATGCTGAAGCCAAGAAGGATTCCCCTGGCTGTATTGCAACAACTGACTTTCAGCCTATTCTCTAGGAAAAAGAGGCCTGTACAATTCTGCTGCCATTTATCTGCCTGTTTGTCTCTCAGACTTAGTCTTTTAACCATGTGAAACAAATCTAAAAGAGAAATTTCAAAGACAAATGGAACCCTATGATTAAACATCTGGTAGAGGAGATGCAGGGAGAGAATAGCCATGCAAGCTTATTTCTGGCTAGTACCAGTGAAATTGTGTGTGAGAGAATTGCTAGAAATGGCTAAATAGCAGGATGCTGTTCAGTCAGAAGTCACAATGAGCTTCCAACACATGACAATCCGGCTTCACTATTCATGTAGCGTTTCTGTCTCAGTATCTTCAATATTGGGGTGTAACAATTTAGATCCAGCCCAAAAGCTTGCACTTTGTGGATTTGGTCTCTTACACAATAGCTTTTGTAGCACTTCCATCTGTCTCACCACTTAGATGTGGTAAGCTTTGCATTGTTTGGGTACTTTCAAACTATTGCTCTCTTTCTACCTTTTCCAACAGTATAAGAAAATGGTTACATCATTTTATTTTACTGCTTTGTGTTATGCTTTACAGCCTATATGAATGCAGAACTTGCTATAGGAAAGATAAAATAAAGGAAGAGAAAAATATCTCCTCAATAAGTAAGCAAGTTTAGCTAATTATCTATGTTGTAATTATTCACTACTCGGCATGTCTGCATAATTTTTGTTGCCCAAATTACCGGGAGATTAAAGTAAAGCTTACACATAAATAGGGAATATTTTCTCTATTCAGCTGTGCAGCTCCCTGTAAGGCAGAGGAACACGTATGTGCATATTTTACAATACCACTGAGCCCACATTTTTCATTCTTTTTAAGTCTCAGTAGGTTTATGTGGCTGTGACTGTTGGGCCTTTGATCAGCCTTGCTGTTCGAAATCTCGGAGAGGCTAAATAGCTCCCTGTTAGCGAGGGGGAGGAGATGAGCACTGAAGCTTACAATCACAGTCAATCACTTGGTGAACTCCTGAACCAAAGTGTCTTGGAAAGATTTTTAAAGCGGGAGTTTGAATTCACAGAGTTTAAAGTTTGCACGAATATCAGTGCCTCAGCATGGAGATGACACAAGTCTTCTTGAAACAGTGGGTTAATAAAGGAACTGGAGAGGGGCACAGGACATAAGCGTGTATAGTTGTTCAGGTCCACCAGAAAGTATCCCCCACAGACATGTTGATTACTGTGAGGAAGGTCCTTATTTGTCCTTATTTGAAATCTTGTGCTATGGAGCATTGGAAGAACCTCCTGTAACTCCCCCTAACTGATAGGCCAGCCTATTGCCTTCTCAAAGCCAAGGTGAGAGGCTGCACTCAGCCTCAAGAAGAGGGTAACTAATGTGCTTAGTGCTGCTCTGCACCATGGGGTAATTTACAGGTACAAGTGTGAATGCTGGAAAGGAGGAGAAATCCAAGTAATGTTTTAAAGTATTTTTCTTTAAGATAACTAAGATGAAATGTCAGAAGTTTTGAATGTAAAGTTCTGGATGTACTAGCAGTGTGTTATACATGCTGCTGGTTTTGAGAGCTGGCCGTGGTCTTCTGGTGAAAAACAAAATGTACAGTTTGGGTGGCCTCTAGATCAATAAAGAAGAGCAGTGAAAACTAGTGACAAAAGGGGAAAAGTGACAATAAATTAATACTTATTTCAAATAAAAGCATAAGTAATGCAAAAAAAAAAAAAGGCAAAAAAAAAGCAGGGCTTACTGAAATGAAATTATTACATAACTTGTATCCCAGTATTAGGAGCCTGGTTAATAAAGAGGTATAAAGCCTGCTGCTGAAATAGGTGACGTGATTTACATGATTGAAATGTTAGGAATCAATAGTTATGACTTATTTAGGAGGGATCTGGTAGGCATAGAGGTAAACAACTCTCCTGTAAAAAAATCATGTTTCTTAGTAAGAGATACTGCAACAAAATTGTCTTGAATGGTTATGGATCAACTTCTGATTAAAAGAGGTATTACCTATAGTTTGTTTAACAGCCACTGAATTCCAAAAGACAACTGGGTAATTCCTTTCCTACATTTACTGGTGATACTTGAAGTGGAAGAACTATGGCTAGTTTGGCAAATTTCAGTTTGAGACAGAGGTGCTGGAGGTTGAATGCTGCAGGTAGTAAAACATATCAAGAATTTTCAACTACAACATGCCCCAGCTTTAAAATTATATTCAGTACGGGGAAAATTTTTGTTAGTTTTCCTAATTAAAGGCAATGGAACTGACTACACAACTAAATGCTAGTGGTCATTTAGCTATAAAATGTAATTCTGAGGTATATTTGATGCAAGTAATCAACATGTACTTTCATAAGACAAAAAGTTATACATAGAGCAACAGAGAGCTTGGACAATGCTTTCAGGCTAGGTTGACAAGAATCATGTTAAAAATAGTTAAGGATCTAGGGTATATGACTATGATGGGATGTTAACTGAAATTGTTGCCATTACCGTAGTCCAGTCCATAAATGCACTTAAAAGGCAATCCAAAGTAGGTGTAGGCATGCAATACTATGTTTGACTAGTATGAATCACAAAGACCTCACTTTACTTTAGCTCTCCTGTTTGAGGCAGGGTTGGTTTTTGTGATTTTTGTTTTGGTTCGGTTTTTAAGAAGATTCTGAGAAGCACTGGAAAACAGTGCTGGAAAACAGATATTGCTACATCTTATACTTGGCTATGTCTATCCTGCATCTGAATTTGAATTATCCTGCATAAGCTCATGGTATGAAGTTGTTTGGGAAGTCCAGCTCACCTTCCTGGGCAAACTTGACTTTCCAGCTTTTCAGGAAGGATGCAGAGTCAAAGGGGAAAAGGGTGATTATTTTCTGCCTTTCTCAGAAGGCTTTTTCTGGGTTTTCCCCCAAGTTCTGTATCAGTAAAAGCTGTTTTGCTCTTGGCCTGAAGCAGAGTTTTAATTTTTTTTTTTTATTATTATGAAATCTTAATAAAACTCCAGAATGCTCAATATCGGTAAAACTGTTTTGCCAAAGAGCTTCTTAGAGATCTGTCTGTTTTAAGACCATAATTTGATGTAAAGATATGGGAAAACAGTAAATAGATGCAAGAAGAGCTTTAGAGGACAGCGTGTTCTACAAATCCACAATTCTCATTATCTCCCCTCAGCAGTGCATCCAATCCATGACTGTCAGATGAATTGGATCTTGCATTGCAAAAGGCATTATCTTCCATTGGGAAAAAATGTTCAGGAGGCATCAAGGAGTACTCTGAGAACAAGAGCATCATTTAAGCAATGAGTAGCTGCTGACTCACCAGGAAAAAATTCTGCAGAGGCAGCTAATTTACATATAATGATACTTAGCATTTGTAAACACTGCCTTGCATCTACAGAGAACTGTGCAAACATCTAATCATATATCACTTACACAAACAGATTAGTTCTGTTAGCCACTTTGGACTCCTCCATTCCTGAGAAATATAATCCAATCTGTAGTCTCAATTTAACTTGTTTATCTTTTGTTGCAGTAGTTTGTCAGGACAGAAAACGGGAAGTCCTAAGATTTTTCCAAGTTGCTTTGGGGAGTAAGGTATCTGACTCCTGAACAGCAGGGGTAACTGAGTACTTAATTGCCTTTGAAAGATGCTACTTTTAAATTCAATTTTAATCTCACCTACAAGAGATGATAACACAAATTTCTGTATTTCTTACATGTGAAACATTTACTTGCCACCATGAGATATACTGCCACAGTTACAAATGCGTCAAATAGCAGAGAGGGGGGAAAACAGGCTGAGGCGGTAGCTGGGGGAAAACTGAGACACTTTCTCTAGATTTATGCTGATGTTGTTCTGTAAATTTAATACTTGGCTTTTCAACCCTCTTGCTAAATGAGTCTGCTTTGTAGATGAAGTAAGTAGATTCAGAACTTTCTAGACTTTTTCATTACATTTAATATCATCTTAGATCAATGAGGCTGGAAAAGTGTAAAATAAGAGCAATAGTTGACTATTTTTAAGTAGTTAGCTTGATGCTCATGTCAAACCAAGCTAGAAATAAAAAAGTATATTATTTTAAAGACAATCTCCTCCAGATTTTTGGGGGGAATTAATTTGCCGTAGTTGGCAAATTAATTATTATCCTTTATGGGGATAAAATACAAAACCAGGTGCGGAATTAGTATTCTTCTAAGTGTGTGTCTATATATATTTATTCATAATGTATATCAATCAATTTTATGTTCAGCCACTGTTTCTTTCCTTCTTTCTGTAAAACTCAAACCACCAATAGGGTGCATAAAGTACTACGACATTGTGGCTTCTACTGCTTCTCAGTGAGCTCTGCCTTTGAACTTGAGCATGTACTTTTTGAGCAGCTCTGATGGACAGGGCATTGGACTAAGCGTCAGAGATTCTGGGTTGCATTTCTGCCTCACCCGTAAGCGTTCGTAAATTATTTTTGTTATTAAATGATGATTTAACACAATGCCATATATTTCTGAAAATGAAGCCTTAACAACACATTCAGAGCGTATAAGACTATGTATAAGTGTGGATGTGTGTGTGTATATAACAATAAAAAGTCCGTAGCGTGGAACAGTAAAAGTAGAAGGGTCACATCAAGGAAACAGATTAGCAGAAAAGTAGACTCCATAGCGGCTTGTAGTAGGTATCAAAAATATGCACGTCTTGACTTTATTCCATTTACTTCTTCATGGGCAGAAGTTGGTAATAGACTATTTTAATACTTTTTCAAACGCTGCCTAGGAAACCTAGCTACTAAGCCATAAAGGGAATGGGTAAGTCCCCAGAAGGCTTCCTTTCTTTTCTTTTATAAATATGTAGGGGGGGAAAGCAAGATAAAAAAAAAAAAAAAAAAAAACAACTTCAAAGATAGATGTAAAATAATTTTCCTTTATCTATTATCTTGCCTACTGCAATGCACTAACGCAGTTTTCCGAATGTTATGGAATTTAACGTTAAACAAAAATATGCAGAAACAAAAATCTGTTCTAATTTCCTTCTAATTACTTGCTCAGAACCAATCAAGCTGCTAGTCAGGGGAATTCAAGACAGCACAAAGATTACCATTTCACTATCTTTGTTTTTACATACAGAACTTGGTTACTTTGTTAATGGACAAAAAAAGAGATTGTTGAATTTGGTTTAAAATGTAGATAGCTGATTATTTCTTGAAAGAATATTTATGTGATCTTGTGGCAAGTAAATCTTGAGATTGCTTTTTATCAGCACTATTGGCTGAAGAAAGATGCCTTCCAAATCTCAGGGACATTCTTCTAAAGCTGCTGAATAAAATTCTAAATTAAAGTAACATTGACAATACTTCTGTTCATTGAAAATAAGGATGAGAATGCTGAGCTGAAGTGCCTTTAGAACAAATACAATTCTAAAGATCAGAAACAGTTCGAAACTGATTTTTTGCATCTGCACTTGTGTAGTCTTGTACACATCACTAAAACTCTCACAATTTCTTTTTCTCATGTAAATGAAAGGAAAGCATGGGCTTAAGGTTTTCAAAGTGTTACCTGTACCCACAGGAAAAGTACAATATATATTTGCATTACTGTATTTCTTTATGCTGTGTCTCGAGCATTATCTACTACACTTAGGAAAGTATGTGATTTGTTTTCCAAGGAAACTATACTCCTAAATTCCTTTGAAGAATCTCTCTCACTAAATCTGTTATAGCCCTAATTCTTTATAGAGATAACAAACAGCATGTGTCTTGTCTTTTCTGTATATGCTTAACAAAAATAGTTTGATTAACTCTAAACTACAGGCATGGCAAAGCAGTGTTACAATGAATTTGTAAATGGGGAGAATTTTACTTGGGTTTCTTTTTTTCCCTCTCTCTCTTTTCTCTCTCTTTTTTCCTCCCTCTCTCTTTCCCCTTGTCTTTTTTTCTTTCCCGCAGCTTTATTAAAGTTGACTGCAGGTAAGGAGGGAGGGCTTTGTATTTAAGCTATCAGTTTGGAATATAGAAGGAGTTTACATCTTTCTCTGCCTGGGGTGTTCGTTTCTGAGTTTGATACCTTTTTTCTTCTATGTTGGCAAATTTTTGCAAGACAGTGGTAGCATAACATTTTTGAAGTTCTCAGAAACTAAGATGTGGGAGGGAAAGCAATACCTACACAAAACAAACTTTTATGTAAATTCTTGTGAAATAATGTTTAAATTATTTTAGTAACTTACAACAAACCAAACAAAAACAGTAACAGAAAAACTAAAAAATTCAGAAACCCCAGCTTTAACCCCTTTCCACTCCCTAAAACTTCAAACGTTTATGTAGTAGTAAGGATGCGCTTAACTTGCAGAAGGATGCCTGAAGCCACCATGCAGCTTTTGGGAGAGGTGGGCAGAGAAGGGAAGGCCCTTTGACATTCAACATGGCATTTACTTACATGTGGACCCATGCCAAGTAATTATTTTTTTGGTTTTGCTCTTCTTACTTGTTTTATTGCTTATCTGTATATAGCCTTCCTTTCTTAGCTAGTATTTGTTTATGAGGTTGAATTTAGTTGAACATTTTATATAATCTTGTTCCAGTTTATGTTTTTTTCATGAAAAACTCATTTTCCTTGCTTACCTTCTCTTTGGATGTGCTTATTTAGCTCACTCAGCGGTGAGTTCTGCTTACTAACAGAATTACTGAAACATCTATAGAAAAGAGACTTTCAAATGGCAGCACAAAAATTATCCTTGTGAACATGAAAACAATTGCATGGGCATGAGAGAGATTTCTGAATGCCCTCAAGGCAAACCCTTGTTGTGCAAGCTCATGGTATGGACACAAACTTTATTTTTCTGCAGTATTATCTAGTTCGTTTCACCACTGTAAACCCCTATTTTCCTTGATTTCCTAGTCCTGAGTGAGAACTATAAATGTCACAATATGCTGAGTTAATGAGGGAGCACCAGGCTGGGCTCTCTGCAAGTCTTTGCTTTGTGGTTTTAAATCAGAAAATCAGACCCTTAAATTTATCTGAACATAGCCTCTTTTTTGCCTGTGTGGTTTAATGTGGCTTAATTAACTAATGTCTTAAGTGAGGATTCAAGTACCCATGTAGATTAAATGAGCCAATTTAGGATCCTGCAGGAGCAGAGTCCCTCTGAAAATACATTACATCTCTTCTTCCACAAAGGAATACAGAAAACACTTAGAAGGCTGTATTGGGTTTGCACGGCAAGGTTTTGGTAGCATGGGGGGGCTATAGGGGTGGCTTCTGTGAGAAGCTGCTAGAAGCTTCCCCCATGTCCGACAGAGCCAATGCCAGCCGGCTGCAAGATGGACCCGCTGCTGGTCAAGGCCGAGCCCATCAGCGACAGTGGTAGTGCCTCTGGGATAGTAGATTTAAGAACGGGGGAAAAAACCTGCACAGCAGCAACTGCAGCTGGAGAGAGGAGTGAGAACATGCAAGAGCAACAACCCTGCAGACCCCCAGGACAGTGCAGAAGGAGGGGGAGGAGGTGCTCCAGGCACCAGAGCAGAGATTCCCCTGCGGCCCGTGGTGAAGACCATGGTGAGGCAGGCTGTCCCCCTGCAGCCCAGGGAGGTCCACGGTGGAGCAGATCTCCACCTGCAGCCTGTGGAAGACCCCACGCTGGAGCAGGTGGGTTTCCCGAAGGAGGCTGTGACCCCGTGGGAAGCCCGCGCTGGAGCAGGCTCCTGGCAGGACCTGCGGATCTGTGGAGAGAGGAGCCCACGGAGCAGGTTTTCTGGCAGGACTTGTGACCCCGTGGGGGACCCACGCTGGAGCAGTGTGCTCCTGAAGGACTGCAGCCTGTGGGAAGGACTCACGCAGAAATTTGTGAAGGACTGTCTCCCGTGGGAGGGACCCCACGCTGGAGCAGGGAAGAGTGAGGAGTCCTGCCCCTGAAAAGGGTGAACAGCAGAGACAACATGTGATGAACTGATCCCAACCCCCATTGCCCGTCCCCCTGCGCTGCTGGAGGGGAGAAGGTAGAGAAAATCAGGAGTAAAGTTAAGCCCAGGAAGAAGGGAAGGTTGGGGGAAGGTGTTTTTAAGAATTGGTTTTACTTCTCATTATCCTACTCTGATTTGATTGGTAATAAATTAAATTAATTTTCCCCAAGTCGAGTCTGTTTTGCCTGTGACGGTAATTGGTGAGTGATCTCTCCCTGTCCTTATCTCAACCCACAAGCCTTTTGTTGTATTTTCTCTCCCCTGCCCAGCTGAGGAGGGGAATGACAGAGCAGCTTTGGTGGGCACCTGGGGTCCAGCCAGGGTCAACCCACCACAAAGGCACAGAAGAAAAACAGAACAGATAAAGAAAGAAAATTTGGCTTTTTCTTCGTTAGTTTTTGGTATAAGGCCTATGACAACAGAGCATTTTCTTCTCGTCCTCCGAATGCTTTGGCCTGGCGTCCCAGAAAGCAAGAGCGCACAGCCAAGAGCATGAGGAGAGCTCAGGGCCCCCTTCTTAGCAGTAGCTTTACTCAGGAGCGTGGAAGAAACAGGCGCTCTGCTGCAGCAGCCCAATTTCTTCCATTTGATTGTCAGTGGTGACCATGAGTGTAATCTGTGACCGCTGGTGCCGACTGAATGAAAGCACTGATATTGCCCAGCAAAGGTGATTTTGGCGGTACTGTTGTGCAGCAGGCTCCATCTTGTCCTGAGAGTGCCAGGCCACGGGACCCGCTGGGCCCGGGTCCGGGCCCGGGCCGGCGATGGCTGGTTTTCACGCTCGTTCTGGGGTGAGGGCTGCTCCCCTCGGCTGGCTGAAGCTCTTGGGAGGGCCCCGTGTGGAGAAGGACCGTCCGGCTGCGGCAGGCGCTGGGTAGCGCCAGAAACCGCCCTTCACGCGGCCCGGGCCTGGGCCGGGCTCCGTGCAGCTGCGGGCGGGCAGCCGGCTGAAGTCCGGCACCACCGGCCCGGCCCCTGGCGAAGAGCTGCCGCAAGCAGCCGGCTCCTCCGGGCGAGGGGCTGCGGCTGCCCGCGGACATCCCCCTGCCGCCCCGCCCCGGCTGTGCTGTCCCCCCGCTCCCCAGCAGGCCCGCTGTCGCCTGGGGAGCCGGCAGGGCTGGAGGAGTGAGAGGCCCCGCCGAGATCACAGGCAGAACAAGCGATGCCCTTGTATAACGATTTGAGGTGTGTTAACTAATTAGAGAGAAGCCTCATTAGCATCTAATATGAATTGGATAGCTTGGACTGTTGCACTCTTAAAACCTTAGCTGGGCAAACAATAACTTTTTGGCTTCATGTCTGTCTGGTGCACTCCCTTTTTCCCACAGGCAAGTTTTGAGGGTGGCAATGCCGTTATCTGGGCTGATCGTTCCGTTCTGCACACGCTGTCCTGGCAGGGTTTCTGCTGCCTCAAAGGCCTCATGCGTCAGATGTTGGTCAGTGTTTAACATCACTCGAAGTTTCCAGTTATTTCCTCACATGTGCATATTTTTACATGGTTGAATATTAATCACAACTGCAAAACAGCCTGCTATGCTAAGAAGCCAACTTTTGTATAAATGAGGACACTGTAGAGTAAAACTTAAGTAGAAAAACTTTGAAGAGCTAACATTAAGTCAAAGGAAGCATGTTACAAGGTTTAATTTCCACAGACACGTGTCACACCAAGGTAAAGGAAAGAGAGATGTACTTGTTAACAGTCACTATAAAGCAGGTGCTGGGTTTAGAATAATTAAATCTTTAGAATTAAAGATATACAAATCAGAATCAAAAGACTTCTCTGAATTTAGCATCTCAGACAATATTGCTGTTGAAATAGGAAAAGTATTGTATTATAGGTGCTAAATGGTAAGCTCCTACACACAGAACAATTACAAGCTATTCAAAACGGCATTCTTTCTGTGAAAGGGCATTTATAAAAATGCAGAGGCTCATCACACCTTGTATAGACTCTGAGGCAATTAATGGTGAAGGCTTCTGGAAACAGAAATGAGATGAGATTTGATAAGTAATTGCTAAGATAAACATTACAAAAATGCTGAGGTCCTGGTTTTAGAAGTGAGAAGGTTTCTGAATCTATCAGGTGCTCCTGAGAATGTTGCTATTTGTTATATCTCTGCAGCGTTTCGGTGTTAAGTGCCCATTTTGAGATACTTTGGGCCTGATTAAAAAATAATAATAATGGCTGAGCACTTGGGATACCCATGGAATTCAGTCAAGCTGATACAAGGCTGAGTTGCGTTCTGATCAGAGTCAAGGTTGTCAGTGATCAGTTTGCCAAGTGGTATTTTAATATATAAAAAATAATTAAAAGATATTTTTGTGGCTACTAAGGCTTTTCTGTCTGAGTGCTGGTTGTCTTGCTTCATTAGAAATGGGCCATGCCAATGCAACCTGGCCTCTGCACCTGGGCTGGTGACCACTGGCTTGAATTCCTGGATGAGAAGGGCTGCTTGCTGTTGTATGGGGGGGTATGGACTATTCCTTGATATTTAGTTTCCCTTCTTTAAAAGTCTTGTTTTCTTCCTGATGAGAAGTGGGAAAACATTTCTGAATTTTGGGAATGTTTATGATACAAGAAACTGTTTTCTGCTCAGCTCCATTTACATCTGTAGGAAAATAATAAAATATTTCAGTGGAGAAGAATTGGAACCCTTCAAGTATTATTAGAAAAATATTTTTCCAAACCTTTAATACAAATAGCCAGCTTACACGGACATTTACCGTGAATGTTTTTGCACGTAGCTGTTTTTATGAAGCTATTTTGATGTTCCTGAATACTATGCACAAAAGCAAGCATCCTCATTTTGTTAGTTACTACTTATGAAAATGACTTTATACATCCTATTTATAACCTAAATGTAGAGCTGTGACTTTATCTTGATTGTTATGCCCTATTGGAGTAAAAATACAGTTATATACAGTTATACTAAAGCAGCAACAGAGGAAAAAATCCTGTGGTTTCTGTAGGTAGCTATTGCACTCTCTATTTTACTGGGTTGGCTTACAAGACAAAAATGTTCATTCTTTATTTGTGTGAACAGCCAACTGTAGCAGCACCAATGTCTGTAACTGGATTTCATTATGGAAATTCAGCTAAAAAGGGCCACAGGCACAAAAATCCATTAAAATGTTTCTATTGCTTTACATATTCTTCTGTGATAAAAATAGCCCTATATTTGAATTTAAGAAGCTTTAGCCTAAAGGGTAGCAGATGGATATTAAGGAGATTATAATAAAGAAGGGTATTATCAAAAAAAAAAAGGGAAAAAAAAGAAAGGCAGATGGGGGAGAACCATTTTTTCATATTTAGGGAAACCATTTGTAATAGCAAAGGTACTCCAAAAATCTGATCTCTTTCTAGGTAATCAATAATGACTTGTTGATTCTTTATGTTACTACATAAAGGCCTGATATAAAAATGGGCTTATTTTGTAATAAACTGATACAAATGGCAGCTAAAAAATTGGATGGATCTAGGACACTTGCATTGTTGTCACTGTAACTATGCAAAATGTGATGAGTGGCTGCCATCTGAGCATATTTCAAAACAAACAGCAAATGCTGTTTGGCTTATTAAGAGTTTTAAAAAGCAGCCTTCAGAAGTTTCTGACGATGTGCAGCCATTGGCAATTCTACACACAATTTCCCTTGCTCTAAGTCTACTTTATATCTGAACTTTTTCCCCTATCTTTGCAAATTTGTCCTGACATATTTAAATGGTTTCTTAAATTTCTTGAAAATTTTTGGTTCCCCTGGAGTCCAGACAGAGCTTTCCAGCAGCCAGATCAGAGTTTTTGCTTCAAACACAGGAATAATTTCTTACCTACTGTGGGTGCACAGATCACTTACACTGAACAGCTCGATACATGTGTTATAAGTTTGGGACAAATCAGACTAACTTGCCATATTTGTATGGGGGGGAAAGCAAACCTACAACTTATCTGGCAGTTCCCAGATTTGTTAGATCGAAACATTATGGTGCAGCCAGGCAAGACTGCAACCAAACTGTCCAGAAGCATTGAATAGTAAAGCAGTAGCTTATTGCTTCTTGGAAGCTGGACAGGCTTTCAGTAGTTCGGCATGCTGCGTCCTGCATCCTCTGGCCTTTGGAAAGGGAGGATTCTTGGATCGCACGGGGTTGCTGCATCCACTGGATATCTGTGAAATAAGAATAATACCCTCTGAAGGGTAGAGCAGCTGACGGGAGGAAAAAAAATTCACGTGGCTCATCTCAAGCTCTCTGGTGTGCTGGCTGTAGGTGGCCCATTTAAGTCTGATGGGATTAGCTGGCTTCAGTGGGCTTGACATCTGTGTGAGTAAGGTTAGACTTTTCCTTCAGTTTAGAGTCTGTCATACCTAGCTGGCCGTAATAACATTTCAATGATTGCATTCCCCTTCTTATACTTACCGTTTCTTGGTTGAATATTGTGAGCTGTGTTGTAAGGACGGATTTGTTAGATATTGCTCATGCTATTTGAGTGAGCCCTGGGACTTTTCCAGTGAAAGATAAGGGAAGAAAGAAACAGGGGAAAAAAGGAAACAATTGCAGGTCTTAATAACTAAGAAGGGTTAAACAAAGAGATGACTGCTGCAATGCCTAAATGTTTTTGGCATCCCTTTAATGTGAAACCTTTTCATCTGAGTTATACCTTCAGAAGTCAGATCTCGCTAGACTCCCTTTGAGTTTTGTGCTTCCATTTCTGTCCTAATTACCTTTCTCAGAGTGAGATTGCTCTTCTGTCTTAGTGGAGGGGGATTTTTTTAATGCAATGTTGTATTTTTATATATATATCTAGAGAGAGACACATTCAAGTCTTTTGTTCTTGGCACTCACCATATGCTACTGTTTAATATTTAATCAGCCCCACCTCATCAGAAACACTGCTGGCCTCATTAGATAATTAATGGCTGCCTGCGTCTCATTTGCTTCAGTTGATACATCTGCAGCCGGTAATTAGAGCAGGAGTTTATTAGTTGCACTGGCTTAGTTTATTTGTGAAACAATCTCTCCTTTGATTGAAGCCGCTGGGATTGGCATATGTGGACAGCCTGCCTCCCTGTTCAGTAGGGCTCTTTTGTTTACATTTTTGCTACAGTTTTGCAACACTGCACATCCTGGCAGTCCTAGGAACAGTTGGTGGTGAAGATTTGCCTTTTATAATTTAGAAGATAATTGGGTAATTCAATGCAGTAAAGCTACTGCAAAGCAATTCTGTAACTTTGGGGAGGGGTGAGGAGGGAAATCTGGTAGACAATTTGTTCATTTATAGTTTTTAGTTTTTATTTTTTAGGGGTTTTATTTATTTATTTATTTTCCCAGACATCTTAATAAAAATCCGCTGGATCTGTGAAGAATATATGTGCATAGCAAAATGTGTTTGGCAAGCTTTTAATTCACAATTTTTATCTTGATATATTAGCTAACATCAAACCAGTATTCTTAAATATTGGCGAGTGATCACATGCTAGTATCGGTAACCCATCCTCCTTAATGAATTCCAGTGTTAAACCTCTCTCCTCGGTCTGTCTCCTCATTTGCAAATGTATAAAATGTACTGTGATATTTTCTTCTGGCCTTGTGAATTTATGACAAGTCTCTCTCTGAGTAGTCTAAAGGAAAACCTTTATACAATTGACTATATTAAAATAATGAGATGAATTGTTCCTGTCTCTGAGAGGAAACACAGAATCTTGTCTTGTCAGGATTCAGTCTCTGAAAGATCCTTTCCTATCGTTATTCCTCTTCAGGTACAACAGCAATCCTGATTAAGTGGGTTTGTTTTCTCTGAGAAAGTCAATCTTATAGCTGTTTCTCCTCCTCTTAAACGGGTTTCCGTACCAACGCTTATCCAGCCAGGCAGAAGTTTGAATGGGGAGCTGCTCCCTCCTCATTGCCTAGTTTTGTCTTACATCTTTGCTAAGCAACTTGCTTTGGCATTGCCTTTGTGTGTGTATAGGTATTGCTGTATTCAACTGTGGAATGGCATGTGTGTATGTTGAACAGCCCCTAGCAACGTGACGCAAGAGTTAACAGTTAACGTTGGGAAGAGATCTGTATAAAATTCAATTATCTTTACCACTGTGAATAGAAAGGCAAAAAGAAAAATTGTTTTATTTTTTGCATTTTTATTCTCCAAAGGGCCAGGTTATTGGGTCGGCACTGATTTTTCTATGTGAGAAAAGGTAATTCAGGCTGTTAACTCTGCTGTTGCCCTCAATGAGGATTCAACTAAAGTGAATATTTCTGGTTAGGTCTTGTTCCAAGATTAGCCTGTCAGATCTAACCATCCTTGCCCGTGTGCAAGAATTCCTGCAATTAAGCCTTATTTCTCTTATAGTACCTCTGTCTCTACCAGCACATGGGCTCCTGAAAGCATATCCTATAGCTGCTGTGCTCTGAGATGCTCTTTCCTCCTGCTTGTTGCCCCTCATATAACTGGGAGAAGGCTATGGCAGGGCTTTCAGCGTGTCAGTGAGTTTTGTCTTCAGCCTTGCTGCAAAAGAGACAGATTCTAGTTAAAACTTAAGCTACGCCTTCTTTTAACCTGTGTGCAAACCAGGTAAATTACTGCAGGTTGGAAGCATCCTCAGCCTCTAGAGGGCTGGGTTAAGAGTAATCCTGGGTGAGTTATTCAGTTAAAGACATAAACTGTCTGATAAGACTTGGGGCCACCAACTCCCCACTCTTGTTCTTTTCATGCAGTAGTGAAATGCCTTTAGCTGTCTTCCCTGTGAAGCCTTCTGTCCATTATTCTCTGTGTCTGGGTGGGGGGTTTTATTGCTCGGTTTTTTCCTGTTTTGTGAGCCACACTTTGTACTGAGCAGAGCTACGTCTCTCAAATGGCTGATTTTTTTTTCTGATGTTTAGAGATTTAACCCTGGAGAGGAGCTAGAATTCATGCTAGCCACATCTTTAAAGAAATGGTACCAGGCAGTCTGGCTTCACAATTGGAAGGGGTGTCAGCAAGCAATAGTTTTACTATAGCTCCAAGCAATGGTTTCCTTATCAGTCTTCAAAACATTAAAAAGTCTTTTCTTCTACTAGATAATCCTTTATCATGCCTCTGTAGCTCCACTTAGCCTACACTGGCAGATTCAGTGTGTTTTGACAGTTCTGACCTGATGAAAAAGCTTGTGCTATGTTTGTAATTGATTGTACCCATAAATGACTCATGGACTCTATTTTGTTTCTGTTGTTCAGTATGTCACTTGAGCTTTTTGTTTGTGTTTCTCTGGTTCGATTTCTCCACAGTGAGAAGAGCTTTGCAGAAACAAGTTTAGATTCTCATTCATAAGGTGTTTTTGGGCTGCTTCTGGAAACAGGGGAGGAAGGAGAGACAGCCGTCAGCGTTTTCAGAGCAGAGCAAGAGTCTAATGATCGCTGCCTGTACTCTGTGGGGTATGCACAGGCTGCCTGGGCATTGCTGCCTGGAAATCTGGATCAGACTAGTTGGTTAATAAGCACTCCTTTCTTCAGACTTTTCTGTCTTTGTTTTTGATCAGTAATAATGTCCTGAGCCCTAGTAATGGTTAACTTTTGCTTTACCATATTACTGGTACAGGGGTATTTACCAAACCACATTTCAGTTGAATTTCTAAATGGCAAGACTAGATGTGCCTACACGACTAATTTTAGTATGTATTTGGCTAGAATTCTAGGCATCTGTGTGTATTGCCTGTACTGCTCCATGGACTTTATATATTTGAACCAATTGTGTATTTGCTAAATTTTCCCAAACCCAATTTTTTTTTTTTTTTTCTGAATCCTCCCAATGTCTTATGAATGGTGTTTTAAACACCAGGTTTTTGAAGACTGATTGTTTAATGGTGTTATATTCCCGGATATTCAAAACAGCATTTGGGTATTTAACTTCCTAAAATGCCTTTGAAAACCCCAATTTTATTTTTGAGTCCTAAACCCTAAGCTTTGTTTATAGTTTGTGTACATGATTACTTTTATTAGCTCACAGGACTTTCATTATTGTGCATGTATTCAGTTATATTGTGACTTTTTTCACCTTTGCATGGTGAAGTGATGAAGTCAAAGGCAAGGGCATATGTTAGCTGATTCTTCAGAAAGCCAAATAGCCAAATGTCGTCTTTTCTTTTTTTTTTTTTTTTTTTTTCCTCTCCACTGACTTACACTATGTATGGCAATTTACCCTGGCGCACCACCTCTTCAGATCTGGAAAGTCTTATTCACCCATTTTATACAACCCTAACAACAGAATTTACAAGACTAGAAAACCATTCCTAAAATTTCATTAGGAAATGAAAATTTTCCAGACTACTGCAGTCTGTTAGAAATGTCATTTAAAGTAATATATAGATGAAACCTATTCCCACAAGCTGAAATGTAAGAGAAATTTAGCTGACATATCATATAATAGTGAAAGAGACACTGGGACACACAATACTTCGATTACAAAATGATGAAAGGTTACAATAAATCTCTCTGTATATGCCTTTTTTTTTTCTTAAAACATTCTAATTTCATTGTTGTCAAGTTTATATATTCAGAGTCTATCTCCTTTCAGTAATCTCAGGCTTGCCATTCTCTCCAAGGAACACAATTATGTTAGTTCCAAATAAGGGTTCTTTGATCTCTTTTTATTCCTCCTTTGTTTCTGCACAATGAAAGCGAGAGGAACTCAATTAAAGTGACTTAGTCTAGTCTCTTGACAGAAGTTGTTACAAGTAAAGGGTTTGATTCTCTCCTCAGTTAAACCAGTGTTTTGCCAGTGTAGCTACATTGACACTATCAGAGTTGCATTGATGGAAAGCTGGTATAATGGAAGAAAGGATCAATCCTGAAGTTTCTCCAAATAGGCCATTTGAACGAACTACCACTTTTCTTTTTCTCAGCTGAATTGAAAGCAATTTAATTGGCTTTCAAAGTAGGCTATTCAGTGAAAGATTCCCAAACTGAAGGTGACCATGTTTTCAACGTGAACAAGAGATGTATGTTTGTGACAAAACTTTTGTTTGTATTAATATCTGGTAATCCTATAAAAGTAAATTTTAAAAATATTGTTCCCATGGTTGTTACTGTTGCCACACCTTAAAGCAGGAGTTTTACCTGGATTTTTTTTCCACAGTAACCTAATGTCTTAAATTCCCTTATCATGCACCACATGTTAACAGTTCCTTTTTTTGAGAAAAGGCATGAATTTCAGGTAGTATGCACTCAGTTTTTATTTTCAATCCAGATAATATTCACCATCCTCAATATATGTTTTTAGGTCTTAAGTCAGTCTGTCTCCTATAAAATCCAAAGATTTGCTAGAGCCTGCAGGGATTATGAACACTTGGTAATTGCTCCAAAATAAAGTACTTCTGTTGATGAAATGGAAACCTTAAACATCACTGCACGTGTTGCTGTTCAGAAAGCAAGTTCAGGGCAGAAAAACATCATGGGAAACTTGGAATATTCCAGTGAAAATAGAATACATAGGCTCTTTACCCTCTGTGAAATACAGTAATAGGTCATTAGTGCTTTGTATAACTGCTGGTTTTTTGCATAATATTTGACTTTCTCCTGTTTAGTTTCTAATTTGGATATTAATCAGAGTCTGGGCTATTGGAATATATATTGGAGAGATGATGTCTTTATAGAAACAACTTCGAAGAAATAAGAGTTAACCGGACTGGTGAACCTAATCTTTTCAACTTGATTTTGTTTAGTTTGAGTGTTTTAGGTGCTTTTCCCCCCCCTTTTATATGTACATGTATTTTTAATTTTTTAAATGATTTTTATTTTTTACTAATTTCTTTGGAAACTTTTATTTGCACATGTGCCCCATTATATTTGGGCAGCACTATCATGATTAAGAGAGCTCTGTTAATACTATAACAGCTATCAAATACTACTTCTCCTTTACTCCTTTTATTTTGAGACCTCATTTCCTAAGTATATCCTGTGAAGGGTTTTTGTCAGTCAGTGGAGTTATTCCATGCTCAGTTGTGCACCAACCTTATTCATCCTATAATGCTGCTGTGAAGTTTGTGGTCCTTAAGTTCTCCAGGTTATTAAAGGTTCCTTGTCAAGCTTTATTTGGGAAATTATCTGCTTTGGCTTCCTTTCACTTCTCTCAGGATGCGCTTACGCCCAGTGTGCAAACTGTTCAAAGCTGGTTTTCCCATTAGCCCTCAGAGGTATGAGAAATACAGTTCATATAGTCAGGTTAGTTACTGTGATAAAGTGATTTCTCCTTTCAGCCTTCCCACTCTTCTTCTCTGCATCTATTTCCCACTTCTGGGTTAACCCCCTCCTTGCCAACTCTCATCTAATCGGAAAGCCTCATTATGCTGCTTTATAAGGCTGCCTATCTTGAAAACAAAGGCAATGTCCTTGCTACCCAGAAGACTGAAATTATAGGCAAGCAAGAGATGAAGGGCAAGAAAAGAATGTAAGTTTGGGAGGTATTTTGCCTTCCTCTCCAAGCTCATAGTCAATTTGGACTTGTCTAGAATGAGTCTAATGATCTCTGGGATATTTGATCAATTCTTATTTAAGCAAATTCTCTCCTTGGACTCAGAGGTGATTCAGTGATTAGGGAATGATTTAGACAACTCTATTTCCTTTGTGCTTTTTTCACCACATGAAATTTTTAATGCCAAAGAAGTATGATAGTCTGAAACAGGCTGCCGAAAGATATTGTTTAGATGATAAAATAGGGAGACAGCAAAATCTGAGGTCTTCCAAAAGGTATTTCACAATTATGATCTGCTCCTGGATCTGGCTGCTGTTTCATGCTGCACCTCATAGGCTCAGAGGAATAAAAATAACTAAAGAAAACCTAGTATACAAAAGTTCATGAAAAAAATCAAATATACATAGGAAATCTTGACTGTCATATAACAAGTCTATTACATTTTTAATATATGGCAAAAATGGAAACAGTTCAATCAATGCCATTTACCCTGTCTGTAATTGAAGGACAGTAGGCCAGTCAAAGAAACTAAAGGGCAGGAAATCTTACAGTGAAAAGAAATTCAAGGGGTATTGGTGTCTCAAATAGCTTATGACATTCAGGATCCAGGGCATCACATATTAAAATACAGCTGTGACTGAAATTAAGGGTACGGATAGCAGAGTTATTTATGACATTTTTGATTAATATTACCTAATTATGTAACATGATCAGTCACAATGTGAGTGTTTGGGGAAGTGGGGGGAACTTTCCTGTACTCCTGCTAGTTTTCTTGCTGGATTTTCCAGACCAGGTTTCACCATCCTAAATCCTGGGGCCAGGTTACATGAGTCCCACCTTCAAGAAAGGTTCTTGGGAGCTAGATTTCCATCATCTTAGCTAAGAATTTGTACCCCAGATTGGGCTGTGCTTGTGCTCTCAGCCTGCTCACAACTTTGAGCTATTCAAACTGTTCCATTTTTATTTCTCACAAAGAAACCAAACAAATCTTTTTCATTTTTCTGCCCACCCCACCCTTCCCCCCCCCCCTTTTGGAAAAAATACTTTTAAATTACCTTTTTTGATGGCAAATATTTTTCTATGGAATGAAAACCTTTTAGTGGCAGTCTTTTAGGTGGTTTGCATACTGAGCTTTGACTATCTAATTCATTTGCCTATTAGTAAAATCCAGGATGAGAGATTTGGTTTTTAGAATCTTGCATTTTCAGTAGGGCAGGAAAGTTACTTGCTTGCAAAGATCTGAATCTGATGATACATAATGCTGGAGTGAAACATTAAGATATTGTGCATTGTAGAAGCATTGCTCTGTGCTCTCTAATTCTGCTCCGCTGATTTAAATGGAAAATACCATCCTAAAAATGATGATCAGGAAAAAGATGAGTTATTACTCAGTTCTGCATATGTTCTTCCATATGCTAACAAGATGCAATTAGGTTAAGGTGAAGCCAAGGCATCATTTTGTACCCATCTAATTCTGCTTCTACCCATTCACCTGAGCAGGGTGTATATTTGCTCTGTCCTTTCATTTTTATCTGCTATACACAATGTAGGTGCTGCTACAGGAGCAACACAAATCCTTTTAGTCATGTGCAGCCTCCCATGTATTTGGGCCTTACTGTACTACAGTTTTATCCCCTCCACACATACCTTTGGTTTTACCAAGCTCTCAAGAGGAGGTTTATCTTAAGCTCAGTGTGAAGTGGAGGTCTAAATTCTGAGCTGTCTCTAAATCAATTCACTCTTCCCTGGTAGAAAGAGTGCCATTCACGCCTATAGTGGAGATAGTAGTCTTTTCAATATTAGTTAAATGTTTTATCCTTATTTATCTTATTTTAATTCAACAGTTCTAAAGTACTTTTCAAAGTAATCAGGTATGACAGTGCTGGGGTTAATTAACGGTTGGTATGCTGCCAGCAGCTTCCCGGTGATGGTATTGATGATGATACTGATCTTATCTGATATGCTTTGCTGGGAAAAAATCCTCTAGAAAGAAGCAAAGACATTATGATATGAATGTGTAAGGACGGTAGGTGTCCTTCCTGCTGTTTTATGAATGTGTCTGAAGGATTTCCTTTGTGAGAGAGAACAGAAGCTCAGCCTAACCCTTATCTGTATTACACCACAAAAATCTATCTTCAAATGACATCAAACACTTGTCTTAAAACCACAAAGCAAAGAAGTATAAAGCAGAGTCTGAAAACTCATCTTACTGATTGCACTGAAGTAGTATCATCCATGTGATTTTGAAGGTCGCTTGCAATGTGAAGACATGAGTAGTTACTATCCATGGGCTATGGACTTGCCATATTTCAAGTTTCGAATTGTCAGCTACTCACATATACTGACATTAATGAGACACGTACTGAGGTCTTTGTTTTATGAATCTGGAAGTTTTGCAGTGTTTGTTTGAGGTGCAGCAGTCTGAGAGGCGTTAAGGACATTCATGCCTTGCCACTTCTTGCTTTTGCAGTGCAAGGGGGTTTTTTGTTTTGTTTTCCTGCCACAAACAAAATAGAAAATAAGATGCTGATAAATCCTCTGAGAAATTAAAAAATGAACCACAAATAAGTCTCACAGAAATACATCACTGTGATAAATGCTTGTCATACCTTTGGGAGAGAAAGGAAAAAATAAAATAAAATCCCACATGTGATACTGGAAGAAACCAGGTACCCCAGTTAAGATCATGCCTTAAGAACCAGTGGTGATTAGATTTGCCAAAAGCACATGTAAACTGGTGTTGCTTTTCCAGTGCTCAAAGTCCGTCTCCAATATTGACCAGCTCTAACACGAGCTGTCTGAAAATACACACGTTTTTACAGAGTGTATAAGTACTAATGGTTTTTCATGTAGCCATCAATCAAATTTATGTACTGGGCTCTATGTATTTTCAGAGACAGGTAAAGGAGGAGTCCCTTCAGACTACTGGAGCGTTGCTGCTCAGCAGAACTACTAGGATGAAAAAGTCCGTGCAAAAAGGAGTTAGCCAAAGGCAGCTGAACAGACTAGGCATTAACCATGGATGCTGGTAAAATTTAGCATCCACACTATTACTGTGCCAATTTCACATCCCTGTTTGTGAATGTTTTTCATGTATTTACATTGTATTCATCAGTGCTTTTCATTTGAAAATAAAATTTAAAAATTTGTACTTCTTTTAAAGCATTCAGAACTTGGAAAAATTCATAATTTAACCTGATTAAATTAGCTGTGAGGCTTTTTCATTGAAATCTGGAAAAATATTTAATCTTTCCTGGGATTTGATACCTGTTGCAAATATTCCTGATTATGAGCTTAATATTTGTGTTGTTTAAAACTGGTCTGTGTGTGTGTCTGAAGTCATGTTTTGTTGGCTTTTTGGCTTTGTTTGAATTTGGTTCTTTCCTTTGCAGCTTCTGTCGTTACCGTCATTTTATTCTTCAGACTTGCCTCTGTAACTTGCTGCTGCTGCTTCTTTAGCAACTTCTAGACTTTTTTTCTTGAGCAAAGGATCAAAGATGTTAGCATTTTGTTGTAAACTAGGCAAAATGTCCCCACATATTGACATTTTGTTTTCAAAAGTAAGCTAAGCTACTAAGTTTCACTGATGGGTCAGGTTAAGTTTATTCAAACTGCCTAATTTGATCTTGAAAATGAGACTTATCCCATAACACTGAATAACTTTTGAAAAACAAACACCCCCGCCTGCCCACCTCAAAAACCTACTTTCAACCCCATCTCCAGCTAAAAATTGAAATACACTGTTATGGCTATGTAATTATGTCACCTGGTGAACTTAGTTATATTCGTGCATAAATGCTATTCAGGAAAAAATCCACAACTGACAGTATCACTACTAAAAATTGCCCTTTTGACCTTTTGGGGTGGGGACAATGAAAAGAACTGAAAAGAATTTCACCACCCCGCCCCCTCCATATTAATTTATAAGAACAGCAGTTCTACTAGCCTAGAACAGGAGTTCCTGGCCTAGCTGTTTTGATTTTACAAGCTAAAGATAGTGTAGCTTGACAAGTGTTAGTTGTCATCATTTTCAGGTACTGACTAGTGATTATTTAATGAAGGCATGACAAGAATTACGGTGAAACTGGTTTTTGCTCACTATGAATGCAGTAAAAAGAGTTCTAGTCTCCAAAGGGCTTACAGTCTGGAAAGTAAACAACTTCCTTTGGGATACCTTGTCATTTTTAATTTTTTAATTTTTGTTTTATAATTTGTAACTCCAACAATAGTAAAGCTGTAATTCATAAGTGTTCATTGGGTTAGATGATGATGAAAACTGATAATAAAAAACTTCATTTAAAAAGTAAGGGAGGGAATTTTTTTGAGCCCCGATATCTCTGTGAATACTTCCTTTTAACCTGCCAAAAAGCATTCTGTATTGTTCCTCTCACTTTGGAAAATAAAGTGAAAATCTTGCAGGTAATGATTCCAAATTTCACATAGTGAGATGACTTCTTAAATTCACAGTGACATCAGCGAAGCAGTTGAACTGAATACTTCCACCAACCTCTTGGTTCCTGCAATCCAGTCCTGTGAGAGCACTTTATATGGTATTACTCCTGTATCCCTTTCTCCCAATCGGGGCTTGTTATTTCTCTGTGCTGAGTTGACTGTTGCTCAGGTACTACTCGGATATTGTGTGAATTTTGCTCTGTGTGCTTAAAGGGGTTCCAAGATCTGGGTAGGTCTTTAGTTGGCTATTACTGTATGAAGGCTCATCACACTTTATGGATTAACATTACATAGAGCAACGAGTTCAAAGGTGAATGCTGTGTATGATGTAATTGGTGTTTAAGATAGTATTATCAAGGTGTTTAATGCACCCAATTAAAAATAAGAAAATTGAAAGTATTTTTAAGAGTTATAGAATTACCTTTAAATTGTTACAATTATTGCTTTTTTGACTAGAAAAGTGGTGGTAATGCCTGATCACAGGCCAATCCATCTGTTCTGTTCCTGGTAATTTCATTGTCAGCAGCGACCCAGGTAGCTGATGATCTCTATGAGGAAGTTCTTTGCTGTCATGGATATCTTCACCCCTACAATTCTTGTTTCAAAAAAATTGTATCTGGTGGCACTTTCTGCCCCAGTATTTCCATGTGTACCTGCCTGTACATTTGGGTAGAGTGTGACCTTCCAGAGCTCTTTGGATAATGCTGGTACTTTGATGTAGAAATCAGATTTTTCCAGTTAGTGTTTCTGAATGCCTAAGCAAAGACTTCCAGATTTGTTTGAGAGGGAGATTATTAAGGACAATATTCACCAGACCTGAGGTTTCCTTCAAAGAAGTGTTTTTATATGCAATTATTGTATTTGTTTTGGGCATTAGTGTTACCATCATTTTTGGTCTCCAGTAAGTCCCTGAAGCAGCTGTATAAGCTTTGAATTTTTAGGGAGCTGAGGTGCACATAACTTTTGATGGGACTTTGTTGTGGTAAGCTCATCAAAGAAGAAAACTTATTTTGAGCAGTTTCTCAAACTTTATTAGCAAATCAAGCATTTCTCTTTTTAGCTGCAAAACTCTTTCTCTGTTGCAAGGTCAGTAAAGAAGGAATTTGTCTGACAGTTTCTTTTTTCAAGGTTTTTTTTGTTTTGTTTTTTTCTTGGGGATATTTTCAAGAAAATGGACAAGACGGAGTTTTACTTGAAAGTTTGGTCAAGGGCAAGTGATAAACTGACTAAACAAAACATATCTGAGTTCCCTTATAAAAAGTTTTGGTAGTAGCTTGCTGTATGATTTCATGGACCCTAAATTTCTTGGAAGAACTCTTGGAAGCCATTGCACCAAGGGTTTTGTTATTTCCATGTTTCAGTCATGCAAACACTCAGAATGCTGTAGGGTAATTCAATATATTGATGACCTTGGTGCCAACATTAACTAGGGGAGCAAAGGAGGAGAGATGAGCCCGCAGCACAGAAATGAATTAGATTTGAGTCATGTTTTTAATATCTTATTTGAGCTGTTCTGTTTTGTGATATCAGTTTAGACCATCTGCATTTAGGTTATAACAAGCTGCGTAAAACCAACAAACAAAATCTTGACAACAAGATATATGGTGTACATCCTTTTATGAATTTAGTTTAAAATAAATGTACTTCAGCTCTAAAGGAACCTTTTCTTTTAAAATATCCCTTCCCCTAATTTTCTTAAGTGTAAGAAAATGAGCTCACTTTTTGCTCAAACATACGGTACTTTATCAAACTTGTATATAAATTACTTGATTCTTCATACTGCTGATATTCTTCCAATTGTTTTAATAGACCATAAAAATGGTAATACTGTGGTAAACCATTAAATGCTTAGCCATTTAGCCCAGCAGTATTCCTTGTTTAATAGTTTTACTCATTTAACACTTACGATTTGTAACAGAGTAAATCTAATTTTAAAGTAGGTTGAGGAAGTTAAACCACCTCTGGGGAATAAATCTACACTCCCTTACCTGGAGGGCAATACTAATTGCTATCCAGACCCAGAACAGGCTCAAATGAAGTCAAGCTCCAAGGATTACTAATGAGTGAAGCTTACATTGTATGAGCTAAAAGTCTTTGAATGCTATTTTTTACTTGAGAAACTGGCTGAACAAAAGTCTGAGAAAATCCATGCAGTCAGTAGACTGGTAGTGCTTTTAAGCATTAGTAATTATCAGCCTTCCTCCTTGGGATGTTAATGATAGTGGTTTGACCTTACCCCAGCATCCCTATCTAAATGTATAACTTAGCCATCAGTTTGCTTTAAATCAAGCACTAAATCTGTCTGAGTGCCATTTCATATGGATATTAAAAAAACATCAGGGTCTACTTGGCTTCTTCTGTCAGCTAAATCTTGGGCAATTGTGTGAATAAATTAATGAATGAAACTGACCTTTTTTTTTTTTTTAATTTTATAAGTTTTGCATTGGCCTAAAGAGGAGCACACCTCTATTTATTTCAGTGCAGCTGACCTGTTCACAGACATTATCATTACTATCATCATCTTCATCATTATTTTACATAATCATATCAGTGGCAAGGCAGGAGAGTTGCTTTGTGTGGAGACCTTCAGCCTTTCTATCTTTTTTCCACTCTTTACTTATAAATCTTGAGTTAGCTCTATTCTGAGGTTGTCCCATTATTTTTCCACCTCCCCTTTAGTTCCCTTTGTTCTGCTGATATATAGGAATGGAAGCATCAAGATTTGTTTGAAACATTAGCAAGCTGCATTTAGACCTTTTCAAAACAAAGTGTGAAAGTGTTTGCAATGATTAGCTAGACAAACGTTAACGATCAATAAATTGTAATGTAAAACACTTTGCAGGGCATAAAAGAATGGGAGAAAAAAAGATTAGGTCTCTGTTCCCTCATTTAAATCCTGTTCAAGCCCAGAGGGTTTAATAGGTACTTAAGTGGTCCCCCAGAGAGTGTGACTGGAACTTACAGGGTGCAAATACCTTCATCTGACTTTCAGCTGCGGCTGAATTTTGCCCCCAATGGCCAACATTAGTAAAACCTAGCTATTTTCTTTGAATAATGAAGCTGTGGAAAATCCAGCAAGTACGTGGAAATCAGAACTAGGAACAGGCCCTAGAGGATTTTTAACCTAAATAGAAGGAGCTGTATCTCCAGCTCTGAAAGCTGTTACTCTTTCACCGTTCTTTCTTTTTGCCTCTGGGATATTCCCAAAACGTGTGCATCTTCTGTTTTATGAGATGTACTTGCCTTCCTTAGATGTAGAGAGAAACAGGAGGAGGTGGACGGTGGCATGGCCTCCAGCACTTTGTTTATGAGAACATCCTTCTAGCAATTTTATGTCTGCATGAGGTAGAAGAATTGTTTCCAGTCTGCCCTTGAGCTGTGGATCAAGCATTTTACTTCTTCTTACTCTTTTCAGCTTTAAAACTTTATATTCCTTTTCCAGAGTCTTTAGACAGATGAGATTTTTGTCATTTGTAGTGTTTGAAGCGCTTTCAGTTCCCTTTCTTTTTCCTAGCCGTGTTTCACAGTTGATCAAGCTAGTATTGTGCATTTCTTTCTCTGCAAAATAGCTATTCTGAGACCAGGCCTAGCATGTCTTCTCGTCTTCATGATATTTGGAGGACAGTAATATGGTGCAATCATTGCCTCAAACTTCTTTTATTATAGCTTAGCCTGATGAAATGAGACTGATTGGTCTCTTAGCCAGGATTGTGTTCTCGGGCTGTGTATCAGCAGGTTTGTGTACAGAAGGCTTGGACAACTGGGCTGACCACTGACAAGCTCCCTCCTGGGAGAAACGCTATATTTACCTGCTCATTCTCCAGTCCTCCTGCTGCTAATGTTTGAAAAATCCTCAGTTTCCCTAAAACAAACAAACAAACAAACAAACAAAAAACCAAACAAACAAAAAAAAACCAAACAAAAACCCCCCTGAAACTCAAAATAACCTGACTCCTAGAATTTTTTATTTTTTTATTTTATTTTTTTCCCAAACGGAAAGTAACCTAGCAAGCAATTATAGCACTGGGTATCGTGTAGTGGTAAGAGAATGTGCAGTGCACCTTGGGCTCCTGGGCCCAGGGCTGGGTCACCTCCAGGACAGCAGGACTGCTTGCATGCAGAGCTCCATGTTTCTGCACTTACATCCAAAGTACCACAGGCACGTCCTGCATTCGCTGTTGGAAGTTAAATATTGGTCTTTGCAAAGTTACCAGATTTATTTGTGAATAAAAATGATCATAGTTTTTTTCTTAGTAGACTCACATCCTCTCTATGTGGTGCCCTAAAAGGGGATTATCTGATATGTTAGTTCTATCCTCTGAGGAATTACAGGTGTTGCTCTGCTGTAGCCATTGTTTGAGTGGCGAGTTGACACTGGGGCTAATTCATATAACAAGACAAAGAAAAACCTATTGCTCAAATAACAATGTGTCGTCATCTGGCAATGCTGATTCCTGAACAGTGATGTCTATATAGAACACTGCCTTGTTTATCATATTGCTAATTCACAGAAATAAATTTCTTTATCCATTGAGCGTTGAGACACATATGTGCAATTCACTAGTTGGAACTTGTGTTATTATCTCTTATCCCTCCACGACAATTTGCCAAAATAATTGCCTCAGCCACAATGACCTTGTTATGTGATGTTTCCGAGGAAGATGCGCAACAATTTGTTTCTTAGTGTAGCTTTCTTGTTTAAATTAGCATAATTTCTTCTTAAAAACAAACAGATCTGACTTCTGCATTCAGTAGTAGTGCAGACAGAAATTGTTTATGCTGTTTTTACTTTGTTATTATTTTGGGTTGAGTTTTTATTTTCTTTTGGAAAATAACTAATGATAGATTAGGAGGTAAACAGCTGCTTTCATGGTGTGATGTGTGAGCATGTAGCTTGCTTCTGTAATAATTGCTTTTAAATACCAGTGTCAGAGTAAAATTTATAATGAGGAACACTTTACTGTAGACTTTGCTTTTATAAAACCTATCCGAAAACATGTGCAGATAACAATATGCATATAAGGGTATTTCCTGGCTTTTGTTTCCTGGCTTTTTACCAGTTATTAATCTACAAGAGGACCTTTCTTCCTATTCCCTGATAGTCTTCAGTGAAAGACTATGTCACAATTTTGCAGGGGGGAGCACAAGTGCACTGTATTGGTTGGAGCACTCTTTTTTCATTGCTCTTACTGAGACCTGGGAGGCCCAGCTTCGCTCCAGGATGTTGACTCTTTCAAAATTCCTTGACGCTTAGACAATGAGGTAAACGTTTTAGTCTTTTATTATAATTTCTGTCAATATACCCATTCCAGAAGTCAGATTCCCTGGTCTCCTGATACTGTGCTTATTATCTTTTGTTCTACTGGTGTTAACGCTAATTTAAATTGTAGGTTACAAACCACAATTAGATAATAACAGATTTTATATCCAAGTTCCTTTGGAACCACTGGGTGTATACCATGTGTTTCTATTCATTTTATCAATTTATTCTAAAAGCTTTCCATTGACAGGTCAGTTTGAGGGAGTATTTTGTACTCACCCTACACGGAGAATCTCTCCAGTCCAGAAATACCACTAAGCTTCTCTATGGCAGACATGGATGTGTGGGATTCATTCAGTTTGCCTTCCTTGTATGTGCTTCATACACATCCATTAGGTCCATGCACTCAAACAGGCTTGCTGCTTTTTGTGGGTATTTGAAAAACTTGGTATTTTAAATTTTTATGTCTTTGGCAAGTTACTTCTTGAAATCTTCTGGTGGTGGGTTTTTTGTTGTTTGTTTGGGTTTTTCTTTTTTTTTATTCCCCCTTGTTTTCTTGTTTTATATTAATTTTGTCAGAGTTTGTTATTTTCAGTTTCCTCAGATGGATGCAACTTCTGCTTTTTGAAGGATGTCTTTTCATGTCTAATAACCTCTTCTACTCTGCTATGTGAGCACACTGACTTTTTTTGGAAGCCCATTTAAAATTATTTTTGATAGGTAATATACATGTACTCTGAGCTTTTACAGTGGTGCCTTTAAAGAGCCTCTATGCCAGTTTATATAAAAAGAAAGCTTTAAAATATTTATATGAATATTTTAAAATTTTAGCTGATTCTTTTTAATTTATTTTTAACTAGCTTCTTCATTTTGGTATCGTTCTTCTTTTTCAAGTTAAGTAAGCTAACCTTTCAAGTTAAACCTCTGGTGGGTTTCCTTTTGGGTTTCTTTTTGGCTTTTTTCCCCTCTCATACAAGCAGTTTTGTATCTGAGTGTGGAGCAGTGTCTATTCCAGAGTTTTTCTTGGGTAACTTCATCTTAAATCTTGAGCTGATTCAAGAATTGCTTCTCATCTTGTGAATTTTTTCATTAGCTGCTCCAAAAAGTGGTTCTTTGTGGTTTAGTATGTCCACCAAACATGATATGTAGCCACAGTATACTATATGGGGACTAAATAAAATCTGTCATTATTACTGTGCTTTATGTCTTCACAGCTCTTCAGTCTTCCTGGCAATTTGTAGCCATCGTCATCCTAGTATATTTTAGATATATTTTACATTTCTATTTTGGTATATCTTTCTTAGCCCTCCAAAGCTTTGTAGAGAAATAGGAGTCATTTTCCTAATACCTGCACGAATAATCAGTTACTAACCCTTAGTCATTCTTTCAGAAGCTTAAAGGGCAGGTTCACATAAGATAACATGTCCCTATTCCTCTCATTCCAGTGATAACATGTCTTTCCTTCCCCTGCAACCTTGAACTGCAATATCTCTTGAGTAATTCTGATGATTTGCAGTTGTGTTTTGTTATATCGGTACCTTTTCATCCCATGTTATACCAATTACACTGCTGCTGATTTATCCTGCGTGCCGGTGCCTCCTTTTGGATCTTGTGTAACAAACTGCTCGTAAACCAACTATTCTGTTCTTCCCCTTGAAACTAGGTCAGTGGTGATTTTCAGGACTGTTTCTCAAGGTGGAATACCATACAAGTCTTCATAAGTTTCTTCTAATGAATGACAGAAATTCTTCGTTTTAGATATTTCCTATCATCACTCTTAATCAGTCAGACTCCCTTATGGGTTTTGATCCCATACAAAGACCAGGTAATCGGTGGTGATTTCTTTTGTCAGCTGTCTCTTACTTTCTGGGCTACTTTAAATATCTTATCTTTTCCCAGTAATTGTTTGTTTTCTCTCCTTAATCTGTTGAGTCATTTTTTCAAACCCACTAGGAGTTCACTTTTTGCTTTCAATCCTTGTGTTCAACTTGGAAAAATTCTTCCTAACTATACTTACTTTTCCTGAACTTCTCAATTTCAGCGTTATATTGCAATTACTCTCACTCTAATACACTATGGACTCCATCACCCATTGTGTACGTGACTCTTGACTAATTTGAATTAATTGCAAGTTAATTACTATTTAAGAGATTTGATTTTCTTCATTATTTGCTGAGCTACATGTTAAATTATGCTGTCTTTATGAGGAAACAGCTTTCCACAATTACACATGTGCCCTGTTCAAAGCGTTTGGCACTGTTAGATGTGGCCATAACATTTTTGCTTATGGTGTTCTTTTGTTTATTTGAAAACACAATTCTGGAATATAGATTACTTTTTTACTCTTTGACACTGCTGCTGCTGTCTCCAGGAGTACAAAAGGCTCTCCTGCATGCCCCAAACAATGTTTCTAGAAACTTTATTATAGACATGCAAGTTTGGGAGAAGCATAATACGGCTTTTTTTCTTTTTCTTTTGCGTTCATCTAGTGGCATTATTTGCGCTGTGACCAAATAAACTCTATAGTAAAATTATGCAAGATCTTAAAAAAAAAAAAAAAAAAAAAAAAAGAGAGAGAGAGAGAGGCAACCCAGCATATGTAGCAAAGTTGAACAGAATAATGTTTTACTTTAGCTTTTACAGGACACTTGTTTGATGGTATGGTTCCTGCAAAATTTGGGATCACAGAAAACATTGATTAAAAATGGAGACATCTTTTTGGAATACATTTTGTAACTGAAACTGATTCACACAGTGACTATTGGGTTAATACTTTTAATTCTTGTGTTATGCAGGGAATTTTTCATGGAAAAAGATTTAAACTGTTTGCATAGGTGATCCAAGTCTCTAGATCACTGAAAATAAAAAAAAAAAAAAACCAAACCCAAACCATAATGTGATCCCTCCAAACTTTTTGTTAAAACCTATGCCTCCTAAAAAGAAAAATTTAATTTTATTTTAGCTACTGTGTTTGCTCATACATAAATCTTAGTTCTAACTTCCTATTTTGTAGTTTCTGCTGATCCAAATCATGAAGTCATCCTTCAGACTTCTCTCAGGCAATTCTACCTTTAACTCTCCTTTCTAAATTATTGGGAGCTTATCAATTTCAGTAGCAGCATTTTGGAACATATGATCACCAGTTCTTATACATTGATCAAAATCTAATCCTGCAATGTGACAATTTCATGAAATTTAACATGCCTATATGATTTCCTACAATGGCTTCCTCTAGATGTGATCTTATTTGGTAAAGCTGGTATTTATCTACTAATTGCGGAGAGCTATGGTCCCTTGTTAATATGGTGCACACAGTATTATTTTGTATAAGTAGGTTACAGTACCGTGTGGTTCCTTGGTAGCTTCCAATAAAACAGCATAGCCAAAGATGATACTTTTAGCTGTTGTTACATACGGCTTTTAGCAGTGCTTCTGCCAAAGGCAACAGTGTATGGGCAAGGTGGTGAGCCGCTGCTTAGAAGTGTATGCATAAGTTGCATTACTGAAACTGTCTTTAAAGATTAGCAGGGCTTTTTTCAGAACACGATGTGTCAACATCAGGTATTATTTGAATATTCTACAAGTAATCTGAAAAAAATACTTGAGATAAAATAAAGTATAGGCAGGAAGGAGAGGCAGAGTCATACATCTGAATTACAAAACTCTCCAATCTCAAAAATTAGCATAGTGGGTTTTTTCTTTCCCTTCCCCTTTCCCAAAACATGCCCATTAACCTGGTCTACTTTCTGGTTTTCATTTAACTTGGGTAAGTGTGGTAGTGTTAACTGTTCAACTACAATTTGAATGGAGTTGCAATGGTTTTGTTATATAAGATAGGTTTATGACCAGGGAAATGTAAGGATTTTTGGTTAATTACTTCTCTCCTGAAAACCTCTACGTTCATTCCTGGAAAAAGGAGAAATTCAAATCCCTTGCGTCTTCCCCACTGTACCCTGCCTCCTGCTGTATGAGATTTTTAACCATTAAATATTAAAATTTTCTGAAAATGTTGTCAGTGGACATATCCATTTTGCTTCTATCACATAGGGGTTACCCCATATGCTTTCATTTAGTGACTGACATCTGCAACTTAGAAACAGCCCCGAATTTTGGTCTGTATTTAATTACAAAATTAACTTTATTATGTAATTTTGAATCTTTGTCTGAAGAGGCGCTCATATGTTTGTGCTTTTGACAGAACACAGATTTCTAAGACTTCTACTTTTTTTACTAAGCCTCCTCCTGCTCCATTTAAGGCCTGAATGAAAACTAAGTAGGCAAACTTTCCTAACTGTATGGTGATCTTCTGTGTTACTGAAATTAAAAAGATGTAATTTTGAAAGAAGAAAATTTGTCTGTGGTAGCATGTGTATGTTAATTCCTTCTGGTTGTCTTTTGCTTCCTGAAAAAGAGAAAGGAGACTTATGTGCTGTGAGCTCAAATTGTAACTTGATCTCTGCATAAGAGGGGTGAATGTTTGTGGTAAATGTGGCTTTCTTAATGAGGACTTGCTGTACTGCATGAAACACTGTCACAAGTAATAATAAACAGCACCCAGTTTCTGCTGTTGCAGTAGGAATAAAAAATAGCTAGAGAATCTTTCCTCCACAACTGTGTCAACAGCAGGTCCTCATTACCTGTCCACAGCAGCTGAAAACTGATTTATCCCCTGATGGTCAGAATGCTGCCTAAGCTCATTGTCTTTGTTGAATTTTTTTGAAAGGCAAAAAGAAATATTTTCCTCTTTCTTAAAATGATTTTTTTTTGGTGCTCCCTGAAGCTGATTATGCTACTTTCAATCCATTAGATTGCTCATGGACTTTCTGGACTCTGGGCCTGTGAGCTGTAGGAATTGCAAACGCATGCCATTCCAGTCAAGGTCCTGAACTGACAGGTAATCATCTGATTAGGAGGTGGGAAATCAAACTGTAATCTCTTTCAAAGAGGATTTGCCTTATTCTTCCTGCTTTTGCGGTAAATGCACGAGTGCCCACTTTCCATGTGGAAAATATGAGAAGCTCTGTAATGTCATCATGAATAATATTGCATCCCTCAGTTTCTTCATTTTCCTGTGTGCCATTTTTCTCTGGAGTGATTTTCAGTTACTTTGGGCTGCAGAAAGGAAGCATAGGAAAACCAGCAGAAGAGCATTTGACTTGAAAGAGTGAATCAAGATCTGAAGAGGGTAACCACTTCAGGAAGATTATCTTGGTAAAGGGAATAGGGGTCTCTATTACTGAATGTTTGGTGTTAATGATGTCAAAAGGAACGGAGAAACTGGATGGGAGGAGACTGTTTTTAATTTATCTTGCAGTCTAGCATAGGGACTCACAGGTCTTCCCACAGCTGCAAGGAGAGACAACTTGAAACAAAATGGTTGGTCCTGTTCTTGTTGATCTGAGGAGTCCTCCTGCTGACTCTTGGAGTAGACAAGTACTAAAGACAGGCCTGTGTGGAAAAGGTGATCCATGTCACTTAACTGCAGATGTTTATTGCACTTTGTTTAGCGATCATGACCACACTAGAGAGAAGAGCAGAGTTAGAGTTGCTACTGAGGCCCTGGAGGCTCCTACATCCAAGGCTCCATCTTAAGGTCCAAAGATTTATACCCTTTATCTGACTCGTGGCTGCTGCAGGTTCATGATATACTCAGAATCAAAACCCCCTTTAAAGGTCCAAACTTCATAAATCTTAAATCCTGTAAACATCCTGGTTCCTGAAGTACCAATTCCAGGAACATTTCAGGAAATACAATATTGCAATAACTTTGAGTCCTGTAGTCCTGTTTTCCAGCAAGCAAATTAAATTAAAAGAGGGGAGCATTACATGAGAAACCTCTGTTGGGACTAATTAGAAATATTTCTGAATGGGGTGAGTTAGATGAGCAATCCACTAAAACTATGCAAAGCCATGCCTGTCCAGCTTCCAGCAAACTGAGAGAGAAAGGAAATGAGAGACTGTCCCCAGTGATAATTTCTTTTGGAAGAGGAGGGAAAACTTCATGGCTGATGGAGTCTGGTTCATGACATTCCTTCTCTGAAAGGAGTTTGAACCAGTCTATGGTTCAAAAATATTGCTTTTCTGCAGCAAATCTCAGAAACAACAGAGACTAAAGGGCGGCGGGGAAGATCTAGTTCTGTGCCGGTTGCCATAAGATTTGAGATTAGCCTTCTCTACTACCAAAACCAAACTGAGGCAGTGACATATGCTGGAGTGAACACAGACTCTCAGGATGAAGTTAAACATAGATGTTCTTGGTTTACAGTGGGAGGATTTGGAGGTGGGGGTGATTTTTATTTTTTTTTTTAATTGAATTTCACAGAGTAGCAAAGAGGTTTTTGTGAATGTACATCCATCTTTCCTCCTCACCTTCTCAATATATCCAAAAGGAAAAGTTTCTAGAGATACAGCTTAGGGTAAGAGCATCTTTAGTCCTTCAAAAAATCTCAGTTCAAATGAATTTAGGCTTATGACATCTGCATGCTTTTTTGGGGGGGTCACTGTTCTAGTCTGACACTTGTGGCTATATCTATTTTTTTCATGCTGCGTGTGAGAGGATTGTGTAAGGGTAGTTAATATTATAAGTACATCTTGCAAATGGTTCCCTTTAGGGGAGTTAGAGTGAAGGCCAGCAGTTCCCTGGGAGCCTGCAGCCATGGCGGGGTCCCTGTCGGATCCCCTGGGGCTGGCAGGGCCGGGCAGGCCTGTCCCCCTGCCCTGAGCCCTCAGCTGAGGCCATCAGGCACCTCTGTAGGGATGGGCCAAGGCCAGACTTAAAGCTTATATTTGAACAACGGGTACATGGCATGCGACCAACATCAAAACATGGTCTAGAGTTTTTTGTGTTGTTCCTGTTAGAGCAAGTTAAAATATGGATGTATTTATAGAGTGTTTTTCTATCTAAACATTTCAACGTTTCAACATGTCATTAAAATATGTTGGCTTTTGCCAATTTTAAATGGCAATTGTTGAAAAAAATTGGTCTCATTTTGATAACATTGAAATAAGATATTTCTAAACAAGAGGGGTTTGTTTTAGCTTTATCATGTAGTTGTTCAGTGTTCATTTCACAGTGATATATTGATTTCATTAATGAGGATTGTTTAATATGAATAGAATATCTTTCATGCAAGTATTAAGCTATCTTATAAAGTAAAGTAAAAGTTGTCTCACGAAAGGCACAAACAAAAATGACCACCAGGCTTAGGAGGTTTTCCCTCTCTTGAAAATATTAAAGTCTATCTGCTAAGATGCTAGAAACTTCATAGAGACACCTACTTTTTTCCAGTTAACAGGAACAGTGACATGTGTGTTCCCATTTACAAAAATTCTAGTAGTCAGTGGGGAATTTGGGGAATTGTGCCTTAGCCTGAGAGAAGTGCCGGATTTGGGAGACATATGAGAGTTTGAGTTAGTATTTTTTATGAATGGGTTGGATGAGCAGTGCATAAGTTTATCCTATGCACCAAGAAGCCGGTTCATCTCCCTGAAGTGTGTTTTTCTTGAATGAAAGGGCTTCATTTTTATCCTGATGTTTTATTTTTCTGACTTGGAAAAGGAGGACAGCGTTGTTCTGGATGTATCAGTATTTTGAGGAGACATTTCATTTGCTGCTGGAAAAATATTTCTAACAACAGTCACTAAAGCTGAGTTTCATTTTTTTGCAAGGCAGTTTTCACATTGTTTGGAAATGTTATCAGTATTGCATTTCCACCCCCTTCCCTCTGACCCCCCTCCCTGCAGGAAGTCGTGAATATACCCCCTCAATTCTTTGACAGTGTTATTCAGTACAGGGATTTTTACACAATGTCCTAAGTGTCACTAAGGGTCTTCATTCATCTGTTCATCTTTAATGGCATCTTAATTTCTTAAAAGCACCTCAGCTGAAAACTTAAACACTTTTTATTTTTATATGTTTCATGATGAAAGAATTATCTGATGGTAACTCAGACTTGCTGTGATTCCTATTGGCTATATTCATAGAGGCTTTAATATGATTATCTTAATCTTTAGGGGGATTTGTGTAAGCATGAAGTATTCAAATGAACTGAAATTCAGAAGAGCTTTTCATAACTCTTTGTTACTGAATTTTACAGGGAACTGGACTTCTATCACTTAGCGTTTCTACTTCAAATAAATGTACAGGAGGT
Source organism: Aquila chrysaetos chrysaetos (assembly GCF_900496995.4). NCBI lineage: Eukaryota > Metazoa > Chordata > Aves > Accipitriformes > Accipitridae > Aquila > Aquila chrysaetos. The sequence goes on along the minus strand of NC_044028.1, from coordinate 14,845,900 downwards.
CTTGCTTCTCCACAAGTAGCACTCCAACAGAACAGCCAAGAGTTTTGAGGACTCATGTCCGAGACTTACGTATTTGACTAGAGGTGTTATCATCTCTTAACTCCAGATTTTCACAAGGAGACTATCCAAAATTTTCTGAAGTACTGTATACCTTTTGCTGAAACCAGGTGCTACTGTACAAATATTCTTAGTTTTCTCTGTATCATACTTTCCAGTTTGGGTTTCTCAACGTCCCGCAAAGCTTACAGTTTTCCACAGAAGTTCCATTATGTTTATGGCACCATATCTATATATATATCTATATATAAATGTTTTGGTGTGGTTTTGTTTCATTTTCTTTTCAAAAACTTGCATCTAGGTCTTTGGAAAATTCTTTCAGTTATGGGCAATTGCTTGAGTGTTAAATTCCAGGAGCTGAAGCAGCTACACAAGATGACCAGCTCTTTATCTGATATTTTGCATATATGGTTTGCAGTAATTTAATTCACCTGTAAGTTTTTCTGTGGATATCAGTAACCTACAAAGTGTGTACAGGCACACTTGTGCTTATTTAATTTGTACAGAAAATAGAGAAGTATAATTTTTACAGTAGAATAAACAACAAAGCAACCAGCCTGGAAAACTCTGCCCTTTTGAGAGCCCAGTAGGTTTTCCAAATGTTGTTGGAGGAAGACTTTTTTTTTTTTTTTTTTTTTTTTTTTAATATCCCAATTACCCATCCTATCTTTGCAATATTAGGTACAATGGACATTGTTCCCTGTGTAAAGGCTCGTAGGGGTTGTCTAATAAAACAGTGGCTGTACCTTGAACATCTGTAAAGGAGTTCTTCAGAAGGTGGAGGAGATGGTTCCTTTTGTGAGAGCATGAACTGTAGAGTCTGCGTTTCCAATACTGCACAGCTTTGAGTATTGGCTTAAATTCTGTGTACTTTAGTGTACTTCATTACACTTTGTGCATATATAACTGGCAACAGTTTAGAGAGAGAAAATTTTTATTAAATATGTTAATCACCTAACAACATTTGGCTTGCAGTCTCAACTATAAAAGAAACAGATAAGAGGGGGAAAAAAAAGGTTTCATGCATAAAATAAATGTAACACATGAAGTAAATGAAAAATAGCAAGGTGAAGGATCAGTTGTTCTCTCAAATCCTTCCAGTTCTAATAATGTGTTTTTAATACCTCAGAAAAAGAAATGGAAAAAAAGAAATGTGATTTTTATCTTGACTCTGATCTTTTATTACCACTGAAACACTTGTGGTGTTCGTTTGAGAAAGTTTTCTAACAAGTTATTTAATGTATTTATTGAAATGACAGTATGTTTCCATACTTTATTATGATTAAAGTTCTGTTGGCTGGACTGTTCTTGTACGGCATCCAGTAAGTGTTTTTGTGTTTCTGCATCGGTGGTGTATGGGATTTGCAATAATGGATGTCATAACCCTCCACTGAAGCTTTGGAAAGAATTGGCCATCAATCATAACGTATAGTCTTTTCAATTGTAGCTCCTAGTAAATGTGTTTTCTTCATTTATTTGGAAGCTATTACACTGTCATTTAAAAGCACAAGGGAAAGGGGAAAAAGCCCTTTTAATGAGACTTTGTGCACTCTGTTTTTTAATAACAATGGATTGTTTCATGTTAAATTTAAAGCATGTGGTTCCTTAGCAAATGGGGTTTTAGTTGGTTCATATAATCAAAAGCAGTACAACTGGGATATGAGCATCTGCTCTGACAGTTTGTTTCTTTCCTGACAGAAAGAACAAACATACATACTTTTCCTATTTTATACTTTGAAAAGTCAAAACTTTCTTCCTCATGTAATTGCCCTTGCAGATCTCATCAATGATGGTTCACATGCTGTTTCACAGATCACAGAGATTTCAAAGCTTGCTTTCTGATGAGTAAGAGGTTCTCTAGCCATCATCACCAAGCCAGCCTTGCTTCCTGCTTCTCTCTAGCTCTTGCTTTATTGCTTTATCTTTTTTACTGATGCTTAACTCACCACTTTAGGTTTTTGTACTGCCACATAGCACAGTAGGACCTGGGCATAGACCTTGTTGCATAGCAGAAAAGTTGTTGTTGTTGTTGTTTGTCTTTGATGTTTCTTTTTCTCCCTTTTTGGGATGAATGCGCAAGTCTTTAGGGTTATGTGTGATTGCGGTGTAACAGTTTAAGATTATTTTTAAAAAATAATTTTTTTTAGGTCACTTTAATAAATTAAGATATTCAAAATTCTAATAAAGGAATCAAGCTGGCATACTATGAAATAAACAACTCATTCTTTAAGAGCCTCCTAGTTATCTTAGTCTGTTCCCAGATTTATACTTTGTAGGAAAAGCTAATTTAAGACATTTAAAAAAAAAAAAACAAACGCTTCATAAATATGACCACATTCCTGTCAAGTGTGTGGCTTTAATGACTTTAAAAGTTAGCATCTGACAATGTTTCCACAATTTTCACTTATTGAATCAGGCCTGTTATATTGATAGAAGTTCATACTATTCAAGAAACTTTCATGGAAAATTATGATATGATGTTTCATAATAACTGATCCTTACAGTACAATCAACAAACAACTGTTTTCCTCTAACTACTTCACCTTCATTGTAAAGTGCCTCTACACTTTTACATTTGTTTCTTGTTTAGGAAATATCTGTACGATGTCCTGTTTTGAAAAAACTTTTCTTTTAAAACTTGGTCTAAAACTGCAGAGCTGCAATTACAGCAGTGTTAAAGAAGTTTCTTCCATCATGTTTTTCTTAGTCTCAAATATCTAAACAAATTCGAAGAATTCAGTGCTTTGTGAAAATCATTAACTACTAATGCAAGTAGTAGATATTCATCACTTTACCTACAAACAAAAAAAGCAAATTGTCTAACACACACGAAAAAAAATATTTGGACCAACACATAATTGCTTCTTTTTAAGCAGACTTTCCTTCTGAAAATACTGAAAAAAAATTTATATTAATAGTGGCTTGTTTCTTTCTTTAGTGCAAGTTTTCCTTGCCTTGTGATATAAAGGTAGCCATGGTAACTTAACATTTTAATCACTTCTTTGCAGTGCATTCCTTAAGTAAAGAGTATGTAGAACCTGCACTTGATGGCTGAACTAATTAATTCTGCTGTCTTTTAAAAAATATTTCAAGATAACTTTCTTATTTAAAAATAAATAAATGAAACAAAAATGCCAAATCTGTGAAGGAGACCACAAATTTGTGTTTGAAATTTTGTTGCTGGATCGACCTGACTGAAAGATAGGGATTTTCTGTGCTTATAAAATCCTTGCCTTTCTTGGAGAACAAGGGAAATCCCATGACTCTAAGGAAGTGCTCATATTTCATTTAAGTATACATTGGCGGCAGTTCTGCAGGCACTGGCCTTTCGGCAAATGCAGTGTCTCGGAGATGTTAAAAGAACATTTGAGTTAGTGGCGACTGCTGGCTCTGCAACAAGCTATTCCAGGCTCTTCTCTCAATGCTCTCAAGCATTTTTTAGCACAGAATGAAAACAAATATTGAACTCTTTCCCTAATCTGTAAACAATTTTTGATTGCTGTATTTGTGTGGGAAACAAGCATCTGTCTGTAGCAACAGTGTTGGTAGTTCTGTTGTAGGGGAAGCTTGTCAAGACTGAAAATGAACATTTTTCCTTTGGATTTTGGATTTCTGAATGCTCCAAAACACTATAGAGTGAAAAGGGGGTTGATATGGGCTTTGTCATTAAGTGGTACTTTAGGTTTGTACTTTCCATATGCGTTACTTGCCAGGTGATAACTTTATTTAGCTGTGCATTTGGATATCATTATTGAAACCCACTACTATGAATATTGAACACAATCTGTGGGTCTCTGATCACTTAAGTAATCCTTTCAGCAAACTCCTTGTGCAGAGGTATGTCCCACACGCTTCACATTCTGTAACTGCAGTACACCAGCATCATTGCTTCCCTAATAAAGAATGTGATTTTTTTAATATATTTTTTTTTTTAAGGATAAAGTTTTAATTTGCCTACCTTCTTTTCCTGTGGTCTTAAATCAGAAGCCAAGAGCTGTTGGTATCAACAGCTAGATAAAGATTTTGAGTTCTGTTCATCTCATGGATGCTGAAGTTGACACATGTACTCAACTGGCTGACAGAAGAGAACAATGCAGTTTCTTTGTGTCAGATGGAGTATTAAACTTTTTCAGGACAGTTGTAAACCTGTTGTAATAAATATTCTTGAAAACCATTGGGATTTTCTTACCTGGGAATTCTTCATCCTGGTTCTTCTGGATTCCACAGGAGCTAGTAAAATAAAATTAGCATGGTTGCCTTTTATTTATATTTGTGAAACAGTTGTAAAAAACAGTTATTTCACAGCAGTTAATAAGAGTTGACAGTTTCAAATTTTTTTAAGTATCTGATTCATGTCAATTCAGTAAAAAAAAAAAAAAGCAAACATATTGCCAACTGTATGGAGAGAGCTTACTATGTAGGAGTCACAGACCAGGTCACTTACACATTTTTGCGGTGCATTGGTGCTTAATTCTTCTTTGAATCATGTGCTTGCCATATCTCTGCTACAGGTAGAGGAAAGAATTTCCAGTTTCCCTTCCTGGGTCTTGCCAGCCTTCTCTGCCTCTCTGGTGGAGAAACTGCTTAAGCAAGGAAAAACATTTGGAGTAAACCCATCTCTCTGTATTAACAGAGCTTGCTATAGCGTTGTGCTGCAGCCTTCTTACCCAGTGCTTTGTACTGCGGCTTTGAAGAGAGGTGTTAGGAGCTAGAGGGAGGGATAAAAGAATTGTGTGATTTTTGCTTAGAAGATGTTGTCAGTGGGTAATAATTCAGGCAGGGGTTTTCAGTGGCCTGCTACAACTAATAGAAACCTCACTGAAACATGTGCGGAGTTAAGCCAGCCCTTCGCATTTTATGTGTTCTGTATAGTGTGATCAACAAATAGCCTCGGTGCATAGCACTCTATCTTTCTCTACTCATGTTTTGAAAGGGTCACTCAGTCATTCATAGGAGGGAAGTGGAAGGATGGGTGACTTCAGAGGGGCACAGCTTGCTGCACTTACAAATGTCAATGCAGAGATGTCATTTTAATGCAGGCATTTTGGAAGCTGGGAAAGATGGCTCTGTGGCAGTAAGTGCAGAGTTAGAGTAGCAAAGTGCTGGATGAGTGTTTGAGTGTGGAGAATTTGGGGAAGCAAAGGCTTTGTGCACCTGGTATGTCTCTTTTTGAAGCCAAAAAATGTGCGTGGTCTCACAATGTGGTGTATGTCAGCATTTGTAGATGTTTCTTGTATGTTAACTGTCGGAAAAGAAGCACAGTTCTTTATCTGCAATTGTACTTTATAGAATCATAGAATGGGTTGGGTTGGAAGGGACCTTAAAGATCATCTAGTTTTCCAAGCCTCCTGCCATGGGCAGGGACACCTTCCACTACACCGGGTTGCTCAAAGCCCCATCCAACCTGGCCTTGAACACTGCCAGGGATGGGGCACCCACAACCTCTCTGGGCAACCTGTTCCAGTGTCTCACCACCCCCACAGTGAAGAAATTCCTTACATCTAATCTAAATCTACTCTCTTTCAGTTTAAAGCCATTACCCCTTGTCCTACCACTACAAGGCCTTGTAAAAAGTCCCTGTCCAGCTTTCCTGTAGGCCCCCTTTAGGTACTGGAAGGCTGCTGTAAGGTGTCCCCGGAGCCTCCTCTTCTCCAGGGTGAACAACCCCAACTCTCTCAGCCTGTCTTCACAGGAGAGGTGCTCCAGCCCTCTGATCATCTTCATGGCCTTCCTCTGAACTTACTCCAACAGGTCCATGTCCTTCTTAGGTTGGGGGCCCCAGAGCTGAATGCAGTACTGCGGGTGGGGTCCCATTTGTGCAAGGAAAAATGAATTTAAGTGGGACAGCAAACACATCAGCATTGGTCCTGGATTTTTTTAATACAGAAGAAGAAAAATATTTGGTCCAAGCCTTCTGCAAGATCTATGGACAGACTGGTCAGGAATTATTGTGAGAACTATGTTGAGTGCCAGGCACCATGCTTCCTAAACTCTCAGAACAGCTGAGCAATTTGACTGTGCTTTTTGCAGACTGGCTGCCTGGGATGTAGCCAAATTAGACAGCCAGTTTCTCAGTCTTGGTATGTAAATAAAGTAGGGTTGTGTCCCTAAGTATCAGCCCCTTGGACTAGAGGGAAAACAACTAAGAGGGGTTAATGAATGAATTCTCTAAACCATAGTGCACTAGAAGAGGTGGGTGGGGGGTGGAAGAGTAAGTTGCTTTTTTTTTTTTTTTTTAAGGGGAGGGGGCACTCGTTACACTTAATCAAGTGGAGAATAATCTGAGAGTCAAAGGCCCTTAATTATGTTTTCACTTGGTATGCGTTTTGTTTGTCTGACAGATCTCTTTGGCAGCCATGCAAAGAGGCTCTGATATATTTAGAGCCGTTTGTATTCAATATATGAACTGTTACCCACATCTCTAGGCAAAGAGTTCACACACAGAAATGAAAATTCACCTGCACTTCTCTAAGGTGAAGGTGTCAATCCCCAAATGGCTGCAAACTGTATGTATGTAGGAGAACTTTGGATTGCAGAACAGAGTGGTAAATGCTGAATGTGCAGAATGGCTTAATTTCCTGTGTGCAGGGCTGAGCAAGGTTATTAAGAAGCCCTTTCAAGTTTAAGATTTTCCCCAGGGAAAGTCCAGAAACACAGCTGCTTAAAAGGAGAGAAAGAGAGAGAGGAAAAAAGTAAGAATAAAAAGGGACTGAAATGTGCAGATGCTGGCTATGTGCTGCATAGAAGCTGGAGGCAATATTTTGTACAAACCTGAGGTGAGGCAAGGTAGCAGCAGCAGGAATGGGAGGAGGGACTGAGCTTTCATCAGTGCTAGCTCTTGCTCCTGATATCTTATTCGGACGTGTTGCAGGTGTAGAGAGTTGCTGACACATGAGAATAAAACCTGTGAGTGCTGAGCGAGTGTTGAATTAACAGCTATAGCTGAGAAAAGGAAGGAAGAAGAAAGTATGGATTTGTTCTGACTAGTGATGATTTGGGGAATCTGTATATGTGAAACTTTGATTTGGTGACTTTGCTGCACCTTTGGAAATATCAGTGTGAGTGGAATCCACTAGCTGTTGTCTACTGCATCTAAAGGCATATTGTTCTGGAGGGAGAGGGGGGTTTCTGGGGAAAGTAGCAGCCCAAGTCAAAGAATTGTGCATGATAGTTTGGGATAGACAAGCCCCGTAAAAGCATAAGATTTCTGTGAGGCTTTCTAGAACTCTTCCAAAACAATTAATGAGAAAAACCCTAACGTGATGTAGAAATTGAGGAGAAAGCAGCATATGGATCAGGATGCCTGTAATTTTTGAGCTATCTGAAGTGAAGCAAATGGATTCAGGAACGGTTTGCAGAGTAAACATTTGCTTTCAGTAGTGTCATATGTGTCCCTAAATAAGTCCCAAAGAGTCGATAGTAGGGAACAACTGGAGTCATTGCTAGTCTTGAAGCCAAATAGCCACACAGTCCCTCTTTCATAGAGAGGTAGCAGAAACAGCCTGCTCCAGAGCAGCTGAAGCCAAAGACAGAAGCGTGAACTTACTGAGATCTCAAAAACCTGTGGCCATATGGGTCTGGCGTGCTGAAACTTGAACTTAGCTGTTAGATGATGCAAAGATTGCCAAAAGCTGTGTTACTTCTCTAATGCAGTCGTTGCTTTTCAGGATTATACTCGGTCTTTGTACGAGTGCAAGTGCTTCTCCTCTTACGCTATGTATCTAGAGCTATTAAATTGGGAAAGGAGATAGGAAGTTAGTTTAGGGCTGAGAACTCTGATCCAATTAAATATCTTTTTATATATGTTTTCACTCACAACTGGGGAAAACAGTGTAACTGGAAATTAAAACAAGAACTAAGATCTTCTCCTGCTGCTCTTGACATAGAGGAATAGATTGCCCTTTCCCATTGGGCATCCCAGTGCCAGGGTGTGATAATTACTCTGTGCTTTGTTCCTGTGTTGGCTCTGGCACGCCCCCCCCCTCTAATTCCAGCATTTAATGTATTGTCACTGTATGTGCTAATGTCCAAAAAGGCAATTAATAAATATAAAACAATGCTAAATTCACACAAAATCTAGAAAGATTGTGAAACACTGACGTAGAATCTATTCCCATCCTTGATATGCTCTCTTAGTGAACATGGTGTGCGTGTACCATGCAACTTCTAAGATGCAAGTAAGAATGATTCTCCTGTGTGGATAAGAACTTAAATGCTAGCACACTTAAAATCCCCCTGATTTTTTTTTTTTTTACTAACGTGTGATGCCTTCCTACAGTGGGATGCTGTTAAAGGAAGACTGTAGTGTGAAGAATAGTTTCATCTAACTGTATTATGTCTGCATTATGTCAAAGTCTTGGCTGACTTAGTTCCTTGACCAACTTAATTATTTTTATGAAGAATGCCATGTAGCGTCACAAGTAATGAGATGTTTGAATTCTGCCTCTAGAATGAGAGATTAAAATACTTATTGCTATACTGTCAGTTCAAAAAGACCCAATGTCAGTAAGTACCTGAGAAAACAAAGAAGTTTAAAATAACTAAAAATGGATGTATAGTACTGCTTACCAGTTTCAGCTTCCACAAGTGACTGATTTTATTTGAAAAGGGTAGGAACATTTTAGGTCAGACTTTTTTGCATTCTAGAACTGGAAAGTTTCATAACTCACCCTGTATTTTGAAATGTGTATCAAATGTTATCATTTTTTAAAATTTTTTTTTAATTCCTCTTGCTTTTTCATGTAAAGAATATGGGGAAAGGGATTATGGAACAGAGTCGCTTTTAAAGTGGCCTAATGAATGTCAACAGGAAGAGGCCTATTAAACCAGCTGTTTATCAATCCACACAGGTTTGCATAACACATTTGTTTCGGAAGGATGCTAAAGGAGAAAAAAATGGAGGGGGGGGGGGGGAAGGGTTTCTTGGAAGAAGATACATTTACGTAGATATGTCCTGGGAAAAAAAAAAAGTGAGTTTTGGTTGGTTTATGGCTTGTTTTGGTTTGGTGGTTGGTTTGTGTGTGTGTGTGGTTTGTTTTTTTTTTTTTTAACAGGTCTACTTTTAAATTGTTTGATGAAAACCTGAAAATGTAGAACAGAGATACTAACAGTATCACAGTGTCTTTGTACAGATAGTGGGATTAGACAATACTTGTGTTGAGTCCTATTCCTGCTGGCTCCATATTTTAATGCTGACAGTGGAGGATAACACCTTCTTAAAAATAACTTTTCTTAATCACCTATATGTATTATGAATCATATTGTAGTTATTTGTACTTTGACATGGATTTTACTCAACTCAAGTTTGCATACAGGAGAAGTCTTTTTCTTTCACCACCAGTATTCAGAATCATATTTATTCTTATTTAAACCTTCTTGTGGAATTCTTTAGCAGCTTTAAGTAGAGTGAAAGGCTAGTGCAGCATTCATCGAATTTCAGATGAAACTTAAACCAAAATTTTGGAAAACATGCAATAAATTTTGTGCCTCATTTTTTGGATGCTCAATAAGAAATGCCATCAAAAGATAAAATGTTAAAAAAACTGGGTTATTCATAAGGAAGTATTTTCTTTGTTGGGTTAATTAGCTTATAGTTCTTTAGCAGAATAATTAACTGAGCTTCAGTTAAGCCTGGAAATGCCTAGCACTTCGGGAAATGAATTAATCTTTCTGAAACTTCCAAACTTCAAATTTTCTGGAGTAAAAACTTAGGTGTCTGATATGTTTGGAAATAAATACATTTTCAGCTGGCAGTTTTGTGTAGCCACTGTGCTGTGATTACAGCCTATATAACGATGAGAAATCATTCCTTCCTCTATTCAAAATTTGTGCCTCATATTTCTGTGTATCATGAAAAGGGGGTTTTGACCTGTAGCAAGAGTCTGATGATGGAAATCTTGCTCATCAAAGCGTTATAACAGCACAGGGCACAAGAAATTGCCTATGTTGGTATTTGAAGATGCAAAACTCTTCTGTGCAAAGGGCAAGTTCTATCATAGTGGGCTGCTCCACTTCTTGTTGCCATACCTCAAGACAGATATGGAAAATGACACTCAAAAATTGCCAATAGTTGCAAAAGCAGTCATTCTTAACAGCAGAGATGTGTATAAACAGGAGATGTTGTAGTGTAAGTAGTTACCTGCCATATGAGTGACCTTCAGTTTAATATGCAGTTGTCTGTATTGATTTTATCTTACAGCATGTTATTGAACAGAAAAGCAAGATGAGCCAAATCCCCCTTATTGTTCTTGAATGCGGCAAGACTCCTTATGTGAATAAGGGGACGAGGAGGTGACTCTATAAAAAGAATATTTAGCTGGGTTTTTAGATCATCTGCCAGATTCTAATCTCTGTAGGCATAGAAACAGGTTTTTTTTTTTCTTTGACAGCCACGCATCTGAAATTAGAGTTTAACTCCTACAGTTGTCAAAATAGATTTTCTGTGGTGTCAGAGCTTTTTCTAGCATCAAAAGAATATTCAGTTTAAGTTTCATCCCTGTCTTATGAAGACTTAGGTTAGATTTTTATATAGGCTGATTTCTCATCTTCAGTTAGAAGACTAGGTGCAGCTTTGTATGCCCCCAATTATTCTAATTTCTCCTAAAGGAAACAGAGTTTAAAAACAGTTAGTGTAGATGATATATGCCATTGGAGGTTATGTCTGTATACTTACCCAGCTGTAATACATTTGTTGTCAATCAATGGCTGGTACTCTAGATATCTTTTTACGAAATTTCAACCTAAGGACCACCGAGGCAGTTGAAATCTTCTGGGCTAATGTAGATCAGAATGAAGATTGTTTAACAAGAGGATATACTGCTCAGCCAGGAGAAATTTCTAGAGGTGGTCCAGTGAATTTATAACCTGAATATGGGTAAGGAATGTTTTGAACCTTCTTAAATAATTTTTGATAAATTTTTTTTTTTTTTAATTTTTTTTTTTTTTTTCCCTTTCCCAACTTCCTAACAAAATGCAGCTTGGAAATATGCATGAAGTTGATAAAAAATAAAATAAAATTAAAAAAAATTAAATCAGCACAGCTAAGATGATGCTAAACACTTAACTCTCGGCACAAGTTTTATTCCATGAAAAGAAAAACCAGCAGCTTTGTAAATTCCCATTTGGGACTGTGCTATACGTACGATGTGTTTGGTAGCCAGATAGATGATGGGGAGAGGAAAGGTCATACGAAAATACGACAAGAAATAAATATTTCCTCTCTCTGAAATTCAGATTTTTGACAACAATGGGCTTTTAAAAAAGGTGAAGATAGAGACTACGCCAAACATTATGCAACTACAAGTGTGAAAACAGTTCAGGCAAAGTAGGAAGACCTCTTATTTAATGCTTTTAACTGACCACTAGGAAATTATATTCTTCCATTTGGTTTAAAATTCCTGGACATCGTATCTTTCTTGCAGTAAAAATTAGAGTGTTAGGATTTCTTATTTCCTTCACTGTAGGTAATTGAAATTTACGCATCAAATTAAACTCACCTGCCACATTGGGAGTCCATCCATTTGAGATCCTACTATTTTCCACAAATTTTCTATTTCAGATGAAGAAGAGCAGGTAGAGATCTTAGTCACCTTGTCTGTCATCCTGCTTCAAAGCAGGATCAACTGTACTTTTTTCATCTCTGGCAGATGAGTACATAACTGCTCTTAAAGATCACCAGTTATGGAGTCTTTGCAGTATCCTCAGGGAAATCTGTCTTGAGCTTAAGTGTTCTTACAATTAGAAAGATTTTCCTAATATCTAACCTAAATCTCCTTAGCTGTAAGTTAAGCTCATTAATTCTTGTGCTATCCCAAGTAAAAATGGTTAACAGATTCTTTCCTTCCTTTTAGTACATTAAGACTATTATCAAATCTCCTCTCAGTCTGCTTTTTCTGTAGGCTAAGCATCAACAGTTTATTTAAGCTCTTCTTGTAGGACAAATTTAAGACCTTTGATCATTCTTTTCTTTTTGTGTCTTGATTTTTTTTTTTTTTATTATTTTTGCAAATTGTTCAACTTTTTCCTTCAACAACACTGATCAAAACAGGTGTAATATTTCAGGCGATACCTAGATGAACTGTTATTTCTCAAACATGGCATACTTTTATGCCTCCCAGGAAATTGTTCTGTTTCTTGTAAGGGCATGACATTTACTGAGTCATAAACAACTTATGATCTGCTATAACCTTCTGATCAAGTCTTCAGGATTCCTAGTTGGCTGACTATTCACTGTGTTTTCTTTGTGCCTCTAAATTTCTTTGTTCCTTTTGAATTGCCTTCACTTTTCTAGATTACTTCTCCAATTAGTCATACTTTTCTGGGGAAGTTTTGGGAGGAGATTGTTTTGTTCCAACTGCTTTTGTGTTCGTGTAGAACTTCCTGCACTTCTGTATCTCGTTCACAAGAAAATGTGTACTCTCTATAATCCTGTTACTGAAAGCATCAAACGGTATGAGAAAGAGTGCAGACAGTGAAGGAACCTGACGTGATGCTCCCTCTCTAATGGTGGACGTCTAACAAGTGTAGAAAATTGTTTTCCATCCTGTATTAGTACTGCATCCGTATTAGATTAAGCTAGTTCACAGAGCTTTTTGTTTAGTGGCTGTTGAAGTGTCAGGATATTTAACATCTATCTTTTTTTTTCTTCTTCTTTCTCTTTTTTTCTATTTTTCGTATACCTGTTACCTTGTTATAGAAAGAAATTAAATATATTTCTGGTGACTACTTTTTGCCAAATCTGTTCTGACTGTTTGTCAGAAAAATCTAGAATTTTACAACTAGCTTGATTATTTGTCTCAATATTTTTCCAGGAAAGTAATCGGGCTTCTCTGTAACTGTCTGACCCTTATTTTCTCCTCCTCTTTTTTAAATGCAGACGGGCACAACATTTTCCCTTTTCTGTCTGTCCAACACTTCACAATTGTCATGAGTTATAAATGATAATTAATTTTGACATTGCCACAGTCAGATCTCTAATAAACTAAATCCACCCTAGCTGATTTGAAAATATTTAACTTATCTAAATAGTCCTAGATTGTTATTTCTATATTTTAGAGAGACTCTATTTTGCCCTGGTTCATTGGTATTAACTGTACTGGCAACCTGCTTGCAATTATATCACTAGTGCATACTGAAGCAAAAAAGAGATTAAACTTTTTAGCCTTCCCCATTTTCCTCTTTCTTGGTTTTCTTCTCCATGCAGTAGCAGATCAGTAGCTATCCCCCCCCATCTTTGTGTGTATGTGTCCCTCTTATTACTAATACACTTTTAGAATTCTTTTCGTTAACTCTTATGACCCTTGCTAGTTGTGTCTGCATGCTCTTGGGTTTTATACTTTGTGTATGCACTTCTGCTATTCTTTTCTACTTGTCCTTGCTAATTAAAAACATTTTCTAATTTCTGGCCTTTGAAGCCAATAAATCAATCTGTGGTTTAAGGGAGTGACATCTTGACGATCACCTGTTTCACCTGGACATTCAGATAATCTGTCTTTAACTGTCCTTTTTAGTAAAGAAACTCCTGGTTCTCCTTTACGTTTTTCTCTCTTAAACTGTAAAATTTGTCAGTTGGAGATCTGCCTGTTGGAGATCTGGCAATTCTTTAAGCTTATTCAAAGCATATTGCATTCTGTTTTCATGAAGCCTTTGGTTTTATTTAGTCATATTCTCTCTTTCGTTTCAGTATGATTGTCAACTATTATCTCCTGGTGACTCTTATGGGTAAATAGCAGAAGGGTTACTATCACTGTAGTATGATGATACTGAGGAACTCATTTCCTCTATCGCAGGCAACTGGAGACCTGTTTAGGCTTCAGGAAAATGCATGATCTAAGTGATTTCTGAAGAAATGGAAAGGGTTCAGGAGGGATGGATCCTACAGGTGAACTTAGGCAACGCATGTGATGTGACAGCTTAAATACTGTGATCTGTTTGTATCATCAAACTAAAAATATATGGAAGTTTTATATTGTGTTTCTCTTGGCAGATTCTTTTCTTCCTTCTTAGCAGCTTTTAATGTTTCATTTGGGTGTGTTTTCCCTCTTTGGCTGTGGAACATGAGTCTTCTGAGGACACTACTGAGTTGGCTTTATATCATAGAGGAAACTGTCTGCAAAAGAGGGATGAAGGAAAAATATTAAAATAATATACACTTCTATGACAGTGAGTGTCTTCTATGAGTGAATGTGACTGAGAATTATATTACTGATCTACACATGTTTTAAGGTGTTGTTGGGTTTTTTTAATGTATTTTTGTGTTGATTACTGCTACTTATGACCCAACATCAGATTATCCAATAGAAGCTAATATCCTATGTTACAAGGAAACTTTTTCTGAAAAGCCTGGATGCAAAAAGCAGGACTGATGTGTTCACTTCAAGAAGCCTTTCGTTTCAGGATCTTGCTAACAAAAGGTTACAGACACCCATTTTCCATTTATAAGAGCGTAATTTAAATATTCTTGCCTCAGAACAATTCCATTCTCTTTCCCATTGAAGTTTTTGTAAGACAATGTAAAATTAGATGGGTAAATGAGTTGGCAAAATTACTACTGAAAGGCCACTGAGAACACACCAATTTCGACCATTACTTGTAGTTTTTCAGTTTTAGGAGAACACAGTAGATGTTGTCCATAAAAGCTGAAGATTTATGTCACAGGAGTATAGGTTTTTTTCAGTGCTTTATGTGAACTACACATTAAATGTATTTGTCGCATGAAATAGAAAGCTCTCTGGTGGAGATTGTCTATCTGTTCTTCCTTCTTTTATTTCTTGCCTGCATCTGCAAAAAAGTGTCTAGTTATTTCAATGATGGAGAATTCCAGAAAGGTCTAAGTCAGACATTCTTTTCTGATCATTTACATACAGTAAATACAATTAGCAAGCTCAGTGAGTTTGCTAGATATGCCAGGTATTTCATAGATTTTATTGCTTCACATAGGGAGAAGGGGAAATAGCATACATTTTTTTTCCCCTTATCTTCTCTGCACTAAAAAAAATGAAAGAAATCTCTTATTTTAATTCCACAATGATGTCTAGCATGTAATGTTTTTCTGCACACAATGTACTGTATAATATTAAGATCAATAAACTTTGTTTTGTACTAAAGTGCCATGTGCATCAAAAAACATGACAAAAATGGATTTTATGCATATTTTAGATGCCTACTATACCTTTCATAGTGAACAAGAGTATAAGCATCTGAAAATGATCACTAAGCATAACTGGGAAGATCAGCTGTAATGGAAATGCACCATCTAGAGTAGCTTTATAAGCATAAAATATTAAGAAACCGTCTGTGTCAAATAATAAGTTAATAACACCTTTTGGTAAAAGCTCTGATACTTTTGTCTGCTGCTGCCACATCACTTTGTGCTTTATATAACACAGTTTGAGTATAGATTTTAGTGCTTTGATAAATACATATAGCATTCACAGTAGGAACTTTATTTCTTATACTTGTTTGTGGCAAGGATAGATTCATCAAGATGCAGTAAGATAAACTTGCAATGTACTTGGCACACTGCACTGTATCCCTCTATTGACAGTAACTTATTCTAGTTTCAAAGAATAAGCAACTTTGCACATACTATATCCTAAAAATGTGAATGCCAAAACCACTGTAGTGCCATCTCCTTTAGCTTGGACACCCTTGACGTGATGAAATTGGCCCCAACTACCGATTTTAAAGGAAAACCAAACCAAAAGTAATATATTCAAAAATCAGTAGAAACTAACTTGCAACATTTTAGGACAGTGAAGTCACACATATTAATTGTTCTTAAGCAGCAACATAAACTACACCTCCAAAGCTTCACAAATTGCCAACCACCATAACAATTCCAACACATTATTCTAGTGAGGCCAGTCAAAGGGAGATCAGGCTGTAGTAAGGACCAAGAA
Organism: Aquila chrysaetos chrysaetos; assembly: GCF_900496995.4. Classification (NCBI taxonomy): domain Eukaryota; kingdom Metazoa; phylum Chordata; class Aves; order Accipitriformes; family Accipitridae; genus Aquila; species Aquila chrysaetos. The sequence continues at coordinate 14,829,944 of NC_044028.1, read as the reverse complement.
GAGCAAAGCTCCAGGGAAAAACAATTGGTATTGAGGACCTGAAATCCACACTATAATTATTTCTGGGGTTTTACTTCAGGCTAGTTTTAGTCTGGTACCATGGACTTCAGTAAGGCCTTTGACACTGTCTCTCATGGCATACTCCTTGAGAAACTGGCGTCTCATGGCTTCGATAAGTGTACTCTTCACTGGGTGAAAAACTGGCTGGATGGCCGGGCCCAGAGGGTTGTGGTGAATGGGGTGAAATCCAGTTGGCGGCGGGTCACAAGTGGTGTTCTCCAGGGCTCGGTGTTGGGCCCGGTCCTGTTTAATGTCTTTATCGATGATTTGGATGAGGGGATTGAGTGCACCCTCAGCAAGTTTGCAGACAACACCAAGTTGGGAGGCAGGGTCGATCTGCTTGAGGGTAGGGAGGCTCTCCAGAGAGATCTGGACAGGCTGGATCGATGGGCTGAGGCCAATTGTATGAAGTTCAACAAGGCCAAGTGCCGGGTCCTCTGCTTCGGTCACAGCGACCCCATGCAGTGCTACAGGCTTGGGGAAGAGTGGCTGGAAAGCTGCCCGGCAGAGAAAGACCTGGGGGTGCTGGTTGACAGCCGGCGGAATATGAGCCAGCAGTGTGCCCAGGTGGCCAAGAAGGCCAACGGCATCCTGGCCAGGATCAGAAATTGTGTGGCCAGCAGGAGCAGGGAGGTGATCGTCCCCCTGTGCTCGGCGCTGGTGAGGCCGCACCTCAAGTCCTGTGTTCAGTTTTGGGCCCCTCACTGCAGGAAAGACACTGAGTTGCTGGAGCGTGTTCAGAGGAGGGCAACCAAGTTGGTGAGGGGCCTGGAGCAAAAGTCTTGTGAGGAGTGGCTGAGGGAACTGGGGCTGTTTAGTCTAGAGAAGAGGAGGCTGAGGGGAGACCTGATCGCTCTCTACAACTACCTGAAAGGGGGGTTGTAGTGAGGTGGGTGCTGGTCTCTTCTCTCAGGTGGCTGGAGATAGGACGAGAGGAAATGGCCTCAAGTTGAGGCAAGGGAGATTTAGGTTAGATATTAGGAAAATTTTTTTTACTGAGAGGGTTGTCAAACATTGGAATGGGCTGCCCAGGGAAGTGGTTGAGTCACCATCCCTGGAGGTATTCAAAAAGCGAGTGGACAGGGTACTTCAGGACATGGTTTATTGGGCATGGTGATGGTTGGACTCGATGACCTTGAAGGTCTTTTCCAACCTAAATGATTCTATGATTCTATGACTTCATGCCCATGAGCAAGTGAACTACACTAAGTGCTGTCACAGAGCAGATCTTTTACTGGAATCTCACCTGGATGAAGTATAGTCCTTGAAGTCTGAAACTGCTCTTCTGTGTGAGCAGAGGATGTATGGGCAATTGGGACAGTTGCTTCAAAAGTGAAATCCTGATGCAAACTGAAATGCTGATGTTCCCATTGAATGTTGTAAGGAATCTGAAGAAGTGTTATTTTGCTGGAATTGTTATCCCATACTTTGAAAATCAGTTGAATTAGATCGTTATAATACTTTCCAGTTGAACGAGCCTTTGTTAGGTGTTTCTGCTGTTCTGAAAGACCTCTTCAATCTTTCTGTTCTCTATAAGGATCAGTCTGCTCTCACAGAATTCAAGGAGAGTCTTTTCTGTATTGTGATGGTAGTCTATAAAGCAATCTCATTACAGAGCCCAGGCAGCAGAATAAAAAAATATAGAAAAGGAAGAATTTACCTACCTTGATATACTTAAAGAACTGGAGGGACAACAATCTTTTATAAGAATTTATATTTTTCTAGAAGGAAAGTTTGAAAGAAAATAGAATGGAAAATATGGATTGAAATTCTCTTCTGGAAAAAAATGGAAGCTAAGTTGCATATCTAGAATATAGCTTGAACAAAACCTTCCTTTAAGTTCTGAAAAATTCCTGGCAGTCATAAATTCAAATAACCTTTAACTTGATATACACTTACCAGAGATTCAAACTTAGATGGAAGTCCTGGGGCACTTTGTGTGGGTTTGGGACTCTGGTACAAGGAAGACATTGACAAATATGAGATAGTCCAATGGAGGGCTATCAAGGTGTCTAGGGGTGCATGATATGATGTGTGAGTAGAGGCTGAGAGAGCTGCATTTGTTCAGCCTGGAGAAGAGAAGGGCCCGGGAGGATGTTCCTGTGGCCTACAACTGCTTGACGGGGGGGTGCAGAGTCCTGGTGGAGCTGGACTGGTCTCAGAGGTGTACAGCAATAGGTCAAGAGCCAACAGGTTGGAATATGGGAAATTCCAACTCAATGTAAGGAAAAACTTTCACTGTAGGAGTGGTAAATTATTGGAATGAGGCCCAGAGAGGATGTCCATTCCTGGAGGTGTTCAAAACTTCACTGGACACAGGCCTTGGTAACCTGCTTTAGCTGCACTTGCTTTGCATGGGGATTTGGACTAGAGACCTCTGGAGATCCCTTCCAATTTTCTGTGGTTCTGGGCATCACGATCCAAATACAATTCATTCGGTTTTGTCACATCTTTGCCTTCGTAAGTTAAATTGGCATTGGAAAGACTGGCGTATCTCAGAAGACCTTTGGCATGAAATATTCAGGAAGGTTTCTGAGTCAAAAAGCTGAAGAATTTCAGGTAGATAGGCAGACTTTTAGGTACTTCTAAAACCCAAACAAACCTCAACTCTTAGGCTTTTGCAGTCTGTCTATGCAATTATGAACTTACATTTTAAACTGGCCAGCAGCTTATTGAATCAATTTTAAAGGGCATAACTGACTTCTAAGCCAAGAAATACAAAATGAGCTAGACTGTGCTCCTAACCAGATTAGTAAATGCATATGTTACATGATGATGAGTCCCAGAAGGAGCTGCATATTGAAAACTGAATTGTCTAACCTTTGTATATTCACTTCACCCTTTTATATGCTTGATTAATATCTACACAGCTACTCATGTAGATGTACCTAATTTTTATTTTTTTTTAGTAAAATCCTGTAAAATATGGCAATAGCATTGTATAATTTCTGTGAAGTTATATACCTTTCTATATAAATTTTCTAATCTGTTGTAGACACACAAGACTTTTTTTTTCCTCCAAAATTAAATAAACATTTAATTAAATAAAGATTTTCGCTTCAAAATGGACTCTACAAATATCTAATCCCAGAGCTACAATTTCTCAACCTTCCTCCTCTTCTATGAGATGTTGCTATGGTTATTACCCTGCTGGGTAGTGAAATGCAGTAATTTGTTTAGCAATTCCTCTCTTCCACAATACTGTACACATATATAGGAGGCTTGCATTTACTAAGTGCATCAGTGTGACAAGTATGCTGTTTTTTACAAATCCTTCTAATATAAGTCATGGTTTGTAAAGCACATATATTTTGGGTTAGTAACTGAAATTCTTATCCAGTAAAAAGAAATTTCCCTGGTAGCAAAACTAAGTTTATAGAATGCTGTTCCAAGTACTTCCTTCCTTTTCCCCACTCTGCAGAAAAATTGATGATCCTTTTCTTTGATAGAAGAGGCAGTAGATATCATGGATGTTACCCTTTTGAATTTGTAGGACTTTATTAGTTAGATGGCAAAATAATCTGAAGCTTGAAAGAAGCTTGAGTCATAATCGAGGTTCAATTAAGAGCAGGAGAATTGCACTGAGAACTGTTTAAGAAAAATGGTGAGAATAAGAATATTCTTGTTGCATCTGTTATGTTTCAGTATGATCTGACATTACAAATCTTAAAGCATGACTATAATGTAAGTGGTAAGGAATAATAAGTTTGCAAGGGTTTCTTTGAATAAGGCACGCGTCTTCAAAATTGCACAATATTTATAAGCCGCAGCTTATAGGCTTCTTGAAACAGTTGGGCTGCATTGAACATAAAATATTTGAAATTGTAGAAGAAGGTTTTGTCATGGCAAACAGGATAAAAAGTTTGGGTTTTACTTGATAGATGGCGGGGTTTTAAGGGTTCACCTGCAGAGGAGCAGAATATGATCATTGTGTTAAGTAAAGAAGGTGCTGCATTGCAGAGGTGGATTTCAAAGCTTAAAAGGGCAAAGAGAAAGGAACTGATATTTAATAAAAAGATGCAAGGAAATAGGCTGCAGGTTAAACAAGAGTGGGTTTTATTTAGACAGAAAACCCAGAAGATTGATGTTTGGCAAGTATAGCAGGAGAAATCAGTAGTGACTTTTTTTTTTTTTTTTTTTTTTTTTTTTCCAGAAATTCACAGAAAGAGACCAGGTTCAATGCCACCTTATCAGCACTGTGTACAGAAGTAGATAACTTTTGCCACCATTTTTCAAGGCACAGAATGTATTTGCACCTGATAAAAAGACATAGGCTTATTAGGTCTTTTCCTGTAGGAAAGTGGGAGAAGATTCCCACCTCCACCTGCCAGCAAGTTGGAGTGTGTTAGACGCTGCTTTTGTGAGTCCCTCCAATGCCTTAGAGATTTAGCAAGATACCATGCTTTTGTCTAGTGATGTATCTTCGGGTCCAATATCTTGTTACTGTTGCTGTTCCTTTTCGTGTTACAGAAATTGTGTGGCTACAGGGCCAGGCAGTCCTTTTCTTTCAACGTGCAAACTTCATTTTTTGACAACTTAAAGTTGGAATATACCTATTAGATGTCTACTACACCACTTTACTAAGTCATGAGGTGGTTATGCTGCTGTGGATTCTCTTTAGTTTCATTCAGTCTTGTCATAATATTTCAAGGATGGAAATTCCACCTCTTCTTTTGGGAGAGTATTTGTTCTGTAGTCTAATTAATCCCACAATCAGGTTGGTTCTTCATATTATTAAAACCAAATATTCTTAATTAACCCCCCAGCCCTTCTTGCTTTGCATGCTCAGCAGAACACATTAGAATTGATGGTCTAGGATCATTCTTGCTGCTTTTTGTATATTATAGTAGCTACGTCCTCAAATGATGTCAGGTTTACTCTGATAGACTTTCTTCTTCTATATCCTGTTGCTCCTCACTGTTGACTGACATTTACAGGATGGAAAAACTGTGGAGTCCAGTTTCTGGAAGGAAGAAGTGAGGAATGGCTGAAAAATAAAAAAAAGTACAGCATTAAGCTCTACATGCAGTTTATGAAAGCCGATGGGCTGATTCTACCAGGAAGTGGTCAGCCAACTAGCTGGATTTAAAGCCTTAGATAGTTCCATGTAATTTGGGAAAAAAAACCAAGGCAAACACAACTCTGACTGAATGAGGTGATGTCCATGTCCTGTTCTGTTGGAGCGTATAGTAGTAACAATACTGCAACAACCCCTGTACAGTGAATGAAGTAAGGGTCAGGGAAGGCTTTACATAAATTGACCACATTTTGCTTCAGTGCAACATCAGATGAAAGCATGAATAGCATTTCATCCTTTTCCTCCTTTCAGCTGTTTGGATGTTTTAGTGCTATCTTTCAGCTATCTGTGTGTTGCTAGGATTTCAGCAAACTCTTCTGTTCATTTTTATAGGAAGAAATAAGTGGTTTATTGCAATTGTCTGGAATTTTCTTCATTCAGTCTTGCAGAAAAAGTACGTCTGTCAAATGCACCTGTCTTTCTGTACTGAACTGTCAAAAATTGATGCATAACTCCCAGAAGTATAGAGAAGTTGTTCTCAGCACATTCACTTACTTTTCCTTTCTAAACCGCCCAAGATTCTCCTAACCTTTTATTTGCCTCACAATCATATAGTAAATTCGCAGTAGACTGACTTCTCACTCAGCCTTCCAGACTGTTTCTTCCATTGAGGTGTTTCTATTTTTCCACTTCATCTGCACTTGCTTAAGCCTGTGGGATTTTTCCCTAGGTTTGTGGGTACTTGCTCTAATGTGCAGAATATTACAGAATGTGAAGTTTTGCAGCAGTTTGGTTAGTATGACACATTTTGAAATTGCATTAGTTTCCATTATTTGATTTTTCTGAAAGTCTTTCATTGCCATCTTCTGTGCTTTCCCAATCTCTCATTTTTCCTCAACCAAACAAGGTCAGTATAGCTTGAACACGGGTATGTGTCCTTAAAGGCAAGGAGTTCAGGGAATAAGCTTCAGTGAATGGCAGAGTTAGAATATGACTTCCAACCTTTAAATTTTGTGCAAAGTAAGAAAAGTATTAAAGATTCTTTCTTCTAAAATATTAATAGCAATAGTCATATGGAGAAAAAAAATTGATTACAGTCAACCAATTATAATTATGTTGATGTTATATGTTATATTATCATGTTGATGTTGAAATTATAATCATGTTGATGATTATAATCAATAGATTATAATTGTGTTGATGTTATGTTATATGATGTTATGTGTTGATGTTGAAACTATAATCGTGTTGATGATTAAAATCGACAAATTATAATTATGTTGTTTGTAAGCTGGATCAGGTTTCTCATGGCCTTGCACGCTTGAGTTTGGAATATCTCCACGGGTAGAGATTCTTCTTTTCCACTCACTTCAGCTTGGCTCTGTCATCTCTACACATCCCAGTAGGCAGTTCTAGAAAGTAGTAGATCCCCTTCCTGCTCCTTTCTCCCTGAGCTTGTCTGTCTTCTCCAGGTTGAAAAAAACATCTCTCAGCCTCTCCTCGCACGTCACGTGCAGCAGCTGCTGCCTACATCAGTAGCGTCGGTAGCACTCCACCGGACGTAGTCTGATTTGACAATGTCTTTCTTGTAGCTGAGCCCTCAGATGCATCCTGTCTCATTGCTTGGACTTGTGTATGTCTAGTTTGCTCAGATGTAACTCAGTCTTCCTCTATTACGGAAGTACTTCACTTCCCCAGAGGCTGCCGCCCAGGAGGCCTGTGAGCAGACCTTGCCATTTAAGATTGAGGCATTAATCCTCATCGAGTCCTTCCTGTGCCCCTTACCGCTGTGTCCTTCACCTCGTTGAGCAGTGGGCCCATGTTTTCCTTAGTTGTCCGTTTGCTGCTACTGTACCTATAGAAGCCCTTTTTTTACTGCCCTTCACATCCCTTGCCAATCATATTTCTCCATGCTTTGTGTATGTTGAGCAGATTTGGCCAGAGAGCACCATAACCAGGAGTAATAGCACAATATGATTTGCTCCGTGTGTGTAGTTAGACCAGCTTCCTAAGGATTGCGTGTCAGTCAGCTTAGGCAATGAGCAGCTCCTGCTGACTGGTGCAGAGGAACTAGTTTGTGCATTAATGAAGGGGATCATGTCAGATAATACAGTAATGTAAGACTTGTGATCAAAATCCAAAAAACTCTGCGTTGTTTTCTCTAAAATGAATTTCACCCTTAGCAGACTACTTTGGGGAGGGTGTGTGTGTGTGTGTGTGTGTGAGATAAAATACAGGTTTACAGCTGTAAACCCTGGATACTGAGGTAGAGTAACTCCTTCAAACTCTTATTCAGCAATAAAACATTAAAAGCTTGTTTCATCTATTCTTTTGACAACTGTGTCTTAATGACCCAGAAAAAAGGTATCCAAGCAAAAATATAGTAGGACTTTAAAACCCTAAAGGAATTCAGTCACCAAATTGTCTACAATTATTTGACACCCACACATGCTGGCTTAATGTATTACACTGAGAATATGTTGACAATTTCACCAGCAGTTTCACATTAAAATCACTGAGCAAAGCATGGAGATTTTATTCTTCACTCTTTATGTGGGGAAGTAAATTTAATAAATACTTTGTGAATGTAATTATTTTATGTTAACTATAGTTACATTGGCATATATAATTTTAAAAGAAATTATTAAATCAAAGTAGGACTGTGAACTGACTTAATCATCAAAGTAGAGGTACATAAATAGAGAGGAAATGCCAGTACAATGTTTTACAATTTCAGCATTCTCATTTTTCTTAAGGAGAAAATCTGATTTTTTTTTCCCGTCCCCTCCCCCGAGTGAAAAATGAGGATAAAATTCTTTTTTCCATGTAGAGTTAAAGGTTGGATCCTTTAGCCTCAATTAAAATTATAATGGTTAATGGAAGAATGGTATCTTATGAATTTGTAAAATTAAATTTTAAACTTAGGGGGTTTTCCCTTCATAAAATATATATATATTTTTAGATGATAGCTTAAATATTAAGCAAACTTTGGTTATGGAGACCTTGTGTCCTTATTAAATCTTACTATATAAATAGGAAAAGTTTTAGACCAGAAGGAAGGTAAAACTTGATGGAGAGAGGCTCCACATAGTATTTCTGACTTCTCGGCATTGCTACAAATAGTCAGGAAATCTCTTTTAGGTTTTCACAGATTTTTAGTATAATAGTTCAGGAAACTCAAGTAAAAATGGGTAGGCCTTGAAGAACATAGACATTCAGAACACTGTGAAGAAATATCAATCGCTTCAGGGAAATTTTGCTGAAGATCACAGAAATACATTAACATTGATTGAAATTAAACTTTTTTTCTTTTGCTTTGCTTATCTTTATGCATTAGAGGAACAGAAATTCCAGGGGTTTGCCAGAAATCTAAGGTGTAATATATTTCTGCTATTTGATGTTGGACAAGTTAATATTATGCCTCAGTTTCCCTGTCCATAAAGGGGGATAATGATACTTATCTCCTGTAAATTGCTTTGGGAACTTTTGATTATGAAAGTTGAATATGATTATTCATTATGTTTGCTTCCTATGAATATTCTAGTGAATGTGTTTCGCAAGGGGATGATTAATTTTCAACAAATATCGGAGACTTGAGAAAATGAGTTTATATCCTCATAAATATAAATGTTCTGTTTCAGATATTGAGGAAATGTGACATATTTGTATGCCATACAAATGAAGCCAGTATTCTCAAATGAGGAACACTGAGCCCACATGTGTTAATCACATGTTCTTTCATGCCAAGAGCTATCAAGCTTCTCTCATGCCAAGAGGGAATGATTCTGAGTGAGGAATATATATATATATTTAGATAAAAGTAAGGAAGAGATGTAGATACGTGATTTACTAAGGTATGGTTATTTCCACATGTTACAGAGGTAAAAGATATGGGATGTTTACTCTGACAAGTTTTAAATATGCAAAGAGTCATTCTATCAGTCAGTTTGCATGGTATGACATAGGTCATGACTATTCTGTGCATGTCACAAACATCATTCTAGTGTAACTGTAGGGAGAACACTGTTTAATAAGTATATATTTCAGAAAGGCTTGTAATGTCAAGAAATCGGAAATCTGTGATTTGCCTTTACAGGTTTTTCCAGTGGTTAGTCACCCTCACTGTGAAGAACGTTTACCTCACAGCTGGGTTATTCCATCTTGCTATTGCTGTGTTTTATTTTCCCTCCGTGAAGCTGCTTAGATGGTAGACTCTCATAACAGTAGATACCCCTTTTAGGTAGGCTAAATATATCAAGTCTTTGTCTACCAACAATAAGACACATTTTTCTAACCTTGAAATCATATTTGTGATATATTTGCACTTTCCCTCTAATTTCTCAGCTCTCTTTAACAGTGTGATTGCCAGATGCTGTATAGTCATATGGACTGTAACATCATCTTGTTCTTACTCTTTACTCTTCTTTCTTTGTCAGATATTGAATTAGGGTTTATTTTTGTTTCTTACTAGCATCATGACAGAGTATATGAACTACCTTTCCACTTATTCTCTACTTCCTTGTCAGAATTGCAGCTTTTTTGGCTTCATTCTGTCATTCCCTTGGTAGGACCTGTATTCTGCGCTCCCCAGTCTATAATTCTGCTCTGTATTTGTTTCAATGCAACTTTCTTGAGAGGTAAGTCTTTCCATATGGCTTTTGTCACTGTCATCCACAAATTTTATTAGGAGTATTTGTGTTGGCATTCAACTATGATCAAAACAATTCTCGTTTTGGTGGTTCTTTTCTTCCTGCTTCCTGCTCTCTCACAATTGCACTGTGATCTACCAGCATCTTTTACCAAATAACAATTTGTGTGTCTGTGTGTATCTCTTTAAAAAAAAAAAAAAAATCTTGATGCAAGAGTGTACATAATTTAAAACCAGTTCCTAGTTGAAATAATTAAATCTAATGAACAAAACCAGAAAATATGCATATAAGAATGAGTATCAATGCTGTTATCTTCATCTTGCTATTGAAAAGCAACATGTAGGCAATATCTTTTTAATAGTTTGAAAAACATACTTGCATAAGTTTAAATGAACACAATTGTACTTCACTTCAAGGATCAGGAGTTAAGAAGCAAGTGAGAGCAAGAGGGATCCATCTCCATTTGTGCATAAAGAAAAACCATTATAGTTTTTATTGCACTTTAATCTCTGTGACCCGGAAAGAAGGAGCAAGATAGCAGGACTGGTCAGGACTGAGTTGCACCAGCAGAGATGCTTTTGGGGCTAGCCCTGAATTTAGTTGCTGGTATTACTAAATAACTCTTTTCATCAGCAATGAAAATTCAGCCCACCCTAAAAAGACAAATGTTAAGCTGTCTGTAATTCATGTAAGGAACAATTTCCATTTCTAGTGATGAAACATTAGAAACATCACTGATATATAGGGAACAGGAGCCAAGGAATGGTTTCAGGCAGAAACAAATACGGCAGTAGCTGAAGAATGTTGATGCAAGGTTTCTCTAGGATAGCTTTAAAAAAAGTTGTTTTCACTTACAGACACTTAACTGAATAATTATTGCCCTGTGGGCAGGCTACAGGTCAGCAAACATTTGCTCCAACCCTCTCTAACAACCTGAAGATTAGATGGGGCACTTAAAAAACTAAACAAAAACCCAGCAAAAGCAAGCCAACAAGCCAAAGAGCTTTATAATTTTGTCAACTTCTATTTTATTTTATTTTATTTTTTTCAGAGGTGTGAATAGATATTGAATTGTGCCTGAAATGTGTGATTGTTTTGTCACTCCTGCTGCACCAATAGATTTTTTTTTTTTTTTTGGCAGTTATCGTTAAATAAAAACTGCCAGTGAAAGAGTTGAGCTAGAGGAACATATTTGAAAGATTCTTGCACCAGTCAAAATCGCTTAGCCCCTTAATCCCTTACATTGGCAGTTGAATCCAAGAGACATGTAGTTGTGCACAGAGGAGCTATAAACAAACAAAGCTTGAAGCTCTCGGTACCTTAAAAAACCTGCCTGTTTCTCATAAATACATTGCAATAAATTAATCGCTACTGAACATTAGTGGAGAAAGAAATCAGCAATGAGAAACTCAAACTAGGTGGCCTTCCAACTATGGGGAAAAAGTACCAAGAAAGAGGTTGAGATAAATCCAGCAAATACTGTATGAGGTTTTTGAGGACTTTTATTAATAAAACACACTGGTAGAACACAGGCAGAAAACCAAACTAGCTGGTCGTTTCAATGGTAGAATATGTCTTAAACACCAAGACACTAAATTCCCTGCAATTCAAATAGCTTTCTTTGGTTACCCATTATACTACTACTGCCTTACCACCCTTTCTTAGCCTGTAATTGCTCACATTCTGCAACCTTTTTGCTACAGAATATGGGAAAGAATTAAATAAAATTAGATGTCACATTTTTAAAGTGCAGTGATGACAGCAAGGATTCATTCTCATAATTAAGAACATTTCACTGTGAACGGTTTGAGTATCCTGTTAAAAACGCAATGCGAAAAATTTTTGTGCTGACTTAATGATGCATACGCCTAAAACTGAAAAAGCAGCATTGGAAATTGTTAAGTTTTAGTGGATTGAAACTCCACTACATTAAAAACCTTACACTCCTTACAATACACACTGAGGTAGAAATACTAAGTAAAATAGACATCAAATGGACAAATTAAAGTTCTTCAGTTGGCCCCTTTATATATGTAAAAGGTATTTATTGGTGGGAACAACTATATCTTTCTAAAACCATTTTTTTTAGTAGGTGGGGTGGACAGGTGAAGAATTAGGAGACAATTGTAGAAGGAGATGAAACAAAATTAAGCTGTTGAAAACTGAATTTGCTTGTTATCTTTTGTACTGTAGTTTGCCTTTCTTTTGATTTAGCATCCCATACATTTCCCCTTCTACCATCTGTGATTTAGGTCTACTCTCATGTTGCTTTTAAACCATTTGCTAAATCTTACATTGATAAACTAGTTAATACCAGTTGATGAACACGTTGGAAAACTAGTTTATGAATTCTGTCTGGTTGTGAAATCTAATTATGAATGCCTACGATACATCTTCATCAGCCTAAAACTTTCATAATGATGGGAATACCAGTTTGCCTTCTTTTCGCTCTCACTCTTGAAGTAAGATTTGCATGAGACAGAGAGGGCAACACAGATGAAGAACAGTGGTTTAGCCAGGTGTTTTCAGCAAGTAAGCAAGGGCTTGCCTGAAGAGGTAGACCAGCTGTCACATCAGAGAGGAAGAGTCTTTCTCATCATTTTAAGAAGCAGTAGAAGGTAAGGCTCTAGAGGATAAGACGGATATATCTAGGAGCCTTACAGGACTGTCTTAAACTTCAAGTTACTTCCCTATGCTTAGTAAACTCTGTGTGGGAGAAGCATTAGGTGTTGTGCTTGTGTAACTCACTTCATTTGTATAAAGCTACTCCCTAGAGTAGTTAGTAATATGCTAGTATGCCTGTGAGGTTAGGATTGCAAAATCACATCCCATGAGAGTGTGTACTACACACAATCTTGTTAGTAATGGAATTTAATAAATCCCCCATCTCCAGGCTGCCCCAGGTGACTTTGCATCCCAAGCTGCATCCTTTCCAGAGAACACCGCATCCTCCAGCATGGATTCTGCAGGGCAGGGGAGAGGCTTCCTTTCTGCACCCTCCTCCTCCCTGCTTCCTGAATAGTGTGAGAACTGGAGGGTGTGAAGGCAGCAACTTTTGGACATTTGTCTGCCTTTATAAAGCATCTCTGCTAAATCGGTGGCCTATGTGAACAGTTTGCAAGCTTACTTAAGTCTGGAAACAGCATAGACGGCAGCATTGTTTCTAAATCTGTGTAACTCTATCCTGTGTGGACATAGCAGTGAGGTCTCTGATAGCCTGCGATCTTTTGCATCATGAAGCATCCTAGAAGTCCTTGCCATCTAATAATGCTATTTGATGTCACCTCTCATAAGATACAGGATTTCATTTTGTTGTTGTTGTTCTGAGAATGATCCCCGTGGAAGTCAGTACTGCGGGAGAGGTGTTAAGTAGCCGCTGCAAGAGACTGAAATCCTCCCAGGCAGTTCATGTGCAACACAGGCAACAGAATACAGACACACCATAATGTGTGATTAATATACCATAATGTATTAATCATGTGCCTCACTGCTATCATCTCTAGAGATCAGAGAAATTATGATTTGTTGTCTAAGTGTGAACTAAATAGATATTCCCTATTTATTTTGCAATACTTGGAAAGCCCTCAAGTCAGAATGGTATTTTAATTGTATGTTTTCCATCCACATCCAAGGGTTATTCACTGTTTTGCATTTACTACATCATAATTTTGTCCTAGAATTCATGGGGAATTATTTTCACTTACATGAAGATCTCTTCATGCTGTTCTGTCAGTGAAAAGGAGACTTAAATTGGGAGTAAGTTACACTAATATCCAGTGCTGTTATATTGTCAGAGAGATGTAAAGCAGTATTTTTGTAGTTGAATATTATGTCCATCTGCTCATTTCAGTTCTCAACAAAAAGAAATTCTCTCCTTAGCTAAAAAGGATACAGCAGGAAGTGGTGAGCAAACTAACTTAGATTAATGGAGATGACAGTAGCCCATTTTGTTACACGCCCGATTTAAGCCAGTAGAGGAGAACTTGGTACTATTACCAGTTTTCTAAGCAATCATGTTCCCTGGGATGACACTATTGCTACCTCAGTTTAGGTAAAGTCTTAATGAGTAAAAATTGTGGATGCTCTCCTCTCTGGTATTTTAGAATAGAGAATGTGTGTGAGTGCCTGCATGGGCTGTCTAGCAGTACGAGAAAAATGAATTGTTACTGGTGAGCAATGATGGTTTATTAAAAAGAAGTGCTTACTTCAGAGAGATATTATCACAGTGCATTTCCAGCTTGATTTCTTAAAAAACCCAACCAACAAACCAAACCAACCCCCCCAAACTACAACCCAACAAGAAACAAAGTTAATGGGAAGGACCTATAGTATGTTTAAAGAAACAGTGATTTGGTATTCAAGCACTATATGATAATGGGAGAGCTCTGTAAATCCACTTAGGATCTTCCTACCTGCCGGGTTTCATTTTAGCATCCAGTGCCATCACTAAAGGACAAGGAAGCTATTCTTTCAGTCTTTAATCTGTATATTCCACTGCGTTGATTTTCATTGAAATGAGCAATATCTTTCCTTTCCTGAAGGATTACTTTATAAGGCACTCTTAAAGTTTCTGATCTTGATTTTTGGTAGTACTGACTGATAACCAATATTGATTTTATGAATAATATTTTTAGCATAAATATTTGAATTAAATTTAGTATGAATTATTACGAATAATATATTTTAGCATCAAAAGCAATCATTAATACTGTAGTATTTGATGTTCTGGATTTCCTTCACAATATAAAAGCCTTCTCTGTGCATGTGGGGTTACGTTATCTGTTTAAAAATATGAATACATAAATTATGGTTCTAAATATTTCACTTTATGTCTTTTGTCCTACATATAATTTCACAGTTGCAAAGTGACCATGTTATGGTTTTGACAAATTCAGATTAAATTCTTAGAGCAAGTGTGTGACATAGCTGGCTGTGGTGCTAGAAATTTCAAAAGCCAGCTTCACAAATTAATTTTACAACAGTTGTGTGAATTCAGAAGTTGGTGGTTTGTTCTTGTTTTATGAAAAGAAATAATTTAAGAATATGTTCTGCCTGAGTTAATACTGAACTTTGGAAGGGGAGGAAATTAAATGCTTTTGTGCTACTTTTAAAAAGCAAAAATGGCAGCGTATGGAAAGTAGATGGTTATGCAAATGAGAAATTTGAGAAGGCTTGTAGAAAGGTTGCACTAAGTGAAATAAAGGAAGACAAATTTTCCTCATATAAATAAGTTTGAACCAGCAGCAGTTCTGGCCATGTAAAGTTGTACAACATCAATCACAGCAAAGTTGTAGTCATTTGATGAGGACTCCTAGGTATTCCCATAATATTAATAGCATTATGCCACTAGGTTTGATCATACGTATAACATTTCTTAATAAATTAATTTCATGCAAAACATGCTCCTAAGAATAAATGCAGGTCTATACCATTCTGTTTCTGTCCTGTGCCTAATGGAAAAAGATTAACTTCATTATCTCTGACTCAAGACACAAATGCGCAGTGTTCAGTGTCATTACTGCAACTCAAACTGTCTCCTTAAAGTGTAACTTAAAAGACATGCAGAACAGATGCTGCAGAAAAAACTCTCTTCTGGTACAAAGGTAGTGACAATCTGGAAAAAAGTTGTGTTTACAGTCTCTTCACTACACCTGTATTTTTTGAGCCTAAAACACAAGCAAGGTAGGTATATATTGATGACACTTGCTTTTGGATAAAGAACAGGTTTTGTAGACCGTTAATCTTATTTCAGAAAGAGAACAGTCACTGAATTCCTGTACAGACCAAGGCATTGCTATGGATCTATAGACTTTTACAGAATTCATTCCAAAACCAGGTAGACTACAGTTGTACACCAAACATGAAGTGTAAGATGCAGGAGAAGGTTTCTTTTGAGGTGATAGTGAAGCAGATGTCTGATGCTTGCTGCTGAAAAGATGGAACTGCTGCAGTAATTTTATTGAATGTGAAAAAGTATTAATGCCACTTACACACCTCTGTAATTTTACAGAATCAATAGAAACAGAAAAGAGTAGCAAGGAAAATGTTTCTGATTCTAGTACTTTCTTGTAATCCAGCAGTGATGACTAGTGGGTTTAGACCTGGCAAACACGGACAATACTGGTTTAAGATGTCATTTGTAGCTGCCTTTTTTGATGAAGGCTCACAAAACAAAAGATTCAGTACTGGCCAGCAAAATTAGGCTTTTCATTCAGATGAGTGGCAAAACCCAAAAAGGTACCAAAGAAAGAAGTAAGGTGAAGGGGATGGGATTGAGGAGCCTGGCTACATGAGCTCAGTTGGTTGTACTGTTCAGTACATGCGCTGAGGGAAGTATAGACTATATCATTTGAGTCTCTGGTCTTTGCCTTTCTGTAACCATGGACAAATAGTAATAAACGTGAATTCACAGGTCCTAGATGTGCAGCACAGGGGCTGCAATGGTGCACTTTCTCCTTTCAGTCCATGCTTTCTCTTAGCATCAGTATGAAATTAAGATCTCAAAACCAGCATATTGAAAGAAGAAAGTGAGATGGAAAGAGCAATTCCTTTCATTATTTTATTCACTAATTGGGCTTAATTTCCAGCATAGCTATTTTGGTCCATTAATTTCTGGCTTCATGCTCCCCTTGTTTATCAGAAATTATCTCAACACAGCTGTTTGTTTTTATGAGTAGGCATTTTTGGTTTGGACTAATTCAGTCTTTCTGTCTTCAGCTTTTGTTGACTTCAGTAAATTGGTTTTATGCATCAGCCTGAACTTTTGTTCTCTTGGATAACTAAAGTAGATTTCTCTGTGGAACAGGAGCTATAGAAAGCAGTAGTAATGTTGTCTTTATTTCTGTGTCACATACTTGCTGTTTTAATTTGTTCTTTTTGCCTCTGTTTTCTCAGTGAGTGCCAGGAAACTGGAGCTAAAGCAATATAAAAAGAAAAGTCAGTTCAGGAACATATGAACCTTACTTTATATTCCAACACAAATTTTAGCACTCTGCCTTTGCTTAAGAAAAAATGTGGAGGAAGATTAAATTTACTGTGTATACTTAAACACACCACCCTTTTTAACTGAAGCAGTTGTGCCGAGAGCTCGGTTGTTTGGTAAGCAAGCATTCTCATGCCTGCAAAATGAGGTGGGGGGGAGAGAGGAAGCAGCCGACATCTTAATTCCATATGCAGAAATGAAAAAGAGTAGAGAGAAGAGCAATAACTTTGTGCAGTTTAAAAGTAGCAAGTAGCTAAAGCTCTACTAAATCAATAGATTTCTCCTCTTGTCCAGAGATTTACATTGTTTTTAATATTAAGATTTGTGATATATTTCCATGATTAGCGATGCTATTATAACATAAAATTCAGTGGTCATGTGAAACAGCATAACATCATTGTCCACAGATTCCAGATTAGAAATTGTATGGAAAATACAGAACTCTACAAATCTATATTTTATCTTGTATAATGTTCACTAAAGCTTTACAGCAGGCTTAATCAGTTGAACATGAATTAATGATGGTTATCAAACAAAAAATAATGAATTCCACATAAATACTTATTGCATAATTGAAGTCACAAGAATTTTCTATGAATAAAATATATTTGTATTTACAATGCATAAATTCAGTTGTGACACTGTTGGCCATAAACAGCTTTCTGATGGAAGTATTGATGAGGTATGTTAAATTAGTAATAGCTTGAATACATTTCTTAATTATGTCACCAACTTTGTGTGCAGGAATGTTGTTTAAAATGAATTGGGTGCCATTTATTTTGTCTGCACTAGAAGAAGAAAATGGTGTTTTGTTTTTATTTTTAAACTGTAGTATACACTCAAGAGCCTCAGTTAATGATAGAATGTTTCAGATTAGTCTTCTTGTGTGTATTTATGCAGGGGATATTATGCAGTTTGTTTCTGTTTTACCAAAGAAAATACAGATAATTTTTTCATCAATGCAACAACTAGCATAGGTTCACAGGTGCTGTCAAAAACATAAACATGCTACTCTGGACCTTGTTGAATAGTGTGACACAATATACCAGAGAATTGCATGCATGTTGTAGTATTAACAGAAAAAGTATTTAAGTTTTAAAAACAAACAAACAAAGCTAAAAGTATAATTTGGGGATACTCAGGGGCCATTCTGGAGTCAGCAGAGTCATCCTGTGCAACTGCAACTGAGACTGTCAATTCTCTGGAAATATTCAGCATTAAGAAAAGGGAAGGCTCAGAAGAATGGTGGCTTTCCTGTGTACAGGTTTCTGTGAGATCGTGCTATGCTGTTTAGTGATCAGTGAGAGAAATGATTTCCAGACCTAGATGTACTTTGTGACTGAGTTAGTGTAGGAACTTTGTAAAACACATCTTCTTTTTGCACATCAGTATCCTATTCATAAAATGAGAATAACTTTTACCTATGCAGCTGGGACAGTGTGAAGTTTATATGATGTTTTTAATCCATTGAGCTGAGCAATCCTCAGTCACTGCAGTGTTAGTTTTTGAAAGACGATTTGAGTGCTTCCAGTTGAATTAGCATCAAACATTTCAATAAAAAGCATGGATGGGAAATTTGCTTTTTAATGTATGTTGAGCATAAACCACGCTCTGCTTTGGAAGCAGTGTTATCACTATTGCTATCCTGATCTGAGAGCCCTAGTTATAGACCACAGTAAAATCCTTCTTGCAAAGAGCTCTGAAAAAGAAACAGATAAATAGAAAAGGAAGGAACTGCAGGAGCACGATAGGCAGAAGCCTTAACGTGTCAGCAATCTTATGTTTTGCTCTTCTTTTTTCCTCAGCAAATGGGTAAGGACATAATTGTAGAACAAATAGTGAGCCTTGTAAGAGGGAGCCACCCCTAAGTGAGAAGTACAAAATGGTAAGCGTTCAAAGATGTTTGTTTAAAAATGTTACTGAGATGCATAAAAGAAGGCTGGAAAATTGTGAGGCAAAGTGTGATGGATGGGAAATGAAGAGAGGCTGGGATCATGTGAGGAAGCGGCAGAGTTAGAGGAGAAGTGCAAAAAACCTTGTATTTGAGACAGAAGAATGTGAGGGGGTAACCAACTTGAAGAATACAGACTAGATCTTATGTCGGTCTACAGCAGTATCAATCTACAGGTGACAGAGGGGATATACATATGCCTGGGTGAGCCCTGAGGAACTGGTGATGTCCTGAACTTTTTAACTGAAGTGGATAAATAAAGGGAAAATTAATGCAAGGCTTAATTTTCCTTATTACCCTCTTAGCACTCAGAAAGAATTTCTGAACTATGAAAACATGTCGGAAAAAATATTTGAATAAATGAAGGGCAGAATGAAAAATAGTGATCCATGTACACAATCACTGTTTTCTAAGCAATGGTACATCTGCTTGTGGAGTGGTATCTGATGCTCCATCAGGCTTCATGCTCCTCTTAACAAGCTCAAGTGAATTCACTGCACTTGCACTAGAATCCAAATGGGTTCACAGTGGAAGAAGTGCTTGTGATTTCTGAGAATTGTGACCATCTCTCTTGAAAACTCAAAGCAGTAGAGTACCTTCTGTAGCAATGTTGAAATGCTTCAAGTCACAGTTCTGCCTTTGGTCTATCAAGGAATTTCCAGACCTGGTCTAAGGAATAAATCCTCTTGAGAAGTGATAAAATTCTTCATCTTGCACATTTAAAATTTACCAGGAAAAAAGTGTAAGAAACCTACAATGAAGGGTAGTGTGTTAGCATAGATGGTATCTCCACAGTTTTTCTTCCTTTTTTGTATTTTATGAATGTTTTTTAAAGGCATGAATATAAATAATATACCTTACCTGCTTCACCTTTACTTTATGTTCCACTAGTTAAGAAAAGCTCAAAAAGATAAAATTGAGAATGGTTTCTTTTTCTTGGAAAAAATAACAAATTATAACGAGGTTTACAATGCTGCTTAAACTCCTGATCCACCTAGTCTGGGATTCTGTTTCTGACAGAGGCCAGCACTAGATGCCCAAGAGGAAGATTGGAGAGCCTCCTGCTCAACAGTTCTAGTAAAATCTGTTTTCCGAATAAATACTTCCAACAATAGAGCCAACTAACATGCAGAAACAGCTTCACAGCTTCATTTCTGTCATAAGATTTGCAACATTTAGGTCATACTTAGACCGAGGACAAAGAAACAGTAAGATTTTCATTTTATTGCCCCTATTTCATCAGTAGCAGGAATAGGTCAGAACAATTACAGTACGTCTCATAAAACTGTCTGCCTCCCTACTCTGCAACTTGATTATTCCATATAAATTTTCAACTGAAACTATAAAATCTGCAATATTTATACTATGACATGAAGCTGCAACAATGTGAAGCCACTCCATTCACTTATGCTGTCTGTCCACAAAAGAATTGAGATTTTGAGTTGTTTTGCTCTTTACAGCCTGTAAGAAAATAGCACAGACTTTACCCTTCACAAATCTGTTTTACGATCTCATGTTATTTAAAAGTTACATAATATTTTGGTCTTACACCTATGTGAAAGAATCATTAAAACAAAACGCAGCAGTATCTGTGGGTTAGATTTTGAGGAGAAAAAGGATACCACACAAAATATTCTTTACAAGAACTTAGCAAGAACACCACTATTTTAGGACTTGAAAAGAGCAAACTTTTACATCCTTGTGATAGTGCCAGTTGTGTTCTGTTTTTCAAATGTTGTCAAAAATTATAAAGCATAAAAGCTTTCAAGCACTGAAGATTAATCCTCCCTCCCAGAAAGATATAGATTGTAGTCAAATTCTATAAACCTCGTTTTGCTTCCAGCTACATATTTTTAAGTATAATTCTGAAGCAATACCAAAGCAGATGGTGCAACAGCAGCATTGAAAAAGCATTTGGTGTATTGTAAGTGTCAGGTTAGAATTCACAACCTGATGAATTGCCCACAAGTTCAGTGCTAAAATGGTGCCATTTCTGTTTTAAAATAACTAAGTTAGAAACTATTTTCAGAACTAGAATTAAAGTAAAAAAGAAAATAAATAACCCATATGTCCCTTGTTGTTTTTAAATATTTAAGTGTCAACTAGAATTGTGAAAGCGACCGTTATGCTTATTGTATTGCTATAAAGCTTTCCATTTGTTCAGAATTTTCATGCTGCATGAACAGTGTTTTCGAAGACCTTTGCAGCTGGTATTGTCAGCATATACAGTAGATTGGAGTTTTACATAACACTTCAAGAGCAAACATACTTGGCTTTGAAAGAAACTTTGTTTTAATGGTAGCAAATTCTCAGCAACATCACTGGCTGGGATCAGAGGAATCTTCCTCAGGTGATGGATAAAAATTGACCTTTTTAACTACAAGTAATGTCAAGTGCTGAACCCATTAAAGTTCAGTTTCCTCACAACTATAAGGCTACATGATGCTATTTTGTATTTCTATTCAGGAAAAAAAAAGATTAGGATTTCTTTCATACTATAGATAAGAGGAGCCCGCTCCCATTTAGCTGGCAATTTCCACAAATAAATTCAAGGTTTTATACCCCTCTTTCAGTACCAATGGATCCACGCGCCTTCATTTAGAAGCTAGGAAGACGGAGGGCTGTAAGAAACTCTGGAATAAGAAGTTTCCAGAGAATAAGAAACTGCTTATTCCAGAGTTTCTCTGCTCTCCTTGTTACAGAGAGAGTCCCCCACCGGCAGATTGGTGGCAAAAGACCTGTGCCATCTGACAGACTCTGACAGCATCGGTTACCTTGTCAATGATAATGCAGCTAGGAAGCGTCTTTGGGAGGAGAGCCAAACATTGATTTGTTTCTGGAGCTATGCTGGTTCACTGGCAGCCCTGTGGGCTTTGGGAAACTTGGAAACGCAAAGCATAGCCTGCTTCTAAATGTGCTGCCATGCTGGAACAGATGCTTTTGTAATGGCAACCAATACGCTGTGACACTTGTGTGTTCAACGCTAGTGTCGCTGGTCTCCGTGGGGTGGTACTAATGAGAGCACACGGATCCTCAGGCTGGCTTTACTGAATTGCTTTGATATTTCAGTTGTGCCTTTGCTTCTCCCCTGTACTGATAGCTCTTGGGGGGCTTAGCTGTAGGTTTTATCTTTTCTTATTCAGATTCTGACTTGGAGAATATGCTTTAAGAGAGGAAGACATCTACCTCTGTTGCTTTGGATGCAGTTATCAGCAGGCTGGGGCATCACTTATGCAAAGCCACATTCAGTAATAAAACTTCCGAATCAGTACTGTGAGTTTGGTGCATCTTCTGTGTCAAGTGGAAGGACAGTGGCATTGCAAGTCATCAGGTATATCGCAGAGACAGATGATGAGACTAGCTCATTCTGCTGACAATACGAGAAGCTTCCTCCTGTAAGGTTTTGTACGGCTTCCAATATGTTGACCCATGGAGAAGTCAGCTGCTTCTCAAGAGACTATAAAAATGAGATGCCTAGCTAGAAGTGTTCCACTGTGTGACAGGCTTATGGCTATAAACATACTACATGGGGCACATTGTTTAAAAGATATCTGAAATGCTATTCTGAAAAAAATCAAGTTCTGAAGTGAGGAAAAGACAAAAAGGGGGGCTTTTCTTACATGAGTGAGTTTTTTCATCTACTATGAAGCACAGCTGATGTTTAATCAAAACTTCAGTGAATTTAATATACACTGTAGGTATTTTAGTACCTATAACCTTATTTCTTGCTTGGTTTCTTGAAAGGAAAATAACCTCTCCTAGGATTTTTTTTTAATGAAATGTAGGTAATGTGTTTTCTGAGCTTACGAGGGTGATGCTGTGAGGCTGCTCTGGGAGGAAGTGTGGGGAGGCCTTTCACATCTGTCCTTTAAGGTGCTGGCCCTGTGTATTCACCCCGCGAGCAGCTGCCTCTGCCTAGGTCAGTGTTGCTGGCAGGCTTTGCTGTGGTCCAGAGGAGGGGAGAGAGGCTCTCGGGTTGTGACGGTGGCATGTAGTAGAGCATGTGCTACCTCAAAAACTGCTAACCGGGGGGTGGGAAAACCTTGTTATTTCTCCTCTTTCCTCTGGGATAAGTCAGTGTTTTTCTAATTAACTAAATGTAGCCGTAGCAGAAAACTTGAAAATTATCTGCATCTTTATTTATCTTCTTCACAGCTTAGTATTTAAATTATCAGTAGTGTTAAGCAAAGACTTAATGAAGGAGATGTCTGTAGATGCTTTACATATTTGCACCGAAAGCATGGCAGATTTTTGTAGTTCAAACTGGCACCTAAGTATGGATGGTTTGGCTGACTTTAGCTGTGAATGGGTTGAGCAAGATACCCAGACCAAATATCATAGGAATTGCAGCCC
This sequence comes from Aquila chrysaetos chrysaetos, assembly GCF_900496995.4. Taxonomy (NCBI): domain Eukaryota; kingdom Metazoa; phylum Chordata; class Aves; order Accipitriformes; family Accipitridae; genus Aquila; species Aquila chrysaetos. The sequence goes on along the minus strand of NC_044028.1, from coordinate 14,806,932 downwards.
AAATCCCTTTTTTGGCTTCTGGAGTTAAAGCAGAAATGTGTATTGCTAATGTGCAACTGTGAGCTAATAAGAGGTTTGCACGTTTGTGCAGGAAAGATGACGTTCTTTTTTTCAGTGAGACACCACCTGGGACTACCAAGGAAAGTTATTGTTAAGGTCTTTCTCTTATGGGATGAATGATCAAGTAGTATGATGTAGGATTTCTTTATTTTCAGCTTATAGAGCTGTAATTTTTATGGAATCCTGATGTTCTAACCTTCCCTGGCCTACTGAGGTTAATGTTGAAAAAAACCTCAGCATTTATAAAAAGCCTGAAAATTTCCAAGTGATTCTTCAACTGATATGGAACTGAATAATGGTTTGAGGATGTTTGGGGAGTGTCTATAGTTATTTCCCCATCCTACTTTAGATATGTTTGTGGTGATGGAAAAGTTGCTATCTGATGGCTGATGGGCAGGTTAATGCAGAATGAGTGGGCAAAACTAATACCGTACTCTAGAAAATGTGGCTGGTGTTAATTATCATCAGCAGTGTGTCCAGAATCAAAGGGGAGGGCAAACAAACCAATTATCCTTGATACTCTTCTGCTACCTTAAGGTCCCAGAATGGGTCACAGCTGCTTGTTTTGTTCCTTCATGTCTTGCAGCTGCTTTCTTGCAAAAGGGGTAAATTATTTTTTTTCAGCTGTTAAAAAGAAAAAAAAGAAGTGAGGGTTATGCCACTCTCAGTTGTGACAAGCTCTATTATTTCTTTGGATATATTATTTCTCCAGATGATGATAACAGGTGATATCTACATACAGGTTGGTTCTGTAGTTCAAAATCAAGGAAAGACAATGATTCCTAATATGCTGGACCTATCACAAAATGAAAATATTGAGAAGGCTTTGCTTAACTTCTCTACACCAAGTGTCTCATACCGCTTACGTGCTCAGGGTTAGTTGCCTTGGAAACAAGTGACTGTGCACATGCAGCACAAGGAGGGTCCGCAGTTTGTGGACGTGGCCCTTGGGGGCCCCATTACAGAATTTCTTATGTTTAGAAATACTTTGTAACAAGGCCCCTGGTGTCACTTATTAGCAGTAAAGTGTACAGCAGCATTCATCAGCATCAACCACCAATTTGTTTCTTATGGAAATGAATCCACATTGATGGTGTATAAGATTTTTTGGAGATTTTATGCTGGAACAGAATTCTCACTTGCTCTTTTTATGCTGCCACTTGACACACACTTCTCTAATTTGCGTGCTTTTCTACTCATTATATTGATTTCAGCCTTCTCAGTGAAATGAAGTAACAACTTGCGAGGGGAAGGTGGGCAGAGACAGAGGAAATAAACTTGTATAGATGCATTTTGTCTGCACCGTGATCTGCCTTAAATTACAGCATTGAAGTGAAGCAATTTTAATCTTTGCTGTTTGACTAATCTGCTTTCTTTTTTGGAAAAGTTTCGTGCCTTCATCTTTACTAAACATTGTCTTGATTTCCTTTAAAATGCAAGCTAAAATATTAACCTTTCAGAGAATTCTATAGAAATGAATGTATGCCTACTTGATTTTTTCTGTTATCACATAGGAAGTACAAAGATGAATAAGATATTTAAAAGGCTATAAGCTAGCCAGATATCTGATGTAAAAACAATTTCAGTTACAAGGCAAGTTCTGGACAAAAAGCTCAGGTTTAGGAGAGTGGAAATTTTTGTTTTGGTTTTGTGAGATTTTTGTGTTGGGGGTGGTGGTGAACTGGTTTATTCTTTTGTAATAATTGCTTCATTATCCTGCATCTGTTGCAATGATACCTGTAAATTGTGGTGACATAATTGCTGAAGACTGAATTGGCAAATAAAAGGAAATAAGGGAAAGGGAAATAAACACAAGTACTATGATTGTTGCCTCTCCCAAAGGGAAAGAAAAAGCAGCAATTGAGAATAACTTCTTGGAATCACTCAAAGTCAGTGAAGAGAATTATCTCAGTGGGAAGGGGAACATCAGATAGATCTTCTCTGATACACAGTAGTCTTGTCAGGAGCTGGAGCGTGCTGTGAACTGGAGATTCAGGCTTGTCACGGCTCACCTGTCAGGCTCCAGATGGAAGCCCAGGAGCTGCCATTGTTCAAGATCGGTTACATCTTCTTCCCCAGAACCCAGACTGAGAGAACAGGAGCACGGCTGGTGAAGGCAGTCCTCTCCCCAGGGCTGTAGCATCCGATTATGGAGACCGAGTCATCCTAGGTGCTGCTGTAGTAGCATCCACTGTGGCCATACCCCTCCAAGGGGTGGGGATGCTTACCAAGCAGCAGCATGGTACTGATGAACCAACAAACACCTCTGTTGTGTTGTGTCGTGGACTGACGACCCCAATGAACAGAGGCTGTGCGTCCTACGGGGCATTTTTTATCCCCATCCCCTCCATGGTGGAAGTGCATAAATTTCTCTTCAGATCTGACATCCTGCTATGCTTGTGAAAGAAAGAAAGAGAAAAGAAGGAAAGAGAGAAGGGCATTTCACTATTCATGTTGAGTAGGTTGGTTTCTTTCACTGACAGTTGTGAGATACTGGAAGGGAAGGGCTAAAGACTACTGGAGGAACCAGACAAATATGAGAATTTAATTTTAAACGCAAAGATCTTTTGCTATTATCTTTTAATTAAAAATCCCAGAAAATACAAGCCTGAAAAGCTGAAAGAAATGAGAAGCATATACTCAATAGATGGCCTTTTGAAGCAATCATGGTTCTGGGGTCTTTAAGAGCCTCTTTGCTTCAGGGTTGAATTCCTATAATCTAAGCTGTGCATACACTACTATATACCAAGATCAGTATCTTTTGAGTAAACTGCTTTCTTGTCATTAAGACTTGACATTTCTGTTCATTGTCGCTGCCTCACTGCAATAAACTTTCCCTGGAGGATATACAAACTCTATTTTCAGACACGAATACCAGGAAGGGGCTGCATATGAAATAGGGAGAAGAAATTATTCTTGTTCACAGAAGATGACTGGAGAGGAACACGAGTTACTGACATATGCTACACATTTTCAGACAAGAGGGGATATAGAAATCAGAGAAACAAGATGGACGGTTAGGTTTTTGGTCTCTTGTAATCCCTCACTGATGTGGTTTCATTTTCCTATGGAAAATTCTCATAGGTTTTGTACAGTCAAGTTTTAAATGTCTCTAGTGATAGGGCATTTGACACTTTCATTGTGAGATTGTACTGGAACCAGTATATTTCACCAGTAGGTAGTCTCTAATAGTCCTTAAAAAAAAAAAAAAAAAAAAAAAAAAAAAAAGTTTCTCTATGGAGAAATACTAATGAAATACTGCCACTGCAGAAACTGAGCCTGTAAAGATCCTGCAAGAAAAATGAATGGCAAAACTCCAGAGACAGAAAAAAGATTAAATTCAAAATGGCAAACAATGGAAGAAGAGAGTACTTTAACGAGAACAAATCTAAATTGCTTGAACTTCATTGTGTAAAAGGTCTCAATTTTTGAAACCTGTTTTTCTTCCACCATCATCTGTTAATTACAGTGAAAATGTCCCTTGAATACCTGACATCATTTATAATCGGATCTCATTCATTATTGCTCATGGTACTCTCGTCATTAAAATTGTTATTTTTATATATCTGTGTGCATGGTTTTAATATTAAAAAACCCTGTGAACTGCAAGCTATAAGTTGTAATTTACTTTTTTTACTTCCACTTGAATGAGAATATGCATAATTATCACCCAAAATTCCCCACACCAAAAAAAACCAAGACCAGTAAACACCACCAACAAAAATCCTTTGAATTGCCTTTCTGGAAAAGAAGAGTTAGGTAGGTTATCAGTGTGATTTCACACTGCTCTCTAACCTTTCCTCATTTATTCTAATTCCCTCTAAGTTGTAGTTACACTTTTATGTATACCCTATGGTTGTCATGGATGTTGAAGCTATATTTGCTTTCCCGTGGCCATATCCTTTATCCTGGCTACTAGGGACAGAAAGTAGGTATTTACTTCTCTGCCCAGTAGAGATTACTTTTGCATGAGAGGAAGTAAAATAATCAAGTTTCCTCTTTTTATGCTTGGATCTTCCACACAGTATCTCAGGGCATTCTCTTTCCAAGTTATTTAGAATGAATCAACCTGTTGCTATTTTAGTAAAAACACCATAACAATTTTCCTTCTTACTTTTCTTTTTAAGACTCTCAAAAGTTCAGAGCTCTGATGCCTTTTTTTCATATAATAATTTCAAAATAATGATAATAATTTGGTTTAATTTTGTATTGATATTTGCTAAACTAAGGAATAGCCGAAGAGATTACAATCTCCAAGTTATCTAAAATACATTTTCAGTTAATCTTCATTAGCTCAGAGTAACTCTTTGCAATGGCACAGTAAGAAAAATAGGCTCTGAGGAAGTTAGAGCTCAGAAGTAGCAAAAACTGCTCATGCTGTCTACAATGTTATTTCAATTAGCAATCCTTGTAAATTTTCACTTAATATAGAATATCATATTGAGAGAGGATTGTCTCATGAACCGCTTAGATATAGTAAAACTTTGTTATGTATTCTTCTGCATTAACTGTTTCTCTCAGTACTGACTGAAGCCTGCTCATCTAAAAATGTCAAAAAAAGGTGTAAAGGGGAGCATTGTGGACTCTAGTGTCAAAGTGGAAATCCTGACATTTTCCATTGACCGCTGTCTGTCTCAATGCTTTGCTTTTGTACACAGAGAAATGCCTTCACAGGGCTGAGCATCTCGGAGACTGAGGCAGCCAGATCTGAATGGAGCAGACGTTTCTCCAGCTGAGCCTCCCAAAGGACTCCTCCTGGGTGGTGTAATCAGTGTACGTGTCCACTCTCCCTATCGCTTACTACTTAAAACCAAATGAAAATGGATACTATTTTCTTTAAAAACATGATAGGAAATACCTTCACTGGTCCCTCCTTTTTATGTTGTAGCATTAGAATAAATTTACCCTAAGTGTAGGATGTCTGAAAATCTCTATTTATGAAAACTCAAGCTTTTATAATAAGCATAGTCTTCCTACCCAAAGCTATGGCATTGCACATTGAGAATCGAAGTTTATGTCATGTCCTTATCAAGTGAATGACAGTGTCCAGCAAAATCAGAGCAAGCATACCTCACCCTATCAAACCTCACTGGCTTCTGAAAGTGCAGTGAGAGAAAAAGGACTTAGATGTGTCTGATACCAAACTGCTCTTCCTAAAAATACATTTAGGTGAGTAGAGATTAAAACAAACAAACAAACAAACAAACACACTTGAGCGCTTTTCCCACATGCTTCACCTATCTGTGGCAGAACTTAGAAGGCTCAGAAGGGATGTCTGAAGCCAGAGCAGTACAAGTGTGTACAGTAATAGTGTGACCTGCCAGCTTGGTAGTTGAAGACTGACTATTCCCACTCTCTGTCTGCTTCCATTCAGATTCTGCATGGAGCCAGTTATGACTGTTGCTTGTACTGAGGTGCAGTGATCTCTCTCTCCTGAAATAATTCCTTCTTCTTTTCAAAGATGCTAAGCGAACAAGTCAACACTGTCTGACTCGGGTATAAGAAGGACTCCAGTTATAAAAGGAGGGATAGATGGTTCAGTTGTAACCCACTTGCTCAGTTAACAGCCTCCTTGGAAGCCGTGCTTCAAAATAAGCACACCCATCAGTGCAGTTCCTCTAGACTCTCTGTTGCCACAAGAGTCTTGATCCAGCTTTGTTACTTGGGGGGGACAATGTGCTGCCAACACTGGCTTTGGTTATCTGATTCTTCCACTCCCTGTCTCCTGAAGGAGCCTCACCTGTCTCTCCTACAAATGATGCACAGTATTTCTAATGCCAGTAATATTGGGTATCCTTGCACAGACAAGTCCCTAGCTTCATTCTGTGGAGCTCAAAATAGGCCTAAATCAAAGTGATGTTTGAATTGCCAGTGAGAGCCTGACTTTGCTCAGCTTTCAATGCTGCTAACATCAGTGAAGCTGAATCAGTGTTAGCAGTGGTGGGAAAATGATGAAAAAAGTCCCCTAGTGACTTAGGTCTCTTGGGATATCTGCTGCCCCAGGCAGAGCAGCTGCTTGTGCGGTGTGCTCCTCTCCTGCATCTTGTTTGCTCCTGATTGCTAGTGATGGCTGGAAGACTCTTGGCCAGGTGCTGCGTGGTGGGGCTGATTTAAGGCTCTTTCAGGGATACACCATTAACTCCTTTGTGTCCCTCGAATTTGTGTTTCTGATGCAGCCCTGCCTGGCTCTCACGTTTGAAACAGCGCTTTGCGATTAGCTCATGTTTGGGCAATATTGATCAGCTGACTTTAGCTGTCAGTCTTTTAATTACAAATATGAAAAAGAGGATTATTAAATAATTTTGGGTTCCCTGTGCATGTTAAAACCCTAGGATTTAATATAAGAAAATATGTAGGGATACGGGCTGATTGAAGCAAGACCTTACTAAAGGTGCAGATTGGTGAAAAAGAACAGAACATGGTTACAAAATAAGAATGGTAAGGTATATTTTTAAAACAGATAAGATTATTGGGGTAAAGTTATTTATTTGGATTCTTTGACCTTTGAAAGTAATACAGTGAAATATTCTAACATAAACTCCTGTTTTTCTTTTTAAATATTTCTTTTTCAGAGCCCTATAGAAACAGCACTCTCCTTTTCAGAAAGGATTTGGTATAATCACAGAGTGTTTGCAGTTACAATTAAGGTACGTGTTGTACTTGCTGCCAATTAGTTTAATTGATGTGAAAGTCTGAGTACATCTTAAGAGGACAGGATTTCCCTACCTGAATTGAGCTTTCTTCAAAGACCAGCAGGAACAGCGTGTGTGGAAGGGGGAAGCTGACTACAACAGAAAGTCTCTGTCTGTAATGGCACCTGAACCAGGACAGAACTGGATCTTGGGGTAGGATTTTATACAGGGAGCTAGAAACCAGCTTCATCATCTTGAATTTCTTTTAGACTTTATTTTTTTAATCTAATCTGCTAATTGACCTCACCTGTTCCCCTAATAGTAACAAGCTTTGCATCAGGATTTTGACTTAAATGTTTAAACTTAGTACAATTTAAATTGAATGCCGCGTGGGCCCTGATTTGGGGCAGTTTTTGTTTCCCCTGATGTCACTGCAGTGTCACAGAAAGGAGAGGAAGGTGACAAGTTTAACCTCTTATGCAATAGCTGCTGCTTTGAATATTTTTTTGCAAATATAGAAGTAGCTGAGATGTGATTCACTCCTATATGATTGTAAACACAGCTTGCTTGGCTTCTAGATAGTTGAAGCTGTCAGTTTAGATGTAAAGGAAGGGTTAATTTGGGGAAAAATTATTTCCCCTCAAGCTTCTCTCAATAGCAAGCTGCATTCAGAGGTATATGTGCATACTGCTGCCTAAGCCCCTGCTGTGTTGTGCTCTCAAGTACGGATCCAAGTTTAGGAGGAGTCGCGCTGCCAAGACTGACAGGCTGCAGCCAGGTGCCAGCTCTGCAGCTTGTATCCTCCCCGTGCAGGGCTCCGCCGAGCCGCTCTGCCATCGGCGCTGAAAAGAACCTCTTAGCTTTGACTTTTGGCTAGGGCGAAGATTTTTGCAGCAGCTGCCAAGCAAAGCAGAGCAAGAGGAGAAGAAGTTAGGAAATCATGACCAGCAAATAGGTGGGGGAGGAGAAGGGGTGATTTCATGCTCTGATGGCTCATTTGGCAGTCTTCTTTTTGGGCTACTCTTTCGTGCCATGTCTGTATTTCCCCAGTCCTGGCTTGAAGCGCACATATTTAAAATGCACTCCCATTTAAAAAAGGGAGACAGGAGAAAGAAAGGAGGGGAAAGCGAATCGCTTCAAAGAAATTCAAACATTTGAAATTGTAAAATGCCGAATGGTGACCGAGTGTTGCTTTCTTGCAGTATCAGATGATTCCTTTACGCAGTGACATTTTAGATTCTCTGTTTTATTTTTATTTGGCTCAGTTCTGCTTGAAAATGTAACCCTTTAGGAATTCGCTCTAGTAAACTCCCATTCAAACCACTGGGGATTTCAACAATCTGTTGGCACAGTCTTTCACCATGTTTTCGAGTTTTTTATAGATTAGATCTTGCATCACTGAAATATTTCTGCCATATTGTTCAAGATAAAGCCAGTAAATTCAGTATGCCATTGTGTATCCCCCGACTTGCCTCCAAGGCCTTGTTTTTCACAGAGTAAAAAAATACTTTATAGAAGAGTGGGAGCTGACTGTGAAATGCGCTTGAATAATAACACCAGGCTCTCAGCTGAAATTTTATACTCTAGATGAATCATCAAGTGCTCATTAAACATCTATCTACTGTAGGAATAGATAACAAATCTTCCTCTTGATGTTACCCTTAGGTTCTGGACAAAAAAAAAATTTATATTGGAACACAAAAATGGCAAACTTGACCAAACAATCAGCAGTAGTTTCACTTCCATTTGATTCTAACCTGAGAAACACAAGCCTTTTGATGTTGTAACAACACTAGCATAAGAGCACTCATTATCCTTAGAAGACCTTGTAGTGAAGCACGGAAAGGGCTGTGTCACATTCCATCCTCCTTGGACAAATTGTCTTTTGGCTCAGGTATCAAAAGAGCATCTCTTCACATCAAAATACTAAAGGGCATCAGGGCACATCATGAAACCAAAGAAACCATGCAGCCTTTTTTAAGACCCTCTTTATTTCAGTTTGCATCTTTCTCCTGTAAACTGAATTTCATAGCAAGAGGGAAGCGTTTTGAATAAGAAATAGCTATAAGGACTGTGATTATGAATAGGTTTTATCTTCTACAACCCAATTTAAGGAATGACAGCTCTGGATCAGGCTAAATACTTTCATCTAGTTCTTTACTACATACTTTATATGGCATTGGTTTTCTTTACAAATAATAGTTTTCCTGTGCTGTGCAATGACTATGCCTGATGCAACAGTGGAAGCTCTGCCATGCTATCACTGAATTTAATTCCCTCTTCCTAGTGTTATATGACCCCTTATTTGCCCCCTCTTCAAAATGTGCTTAGTAATGGCTACAGTAATTCTGTTCATACTGCAATCTCATTGTATTTCAATCACATTTTATTTTAACCCAAGTTTAACTTGTTGCTGCAAGGCTGTACACTGTTTAGTATAACAAATTGTCAATTTTATGTTTTCACAAATATTTGATTTTTAATGTTTTCATAGCCTAGTTTAACTGCAGTCTCAGCAAAGAAAACTTTCAGATCTACAAAACCATGTACTGTAACAGTCATGTGTTTTTTTCTAAATGATTTGCAGTTGTTTTTTTTTTATTCCCCATTTCAATGAGAAGCCACCAGGAACAGTTTTTAGCCCTCTCATTACTTAATCTTAATTGCAATATCTATTAATTTAGATTGTGTTACTGTTTTAATGATATGAGAGTCAGAAAGTGGCTATTGTTCATTAGCCATAAAAATGCTTGTGTTTGAGTCTTGTTTTGTTTTTCAAATCTGCTTAATGTCAGTTTTATTAGGTGTACAATACTGTAAGGATGGACGAGGTAAAGATATTTTCATTCACAGCAAAGTGAGATATCTCTAGAGCAATCCTAATGGAATCATTAATCTGCTATGATCAATGTCTCTCAATTAAAGCTACTTTTACATTTCTTCAGCATTCTGTGATTAACTATTAAAAAAGCGAACTTAGTTTTACGTCTCTGGCAGTTCATGTTTTGTTTACTGGACAAAACTTTCTGTCAAGTTTGTGTTTGTATTTCCATAGCTGACACATCCTTTTTTGGATAAAAAGGCAGACACTGGATGAAGAAGGTGGCCAGATAACTTGTTAACAAGTGATCTGTCCCATGTCATATCTGGTATTACTTTGCAGTGTGGCATCTTTTCTGTGCAGGTCAGTTCAGGTGGGGCAAAATGGCTGTTAAAAGCATATGACTAGCAGAGGCCAAGCAAGCCAGGAGGTGTGTGAGCATGTGGATTTCTTTAATTTGGGAGAGCTGTGGTTTGCACATGTCATATTCAAGGGAGAACAGAGAAGGAGCAATGAAGGAATGACTGATGTTATGTGACTGCAAATACAAGTTACAAACCTCTCAACTTTTCCAAACTGACTGCTAGGTCTCTCCACACAAGACTATTTGAGTTTGATCTCCTGCTAACATGATGTTAATTTTACCCTGAAAAAATTTAATATGTGAATCCAGCAAGTATCGGTAACCCTGAAGTTTGCTTAACATTGTAAAATATTCAAGACATGTCAGGTCAAAATTGGGCAGTAGACATTTTTTATTGAACTGTATGGATTTCAAATATTTGATAAAAAGTTCTGCTTCATATATGAAGCATATGCAATAAATGCAAAGAATTAGTGGTGAAGGCCTACATTTTATGCGAATAATGGTATTTTATTATCAAGTTGCTTTTGTTGAATACAAGGCAAATAAAAGACCAAAAAAGGAAGCAGAGAGGAAGGAGTTGTAGCTACAATGGGTGATGATACTTGTGAGATATTAAAATTGCAGAATATACAGGCAGTCCCACTGTCTTCCTCACTTTGTGCTTCATCCTAGAAAAAGTGCTAAAGCTTATCTTTATTTAAAGCTGTTCAGTCCTGTGTGTAATTTGCAAGAGCATGAGGTAGTGAGGAAACAGAGAAATGGAGAGGGTTTTCTGTAGGATGAGGGGGTGGGAGGCAGCTTGCTTTTCCCCCCACTCGGTTTGTATAAGGGAAAACGAGTTACAAAGAGCAGTTTTGAATCGCAGAGGGTAGCCCATTCCTGTTTGGTCCTCTTGACCTACAAAAGAGAGGCAAATGGCTTCTTTTTCCAGATTTCTATTTGATGTCTGGAAGGAAAAACAGACTGTAAAGTAAGTTAAGGTTGTTAATGTCCCCCATACTAATCCCTTTGAGCTGCTTAACAATGTGCACTCTACCGTCAATAATGTAACACTGCTGCCTTCAGAAATTCTCTAAATTACTCTTCCGTTTTACTACGGTAATAAGATCTTCTGAATCATAATAGAATTTATAATATTAAAAACAAGAGAGATAATTTAGGTTCTGATGAAAATGCGCGTTATTGTATTTTAACCTAAAAAAGAGAAATTACTTAGGAGTCAAGACATACATTTTCTTTCATGTGGTGCAGCCTCTTAATGAATTACTTGCCTTTTTTATATAGGTTCCATTATGGCCTGGCTATCAGATCCAATAATATGTTTGTACTAAGAACAAGATGTTATTTTCAGTTATTTGAGTACTCCAAAAATCATTCTTTTAGATAATAATCATTATGATGACACTTCCCATTTAGGGAAAGCGCTTTGTGCTTTCGAAGTGCTGTGCAAGCATTAACAAATGAGGGGTCAGATCCTGTAAACGCCTCTCAAGTAAACAGCTGATGGCAGTGGAAGGTCCTCTGTGAGGAGTTGCAGGAAACAGACCTGTTACATGGATGTATCCATGGCTTCTTGAGTCCCCGTCCTCTTGGATCTTAGCTCATCTTTTCAAATGAAGATGGTATGACAGAAGTCCTTTACCTGCTTCCCATTGTTAACATGGAGTGTGTTATTTATTTGATAGGGTCTGGACGTGTCTAGAAGACAAACTGTGTTAGACACCCTTTTATGTTCTGTCATGATAGGGTAGGGTTCACTGGTAAGGGAAAATATGTGATGCAGGAGCCTCCCAGGGAATTCTTTTGGTTCCTAGAAGCATACAGTACTGACACAATCTGGAGAGATCCTTGAAATAGCCAAGTTATTTCTGTGTTGAAAAAACCCCAAACAAACAAACAAAAAAAATGGAAAAAGTAAGTGGGGGTGCTGGCCTAATGTGTCTACTGACTAGTCAGTATTCTAACTCTGAGAAAGAGGACACTAGAACCCCAGAACAGAGCTATTTCAATCACTAAAGACCATAGCTTTTTAATTTCTTTATTCTGAGACCTGAAGTAACTGAGTTCAGCTGCCAGGCATCACTTGATATAAAAACAAACAAACAAAAAACCCCACTTTCATCTTTCTGTTCTTCTCTTGATAGTCCTGGGTACAAGGCTGTTAAATAAATAAAAAACCCAGCTGATTGCTACATGTTGTCTCCATGTCTCCATCTTCTATTCACAGGATCACTGGCAGCTCCTTCTTTTCGCTGTTACACCCTCTTCAACTCTTTTTTGCAGAGGGTGAATGTATCAATGGTTCTCAGATACTGCTTATAATGATAAAACTGATAATTTAAAAACAGACTATGTTGGCCCTACTTTTTAGTGTTTTTACAAAGTGAAGGTAGGTATAGAGTAACGTAGTGCTAAAAAAAAATCCCACTAAAATTCAAAACAGCAAAACAAGGGATTGTAAAAAACCACGTCATTAATTGTGACTGTGGGATTATACATTATCTTAGTGCCTATGAGCATTTCCTGTTGTTATAGAATAACAAAATAAAATAAATTACTTGTCCAGGTAGGTCTGTGATAAATCCTTTGGAAATATTTCAAAGGAAGCTTGGTAACAAAGGAAACATGACTTTTACCATCTCCAGTTTGACTAGAGACTAGTGCTGAGATTTAGCTGAAAATATTTGATTTTCCAACTGACAAATAAAGAAACACCAGTACAAATGGTGGAATCAGTTATACAGTCTTTTAAAAATGTTTTTATGCTAAAAATGTAAGATCCAATTGCAACGGGTTTTGATGTTAATGTACCTCTTTAATACTGTTAAGAAAATTTCTGAAACTCAGGATTACTTTATGTGTTTTATGAAAAGATACACAAACTGTAATTCATTCTTCTCTAGAAGGGGCAGAGAAAACTTACTTGAGTTTGGGTAGTTTAACTGTCAAATTTGAATGAGTTTATGCAAAAAGTATTTGTAGCCTCTGTTGTAAAGGGCCGTGGTAATAGCTACTCTAAGTGAACTAATAAACAAAACAAGGTGCAAGAATGTCCTCAGGAAAGATTAAAATTGAATTTTTATACTGGCTAATTGGTGGCTGTTCTAGGGGATGTTCAATGAATGGCTGCTTGAAAGGAATCTCAAGAAAATTTGTGCAAATCATTGGGTTTCTTTCATGAGGAAGGTCATACCAAGTGAGCGAGATTTCACATTGTCCTGTATTTGTGCTTTCCCTGAAAAATGGAGTACTTCTAAGACACTAGGCCTGAAATACAATTGATGCAACTTTCTTAATGCCTTTATAATAGACAGTAGGAAAGGAAACCCAATCAGTGGAAAGCTCTTAATCACATGCATATATTACACTCCACAGGATTTTTCCAGCTCATTTAACAGATTCCTGATGGCCCAGTAATTCTGTCTTTCAAACAGTGCTTATTTTAATCAGTTGTTAAGTAAAACTCCAAACATTCCTCAATCATTTCACATCAAATGTAAGTAAAGAGGTCAGTAAAACATGGGCGTGATGGTTTGTTAAAACAGGCGTGGTTTAAAAGAACAAATTATTGTGTCGGTATGTAAGGAATCAATAAATAATTCCATCAACTTGCTACTGAAATGGTCTACAAAAATGTATAGTACAGTGCAATTGCATGTGGCAAATAAATAAATCTTCTGTAGCTCAACTTTTCTGAAGGAAGCTTAACAGTTTTCTTCCGATTTTGTTTTATACACTGATGTACAGGGATAAGATTTGCTACTAGTTTGATTTGAGCAAAATATTTATTTTTATTTACCAATATGCCTTCGATACATGTTTTGATCTCTTGAGCAAGAAACAGTATCCAGTCTTCAGCAGCATGGATTTTTCACAGCCAACATTAATTTTTTAATATTTTTTGAAGGAGGGCTTGCAGTTGCAGAAATATTGATCATGCATCTTCATTCAAATCCACGGGGCCAGGTATACACTGGTGTTACCATGCACTTGCCCTGGGGATCTCTTCTGTTCGGTGACTGCATTTCAAAAGGTATGAAATGCTGTAGTCCGCATCACTGCATAGTGAGAAAGATTATACAGTGAAACTTGGTTAAACAAGTTAAACCCAAACTCACTGTGTGCAACTAAACATAGGTACGCCAGTCACTTAGTGACAACCCAATCTCAGCCACACCTACTAACTCCTGCTTTTCGTTTTCGTCAGCCAGTGAGGGGGTAATACAGACTTTGCTTTGATCCTCCAGGTCCTGCCCACCATATAGTTGCCATGACAAGTGGCGTTAAGTTTTAGTGACTATTTTCAATTGTACCGTTTCGATTCCCATGATTCCTTGAACAATTATGAAAATAGATTCAGAACTCTCTTTCTTGTAGATTGGAATATTCAGGATAGCAACAAGTGTGCACAGAACAGAACCGTTGCTTGAATTTTAAAATGAGATTTCTCGTGTTGTGCTGTTAGACTGGTGCTCGGCAAAATGTCAGGCTGTATGCAAATCGGTAGCAGCATAGGTGCCCGAGAGGCTGCAGTATCGTCATCAAGTGTTTTGGGCTAACTAAAATCTGTTGTGGAGCTGTTAAGGTCTCCCCATTTGTATCTGTTTATAATTGCTTTTATGCAAAACTTGTCTTTAACTTCTGCCAGCCTGATTGCTTAACTTTACAGTAGTCCTGCCGTGCTTGTTTACCACTGCCATCAAACCTCAAATCAGAAGGGATCCATCTTTTCCTGATGTTCTCCTTAGACACCCAGAGAAAATTTTTGCATGGATCTTTCAAGTCCTGATGTATTGGTGGGACTCCCAGTGACTGAGACTTCTAGAGCATGTGTTTGCATTTGTTGGCAGTAAGAGCTCCTTGCTTTGAGAGCCCTCATTCTGCAGACTTCCTTCTGCTCACAGCTATTTCCTTGCCTGTTGAATTATATGTAAACAAACTGAGAAAACAAAGCAGACTTGTGAATACAAACAGTGGACCCCCCCTGCAGGTTGATAGCTCTCTTGTAAAGATAGCACAACTGCAGAAAAGCAATCGAGTAAATGACACAGATAATAAAAACGAAGCAGTTAATCACCTTCAGTATGCCCTTCGCTGAAGGCAAAACACTACCCTCCACCTTTGTGTACTGCCATCTACCATACAAACAAACAAAACAAAAATCTAATTGTCTGAACTGGTTGCTGAGTATTGCCAGTGCAACACTTGCGGGAATGTTCAGTTGAAAGAGTCTTTTCCCTGGCAGGTTCATTTGTCAAAACCAGAATGTGTTGTAACACATTTTGATAAGTTTCTGGTGAAACGTGGATAGGTCTCTCAAAAATCCATTCATCAGGTAACTGGTGAGATGCTCTGGAGACATCTTAGGTTACCGTTGGTGCTATATATAAGTGCAGGGAGTCAGAGAGAAGCATTTGGGAGGAGGTAGCATTCCTAGGTAGCAGTGGGCTAAGAGAGGGATAAAGGATTAAGTTATGGATTGCCTGTCTGTCTGTCTTGAAAGAGCAGGTTAGATGCCTGGAAATAAACAGCTGGAAGCTTTTGGCTGGCTCGGTGCCAAATATTACGATCATTTTTTAAGCGATTTCAAACTTTCCTTTCACAGAATATTCTAAAATGTAAAACTTTCTCTTATAAAGCTCAATTTAAAAGAAAACAAAAAAAACCAACTTTCTGAGAATTGAAAAATGTGTTTTCATGAACACAGCTTTTTGTTACAATATGTTGCTGAATTTCAGATGTTTGAAATGCTGCATTTTGGAGGTAATTCCCTGATTCAAAACACCTGTTTGTACCAGAATGTTTTGGTTTTCTTTTCGTGAACCATCCTGGCTTTTTGAAGATGAAAAGAGTATGTCTGGTGTGTAAAATGCTTTGATTTATCAGAGGTAAGCCGCGTTGTTAGCAGAGATAAAGGACCTTGTTTACAAGGTGTCTATATCCTTAGAAAAAAAGGAGTTTCCAATAATTGAATAAGGTGTCCTGAATGTATAGATTAAACTAGAAGGCCAACAGCAAACATGATGAACTTCAAAAGAACAGCTTCTCATCTCTCTGGGGACCTTCATTAACGAGTCACCAGATAGGCAATTACTGTACAGTTCTTATAATGACCAGGATCAGACACAAGCAATCATCACAGTAGGCAGCAAGAAAGCAAGCAGAAAAAACCTGTGAAAATATGCCATTAAATCTTAATTATTCTTCAAAAGAAAACAAGCACGACTAGGGGGCAAATAACTGTTAGGAATATACAGAACTGTATCAAAACCTGCTGGCTCAGGGCAATGATATTTAGTTATTAGCAGCATCAACGTTTATTTAAAGCTAAGCACTATGTTCACAGACCATTCAGAGGTGTATTTTCCACCTGTTTGTTAAAAGCCTGAGTAAGAGCTAGTCTTTGCTACCGCAGGATTGTTCCTAAAATTAAGACACACACACACACACCCCTATTATTTTGATCTCTATTCTAATAGCCTCTGGAAACCACAACAAAGGCTGGGGTCCCAGGTGAACATACAGACTATGAAAGACAGCTTTTCCCAGAAGAATGACTTAAATTGGTAAAGGAGGAGAGGCCATTATGGGAGAATAAGAGAGGTCATCAGGGCTGCACAGCACCACCAGGTTTGATGAAGTCCCAGCCCAGTGTCGTAGCCACTTCAACATCCTACGAGTATTTGTATGCAGCAGATTTAGTATGGGTCCATGGGGCTTATTTACCAATGAACACTCCCCAGATCCTGAATTGCAGAAGTGGTTTCTTTGCAGCTAAGCGGTCCTGTTGAGCTGACCGGAATTCTCTGGGGAAATCCTTTGATGATTATGGGAATATGAGGTTTTTGATGAGTTTCTTCTCATCCTTCTTTGTAAGAAATAATTAGGAACTTATAAATATAAGAGAGGCCCCATACACATACTGTTATTGGGGAGGAGGAGTACTGAGAAAAGGAGTGGTTGCACAGTAACTCCTGTACTAGAAAGTCACACATCTTTCATCTGCCCTGAATTGCCTTTTAAAAAGAAATCTTATGCAGTGGGAAACAAAGGTCATCCTCATCACTGCCTTGCAGCAAACAATTTCATTTTTTTGTCTCTGTCCTCCAAACTGTCCTCATACAAGTAAACTCACTTTGGTCTGTCTTAAAAGGCACGAGTAATCTAGTACTATGTGGATTTATTACCTTACCATCCTCACAGTATGTGAGCTACCCATGTGTCCTTTTTTTGGTGTAAGTTATTTCAACCTTTCAAAAATTAAAGCTGTTTGGGATCAAGAGGACAAAAAAGCAAAACCAAAAATTGTCCCGCTGCTAGCATGAGGTTGACCTTTCTGAAGTCCAAAGTGCTCCAAAGTTGATGTCTGGGAAATTAACTTGGACTCACTTCTACTTCTTGCAAAACATACCAGCAAAAAAGACAGTAGAAAGAGGCAAAAAAACCTAACAAAGGAGTAACGGTACTTCTAATGGTTGTACAAAATTGATCTGTTTATTTGGTAAGTGCATGTAAGTTCTATGAAATTTACTGTCTGCCTCCACACCTAAAGAGACTTGACTTTAAAATTGATAACTCACTTAGGGTAACCTTCCTTCACAGAAGTACATTGAGGAAGTTACTTATTTGCACAGTATTGTGGATTTAGCTCCAGAGTATTGTATGAGTAATTGTCTAATGACTTTTTCCTGAGTATGTTTTTCATAGTGCACCATATTTTCCCTGCAGAAAGAATAATTATGTAAATAACTATTATCAGAATATAGTGTGCAGCTAAAAAGTGTAAGCTGCATTGTATGAACATATATTTGTATAATAAGTCTGGCTCTGTAAAAGATAAAAGTGAATATTGAAGCTGTGGTAGTTTATTTATATCTATTTCTGTGCACTTATCACCTAAGGTATTTTAACAATTTAAAGATTTGTTATATCTGATATAGGATATTCAATGTGGGAAATTACCCAAAGGAAATAGTAACATTTTGCATTCAGAGCTCCCAAATATGGGGGCTGAAACTGGTTATGCATCAGTGCTTTTGATTTCAGTGTTGACTGTCACAATGATACTCCCTCAGTAACGATTCCTTTAGTTTTCTTGGGAAAACAAACAAGATAATAGGAATAATTAATCTGTTGTGCTTTTTAGTGTTACTGATCTCAAAAATACCAAAAAAACCTAATTTCCTAATCTTTCATCTTTTTGTATTCTAAATTGCTGTTTAACTTGGTTCTTGAAAACAATATTTAGTTATCAGTCTAGAGTATGTGGTGTGTCCTCAAGTTAGTTTGGAGGAAGAAGGATGTGTTTGCCAGTGTTCTGCTTTCATCAGCGACTAATATTTTTAAAAAAAGTTGAGATAACATGACAATAGAACAATTCAGTCCATTCACAAAACAGAAGTTCGTCCTACTGTAGTGTACTTCAAAATACCTTGCTGGACATAAATCAAACTTGTTTCCAAAAAACTTTGATCAGCATGCTCTATTGAAGCAGTTTTAGGATGTCTGGGTTTATTTTCAGTAAAACTAGGTTACAAAATAAGAAATTTAGTAACTATTCTTGCTAAATACATTTATCGGTTATTTTGAGCATAATTATTGAGCCAAATAGATGTTGCAGACTAAATCTCAGTTCTCAAAATTAATTTTTCTAAATAGGAACTCATGGTAGTTTCCTGGATCCTGAACTTTTATGATTTGATATTATAATTATGTAGTATTCACAGATTTTCTTCTCTTCCCTTTTCCCCTCCCCCAGCATGCCTTTAAAATATCTCTTGCTACTCTTGCTCTTTCTAAAGCAGCCAAAAGTGGCAGTTGAAACTAACCTGCATAATTCCCCGCTGATTCAGAATGAGGCAGGTGATTGCGGTGTCCTGTGGGCTACTTAATGAGCAGTCCGTCATGCAGCCATGCCACATTCATGAGTCAGACTCTCATGAGCTCTCATCTGGTTTTGGCATGGATTGCTGATTCTTCTTGAACGACCCTACCCATCTGAAAACTGAAAATAATGATATATATGAATACTGACTTGGTTGTTATCTAATGCCTTTGCAATGGTTTATAAGCTGCAGTTCTGCAGTAGCGGAAATAGGATAAATTCCATGCAACCTCAGAACATCATTCACAGCAAGCCTCATCTACAGTAAGCCTGAAACATAGCTTCTCTACATAATTCTTCTGTACTATGCAAAACCTAATCAACAGATTTTCATGACATTCCTGTCTTCCTTTGGCACGTGAAACATTTCATGGAGTTCTCCATGTACATAACCTGAATTAATCAATATAAATAAGCAGGTATTCATAGGGCGGTCATATTTCTGATGGCAAAAAAACAAGTGAAACCTCTCACTGGCCTCCTTTGACTGCCAGCCCTGCCCCTTCACATGGCTCTCCATATGTTATTCTGGTTGGCTACAGGAAACGTCTGAATCATGAAGTACCTGGACACATTTACCAAAATTACACCTGGAAAGCACATTGGGTACATACAAAGATGATGACCATGAAAAATTAGATTAATAGTAGCTGTAGACACACTGATGCATACCCAAACCTGTGAATGATATTTCATATTCTGTGTGGGTCTATGGAACAATGAGGACAAGTGACTTGCCAAGGTCACCTAATGAACTCTCGCAGTTGACATTAAAATTCAGGAACTCATGGCTCCCCACATCTATATTCAGTTTATCATCAGTGGTATTCTTTAATCGTTACACAATCTTTATTTTTGCATCAGTATGCTCTATTTCAGCAATTAATATTGACTATCCTGACTATGCTTCATTTCTGTATGAGGTTAACAGATATTTATTGCCAACTATCATGAGAATGTGATGTGAGTTCATGACTTAAGCAGAGAGGTCCTCTATGGCAAGACATTTTCTTTCCAGGTCTTCCTTTTTGTTACTTTAAAATTTTTTTCCTTTGCTTTCCTGTTCACCCTTTTCTATTTTTCTTGACAACTTTGATGTCAATTGGGCCGACAGGTCAAAGTGAGCAGTAGCCTTTCCTTGTCTTCAGATGAAGCATGTCACCTATGTAAGATTCCTAGATGGTGGTGTGACATGGAGGAAATCTCAGTTCCGTCCCAAATGCAGATCTTCGGAATTGTGTTAAAACTGATCAAAAAGTATATACTATTGAAGTAGATATTATTCAAAAGATAGTTTTTACTATTTAACTTCAATGGCTTTAATTGTTTCATTGTTGATGTTAACTTCTTCATGTTGGTTTTGGCACATTTTGTGTTGGACTGCCTTTTGAAGTTTGCTCTCTGCTTATGTGTCAGTACCTGAGTTCTGACAAGTTTCCAATCATGGTAAAGGGCTGGGGGGGAGTTGTTATTGTTTGGTGAGGTTTTTTTGACTGAAGATTTTGTCCAGGGTGTGATGCATGATAAAGATACGTGTTGTTGCAGCAGTCTGACTGTGCATACCTACTTTTGAAAGCAATTGAAGTATCAAGCTGCATCAAACTGTAAGAGAAATCTAATGGGGGAAAAGGAGGAAGTGCGCAAGGAAGCTGCATAGCAATGTTGCTTTGTTTATGATATCTCAGTTGAAATGTAAAATCAGTAGGTATCCTCCAGATGGATACCTACTAAAAGCCAGAGCCTTTAAAAATAGCTACAAATTTTTAAATATCCAACTTGAGCTATTTTAAAGGTGCTTTATTTCTACTGGGTTATATTCTTAGCAAATCAAATCCTTTAAAAAGTTCTGACAATACGGTTTGTAAAATTGCAAGCACTTGAAAAAAACAGGCTAAAAGCTCTTGATTCTTGCACATGCTGGTGCTTCTTCTGGCAGCAACTCATTGTTAGGTGCTTCCCTCGTGAAAGAATTGAACATGTGTACATGATATAACAATAGGATTTAGAATATTTTCAATAATCTTACTGTATCATGTATGTGAACTAATGATTAAATTATACCTTTGCAGACTAGCAATGATACCAACTCTTTCCCAAAAGAACAAATTCTGTCAAGATACAAAGGAGTTTGTGTATAATTCCCTTTAGTCTTAATAGCAGTTAATCTATGTGAATGGACACTCTGGGGAATATATTTCTTACTCTTGTGGTAATTTTTTCGAAAGAACTGTAAAATGTAAGTTTAAAAAATCAGTTTAGGAAAGCTTTTCAACTAGTTATTCTATTTCATTGGTTTCTTATTGTCATTGAAAGAACCATGAAACTTCAATATGACTTCCTCTGTTTTGTGCCCAGCCTTTCTAGGTTTAACAGCTATCCTGCCCTTGGAGAGAGTCTTGGATTAGCCAAAATTACACAGCAACAAATGAGTGTGCTGGGTGTCTCCAAGTCTTCTCTCTGGGAGCTGTCAACAGACAGCTCTCTTAATAGAAGCAACAGCAAAACTAAGCAGCTTAACAGCATGATGAACAGGCTATATGTTTAAATTATACGGTACCTCACGCTTGATTTTTCTTTAGAAGTTAAAAAAGAGTTAATTGCTGTGCATTTCATACTGTACATGTGTGTTTTATTTTGGAGATGCAGTGAAGTCTAGGTTGGCTGGCTCCTCAAAATACTTCATGGATTTCTTCTATTCCCTGGACAGGAGGAGAGTTTTTCCCTGGTTTTATTCTGCTCAGTCTCACCCTGGCAAACCACCTTAACTTTACCACAACTAATGGTGCAAGTAATTATTGTTTTTAACAGCTTGTTTACCAGGAGATGCTTTATCTAGATTCATCTAAATTGTTCTCTTTTAACTGCCTTCTCCCAAAACAACCCATAGAGCAAATGAAGTTTTTCATTGTAAATATTCCCGTGACCTGGTCTAACCATGAAGTATTACTGGATTAATGAGGATCATTCCCATGTCCTTCATTTCTGCTTACATCATTAGAAGTATATAAATAGCAGATAAAGAAAAAAAAGTCTAGTGCATTCTGTCTGAAAGTATTAAAATTTAATTTAGAAGATTAAGCATACCTGTTTCAACAGCTGAAACCATTTTGTAGTAGTGGATTGTTAGCAATAGCTAGAGAAAGACCAAAGGAAACATTTTTACTTGATTCACAATGAATAATTTTGCCTTGCTGCTAGTTTTCTTCTTGAAATATAAGCCAGAGATATATTTCATCATTAACCTTTTGAACCAGGCCAAATATAATTGGCAATTCTCCTGCAACATCCATTTGTCTGTATTATGCTGTTCCTTTTATAGAAGAAATAATTGACATTTTTTCTGTGTACAGTTTTTTTCGGCCAACCTTAGTAAAGGATCAGAAATATTATAAAGCCCTCAAATGATATCCTATTCCATCTAGGTTTGCCTAACAACAAGTTGTGGTTGTATACAGAAGTATTTCAATATGTTCAATATGAAAGAGGAGTACAATTGAGAAATTCTGTTTAGCAGATTGGATTCTTACCCTTGTCTCTATTTAAGTCTGGCAACAAGGTTCTTCGAGATGCTTGTGCTATCTTTTAGCACACCATAACACACAACAGAGGTCTGCAAGTTGTGCTATGACATGCACCTATCTTTTCTGAAATCGCCTACTGTCAGTAATAATGCCCTTTGTTTGCTGAAGAGCTAATCAAAAATTTGGCCAACTGTAACTGGAATTGCCTTTTAATATCTTAGTTGTCAACCTGCAAGTTTGTCTTTTTGACAGTATATTTTCAGGAATATATATGACATAGTAACAGATAACAGAACAGCCTTAACATCTGGAGAAGAGACTAGCTTCAATCAAAATGAAGGATGATATGTTTCAGTACTTTTATGACGAGTGGGAGAAGATTTCAGAGAAGGGCTACACTAAGATTTTTTTAATGGTCTTTACTTACTGAATCAGTATCTTTTTTTTCCCCATTGGTTGCTTGCTGATTGCTGAATATTTGCCCTTTGCCCCTAATCATTATTTAATACATTAAAAAATATACCATCAGGGACATAATTTTTATTTCTCTTATTAGTTATGCTTCTGCTGAATGCACTGTTCACTAGTGGGTACTAGCATGCTGTTTTACAGTAGAAATGACACAAAAGGGGCACACATTTTCATTAGAAATGCAATTATCAGGCTGGTGGTTGATGGTTTACTGCTCCTTTGGCCCACAATTTTATTATAAGACAGAAACTGGAGTAATATGTTTTGATACATCTGCCTCAGTCCAGCAAACTTTTAAAGTCCATGGGTGTTGTGCCCTTGACCTCCTCCTGAGCTGAATATAGAGTACTTCGCTGGTGGAATATCACTAGCATCTTGAGATCTACAGATAAAAGCCATTAGAGTGGAAATGGATATTATCACTTTTGGCTTTGCTTTCATTACACAGTGAAATACTCTTTTGGTAGTGTATGTGCCCACTTTTGACTTCTCAGATCTCTGAATTGAATCCAGGCTAAGCTGTTAACAGTCATGGAAAGCAGCTGTTATAAAGACGCTGTATCAGTGGCCTCTGAAATTTACCATTTGCTCTTAAAAACCTAGAGTGAAGTGACTTAGTGGCCCATAAATCTATCAGTTTGAGAACCCTAAATCTTTGTATAGTTTCTTTTGAGATTTCAGATTGTTTCCCAAAAGAGGGTATATGCATCCAAAAGAAAATGGTATGTCATCACAGCTGACTTGGATATCTTCAGTGATTGCCTGAACAGGCACACTTTGTTTTGCGTGGGTGTGGAGACTAGACAGTTTCTGCTCTAGCCCACTAGAAGTGATACCTATCCAAGTGTTGTGGCTTAACCGCAGTAGGCAGCTAAGAACCACACAGCCAGTTGCTCACTCCCTGCAGTGGGATGGCGAAGAGCATTGGAAGGCTAAAAGTATGAAAACTCATGGGTTGAGATAAAGACAGCTTAATAAGTAAAAAAAGGAAAAACAGAAAAACAAAACCAAGAAAAACAAGTGATGAAAAAAACCTGATTACTCATCACCAGCTGACTGATGCCCAGCTAGTCCCTGAGCAATGGCAGCCCTGGCAAACTTGCCCCCCTTCCCAGTTTTTAATGCTGAGCATGATGTTATATGGTCTGGAATATCCCTTCAGTCAGTTTGGGTCAGCTGCCTCAGCAGTGTCCCCTCCCAACTTGTGCCCCCTCATGTACTTGCTGGTGTGGCAGTGTGGGAAACAGAAAAGGCCTTGATACTATGTGAGCACCGTTCAGCTGTAACTCGAACATCCCTATGTTATCAGCATTGTTTTGGTCACAAATCCAAAACACAGCTCCATACAAGCTACTACGAAGAAAACCTGTTCTATCCCAGCCAAAACCAGTACAATCGCTGTCCCTTATTCCATACCATTTACATCATGCTCAGGTTCCACGCTATCCAATACATCCTCCTTATGCACCACCTCCCTTACTTAGACTTTGGGCCACCCCTGTAAAGCGTGCATAAAATGTCCATTGAGTTCATTTAGTTAGTGATTTTGGGTTCCATCTGTTATGGTGGTCACTCAGGACAGAAGAGGTGGTGTGTTGTGTGGAGTTAATGGACACCATGGGTCACTGCTGCATTTGTACTGCTTCTTGTGAGGCTCACCCTCCAAGGGTTCAGGTGGAACTCCTCACCTCACCCCTGCTTTGGCGTAGACTTATCCATAGACCACAGGCCCTTAGGGGAGTACCTGCTCCAGTGTGGGCTTCTTCATGGGCAACAGCCTCTCCAGGGGTGTGCCTGCTGCGGTGTGGACTTATCCAGAGCCACAGTCACTTCGAGGTGTACCTTCTCTGGTCTGGCCTTATCTACAGCCGTAGACACTTTGAGGATACCAAGAAATGCAAGTCTCGGTTTATAGTGCCCTGCTGCTTCTTTCTCCGGTAGAAGAGGGAAGGTAGGAAGGAAAGGGAATTTTTATTTTCTGTCATTTTTGTCAGACGTCCTTTCCTTAGCAAGGAAAGTAAGTGTTCAGAGATTGAATTAGCTCATCAGTTATAACAGTTCTGTTTAATCCATGAGAATAGTTGGATGGTGGTATAACGCTTATATAACATAGTGCTGTACTACAGAAAATAAGATTCCTATTTAGTACACTGTTGTACGCAAAAAGAGTTTCCTCAAAAAAATTCTAACTGTCTGAACAAATCCAGACTTGATGTGTGAATCCAGGTTGTTGGCCTCGGTATGCATCTGACTTAAAAGGCCAGTGGATGTGAGAATAAATGTTTTTTTATCCATCCAATTATGTCCCTTTTTTCTTTAAAGCTGTAACTTGAATCTGTTAGGAATTAATTTCTTACATTAATAGAAATAGCCTTTCAGCAATTTTATGGCCCTCTCTTCAGAGGACTTTGTGTTTTGTAAATCAGATTACTTCTGTCCGGTGTTATTAGAGAAACCAGAACACTAAGATTTAATATCAATTTTAAACTAATTAGATTAGGAAATTTAGATTCTTAACTTTTGATGACTCATTGCAATAAACTTCCATTCTCCTGCCTTGTGGAATTCCGACCTTTTAAAAGGGTCTGAAATTAAACGTCTAGACATTAAAGCATTGGTTTGGCCAATATAGAATAGAAAGTCGATGGCCAGATTGAGAAGAGAAATTATAATCTCACTTGTCATCTTCAGACTCCTTCATCATTGTTAGAAAGCAGTTAGTGTTTTAAAAATTTTCTGTCACATTTTTAACCCAGGAAAAAATGAGAAAACAAGACATTATCTTAATACCATCAAATAAGGATAGGGACACAGGCTATTTTTTTTTTTTTTTGCTAAAATATGTTATTTTGTATTATTGTTGAGTTTAGTTGTATCTGTGTGAGAGTGATACAGATACATTAAGATTATTAATCCAGTAGGCATCCTACTGTACTACATGTCTGCAAACAATTAATGTTTTATGCAAATATAAGTATGGAAGCAGAAGTACCAGGCTGTGTGCTCCTCTGCCTCCTAGGATAACCCTGTGGTCCTCAGCTGGTACTTACTATCTAAAATGCTATGATAATTTCTTATTGTGTTACTTGACAAAGGCAGAAAGAATACTTTCAGAAAACACATTAGAAGACCTTTTCAATATGTTTGCTTCCAAGACAGCATTAACTCCACTGAATAGTGAAAGTAATAGGGATCACTCAGCCTGCCTTAAGGCCACAAAGAAACTATAATCTGGTTGTTGATAATTCTGCAGCCCTGTGAAGCGTTCTCATTTGCTCCATAAATTGTACTGAAGAATAGCCTTTTTTGGAATAACAATATACTAATCTCTCTATGTTTAAATAGGGTATAAGTAGTTAAAATAGAAAACAGCCTAAATACAGTAGCTTCTTAGGATATTGCACACCCATCAAAGTAAACTGGAACCCAACAGATCAATAGTTAAATACCATTAAAAACAGTTTTGAGGAAAAAATCATAATTGACTTTGCCATATGCTTCATTTTCTTACTACACTATCTTCAGACTGAAACACAATCACCGTTCATAGAGAA
The DNA here is from genome assembly GCF_900496995.4 of Aquila chrysaetos chrysaetos. Classification (NCBI taxonomy): domain Eukaryota; kingdom Metazoa; phylum Chordata; class Aves; order Accipitriformes; family Accipitridae; genus Aquila; species Aquila chrysaetos. The sequence continues at coordinate 14,780,622 of NC_044028.1, read as the reverse complement.
GCTAATTATCCACTGTCAGTTAAGCCCTCAATAACTGATCTCTTGACAGCTGGTAATAAGTCCCAAACCCCATTGCAAATTGCATTAAAATACATGTTTATCCACTGGAGAAAGATGAGGAGCACAGCTCATACATTCACCAAACACTACATCTAGCAACGATTGCCACCTTCAAGATAGCTTTCCTTGCACATTTCACTTCAATATTGGATTTTCCTCTTTTCTGACTACTTAAGGCACATTTCAAATCTCAAATGGTGAAATCATAGCTTTGGCTTTTGATTCTGTCTTCAGTGAATATATGAAACTATGCTCAGAGAACCTCGTGATTTTTGCCTAAACGTTTGTTTAAAGTTGCTTTCACTGAGAAACTACAGGTGTTGACTAAATTTTGCATTTGTTAAAGCAGGTAACAAGGGATGTAGGAAATGGGAGAAGAACTGATTTGAAAGTCCAATAGCACACTGGTATCAACTCTTCCAGGTTATCAAACTGTTCCATCTCTAAGGTTTAGACCACAAAGAAGCAGTCTATTTCCCAGATGAGCTCTATTTCACCTCCCAACTTTGTTTCCCTTATGCTTTGATCTGCCCTGAGGGCCAGTATATACTGTTCTTAAAGCTTTCTGCAATGTAACTACTGTAAGAACTACTTTGTAGATGAAGACTTGAAAGTCAAAACTCATTTAGCTTTGTTCTATCACCACAAAAAAACCTAAACCAAAAAGCTAGTGAGTGACAGTGAGAGGAAAACAGAAATATGGTGAAAAGGTTTTTATGGCTGTTCTTGAATATAAATAAATATATAGTAATAGCACTTGATTTGGGAGAACAAGAAGGACAAAATCATGTTACTTTAGTTATATAAAATCATGTGATAAAATTAAAAGAACAGGATAAATTCCATGCAAGCTCTAAATGACAGGCGAATGTGGCAAGTCTTGGCCAACATTCTGGTGACTACTTGTATCTGTACCTGTAGCAATGAATTCTCTTAACAAATACGCACTGCTGAAAGTGTTTCTCGTCGTTACCTTTCCAATCTTGGCTCAGACAGTTCCTCATTGTGTGATCTAAAGACCAATCTACTGCCCAATTCTGTAACAACTCAGTAGAAAATTTACCGTTCAACTTCAAAGGCTGAAGAACCTAAATTTCTTTATGCCCTAATTTGTTCTTTTATAAAATTTGTTCTAATATTTCACAGGGATAGTGTGAATGGAATTAATTAATAGGTACAATGTATATTTGTATCTTTGCATTAAAAGACCTGATAAGTGCCTTTCTATCTTGTTCTCCATCACAGAAGTATTTAAGGTCTTTGTCGTTATTATACACAAAGGAGGAAATGAAAATCTTTCTAGTGATTGTTCCTCCTTGTTAGGCAACCACATTTTTCAGTACTTTTGGTTAGTGATAAAGACTGTTGTATAGCAGTGAATCAATAGATGATTGGTGTAGCCTTTTCTTTTAATTGTCACCATCTCCACTACAGATAGATCGACTCTTTTTTCTTTTTCTTTTCTTTTTTTTTTTTTTTTTTTTTTTTTTTGGCTCTTAATAAAGGAATTGCCATGAAAATGGAACAGTCTTTAGTTCACTTCCTTTTTTTCCCCTCCTCACACTGGCATGTGCATCCATCTATCACTATTGTAATGTGCTTTGGAGGTGTAAAAGGCTATTTAGTACATCTTCTTAGCAACTACCTCTGCATAATAGAAGCACCAGAATTGAGAGTACTTTTCATTCTCTGAACAACTGAAATACTTCTAAGTAGATGAATAAATGAGTTCTGTAAGCAAGAACATCAGGAGATCCAGATAAGATAGTGATATTATGAGAACCTTGAAAATAATTCTCTTAATGCTCCTTTTATATTTGTTTAATTAAACTATATATTCTGATGACTCTAAATATTCAAGATATTTTTAAATACCTGCTTTCATGTTTTTTACATACCCCAAACTCACATGCTTTACCTATCTTTCTGCCAAGTGCTGTGCTGAACAGCAGGTTGGAAAGATAGTAGCAGTGTAATTCCTACCCTCTTAAAAGGTAATAGCAAAATAACTGTGTCAGTTAAGTACTGGCTTAACAATTTTGTCCTTAAGGTCCAGAGAGTTTCTAATAATTCCTCTGGAGCAGCATATGCTTCTATGTAAGATCAAGTGGGTTACCTAATTTTTTCCTTTCCTTGTCCGATCCAAGACAGATTTTGCTGTGTGTCTGGATAATTTTGTGGAGTGCTCTGTGTGTTCACATGACAGATCTGCGATCTTTCTGTAAAAATTACAACCTATGTAATCAAATGTCTCTGGTGAAGATTTTAATCTTGTGGTCTGGGACATAAGTAACGTCTGTCACTCTATCAGAATAAATGCCTATGTTGCAAAGATTGTGCTGACTCATTACACAGATATATATATGCACTGAATGGCAGGCAGCTGTGCTCATGGAATACAATGCCAGAAGCAGTAGGAAGGGGAAAGGAGGGGCAGAGGATAGCCCTTCCATCACACTGTGTAGGAGGTGGGATCTGAACATTTAGTACGTGCTAAGTATTTAGTATTTTGCGAAGTGAGCTCTTCCACCCTCTTCTTACCTTAGGATCGATTTAAGATGAATGCTATATCTAGAAGGAAGCACCTTTTATTCCTGAGAAAGAAGTGCAGACTTACACTAATATGCATTTTTCGTTTTGCAGGTGTAGTGCTATTTTTCAATCTTTGGGTTAAAACAGAGAGAAGTCCTAGGCAAAGAAAACCAAATTCTTTACAATACACATTGCTGTGATCCCATTCTTCCATAACTGCATGTTTTCACTTTCTTGCCAAATTCCTTTAGTGTGTTTTAGTGCTTTGTATAGTTCCTACTGCTGTTCTATCAAAATGACGGTCACTTACTGCGAGATGAGACTTGTTCAGCCAAGACGAGAGCCTGTGTGCCCATTCTTGATGTGGCCTGCCCAGCTGGGTGGCTATGAGTGGCACACTTCTGTGTTTAAATTACAGAAAGAAAAGGACCAACTTTAGAAAGACTGGAACTGCCCAGATGTACTCAAGAATCTAGTGCAGGGTGACATGACTGCTGCCTCCAAATCTCATCATCTTGAAGTCCATCTGGTCCTTCACAACTCCTAATCCAGTAATGCCACCTAGATCTGTTTGTCCAGCCACAAAGGAAGATTACTCTGCTTTGCTGTTTTACTCTCATTCCTACATACTTAAGCGCACAGAGGTTGAACCCATTTCAATGAAAAATGCACTTGGTTTAAACTACACACTCATGACCAGTGCTTTGGTAGTAATATCTTACATTTTATAAAATTTCTTTCACCTGGGAGGTTTTGAAAGCTGCCTGCATCATGAAGGCTGCAATTATTTGTAAACAAGACCTTACTGCTTGCAAACTTAGATGTTGTTTTGTAAAGTAAGATAGATTGAATTATTACAGTCAAATCCTCAATGTTACTCTTGTTTACAGCACACTTCGCTTAACAATAAATCTCCAAGCCCGTGGGCACTTTCAATTACTGCATCTTCCTTGCTTAGTGAAGGAACTCATAAACCTCTCTTTCTGTCATACCATTTTGAAAGATCTTTGTATGTAATGAAGACTGTGTTGTCTGACAATGCTTACATTAAGAAAGACTTATTAAAAAGATAACTTGTGTGGTTCACCTGTCTTTGCCTGTGACCACGGGAAAGAAGGGATACAGATTACTACAGGAAACTTGGACCTTGAAAATTTATTCCTATGCCATGTGAAAAATGGGTAGGAAATACAATGGAACTAAATTTTTAAAATTTATTTAAGATTTTTGTGATGTATGAAGGAATTATTCTTGGTATAAACTCTTTCAAATGTACAGCACCAGACTTCTCAGTATTTCAGGTTTTTATGAATTTTAGAGAAACCAGAAGATGCAGCTGTAAAGGTATAGATATCTCTCCCACAGAGGATTTTATGGCATTATTTGAAAAGGTGTCATGTTTACATGGTTTCTTGACCTACACAGGTGGCAGAGGAAGATTCACTCTCATTTTACAGATGTAAAAATGAGGTGTGTGCAGGAAATAAAATTCAAATTTACCAACTGCCCTTCTTTTCTATTCACATCTAGAAAAACCACAGAAAATGTAGGAATTGCTGCTGACAACTCCTAACAGTTTGTCCTTATAATCTGTGTGTGGTTTCATTATAGACAAAGATTGTAAGAGGTATTGTGTGTTTTGAACAGAAATCATCATTATTTACTCACCACCGATGAGTTAACAGAAAAAAGGGGGGGGGGGGGGGACGACGACCAAAAACCACAATCTAAGTACTGAGAAGTTTTCTGAACACAGATAGCTAAAAGTAATTTCTGAAATTTGTGCTTAGAAGTACACATCGATAGAGTAAAGAAACTGAGTTGCCAGTGGAAACTGGAGATGTTCATAATTTCTGAAAATTGGTCCAGCTACCTAAATGTCTGTTAGAAAACTAATTTTAGGAATGATAGTTGGAATACATTGATGAATATTGCCAGTGTGATATTTAACTGTTAAACAAGTAATAGCATATAATCTTTTATGCCTCAGTATAAAAATATTCCTTAAAATAAATAACAATAAAAATATATGAAGCATACAACTCTATCACAAAATAACTGTAATCCCATTTTGTAACAGTAATGAATATACTGCAGCAAGCTTCACTGATTAAAAACTTTTTGTGCCAAGTTTGTTTCCTGTTTATCAAATGGGATGTAAAATGCAGACTACCTTTCTATATGGTGTATTAACATGTAAGCTTTACTTCTGGAAGACAGTCCACATTCCTTTATCGGTTTGAGCTTCAGGTTTAATTGTCTCTAGCTGTCAAAAGTTTAATTTGGGTCACCAGCAGATCTCTGGCTGCTGGGGCTAGAAAGAAAACAGAGCAAAAGGCAGGAGGTCTGCTCTCACCCACCATGCACTCATACGAAGAGTGAGCAAGCTCTGGCACGGTAAGTTGATCACAGAAAGTAGGGCTCAGGAGGCCACAAAGTCCATTCCTCTGACTATGTCAATAGCTGTATCTGTTGTCTTCTTTTTATCCAGTAACACTGAAACTGGGATGGCAAAGCCTTCCATTTATATTTGGCTCACTTTAGCATATTGTTGTATTTTCCAAAATCTAACGTCTTGTGAGATTTGCCGTGTGAATTTCATACGTTGACCCTATAATACTGAAGGTATTTAGTGTCATAATGTGATACTAGAAAGAAATGACACACTACAGTGATTATAGTATTCTGTCATCATTGAGAAAGGAATATTCTTCATTTTGCTGAAGTTAAAAAAATAGAAAATTTAATATAAAAAATTCTGGAATCTATGGAAATGATAATGTTAACAGTTATGTCTGCAGCAATACGTATGCACTTCTGACATGTGGAACTATAGGACTTTCTTGTGCACAAGTAATGTCGTCAGCTTGCTTTTAAAGATTTAAGTAATATGAATGCTTAATTTTCCAGTTCTCTTTGTTACATTCTTTGCAATTGAATTATATGGACAGATGAGCCTGGTGTGGTATATATGGATTTCATAGAATTCATAGAATAACTCGAGTTGGAAGGGACGCATAAGGATCATTTGATACCTCAGACCTGGCAAACTGAGTCAGATATTCTGAATAAACTGTTTGAGTTGAAAGGTTGTCACAGTTCAGATCCTCAGACCTATTTGTGCGGTGCTTTGAGGAGGTAGAGGGGACAATTTGAGAAAAACTGTGGCTCCAAGCCAGAGAATTTAAGGAAATAAGAGGACAGGTCTTGCAATTAACTGTGTGTGAAAGTGTTGATGCTAGAAGCAAAAGTTTTTGTAATGTAAGAATTAAAGGAAAATAAAGACCTGAAAAGAGATTGTCACTGTTCATTGTAAAATCACGCTGACTGGTTGTTTAGTTCATCATTGCTGCTGTGGTGTATATGGCCTATTTGTATTCTTCCCTTCCCTTGCTCTGCTCTTCTGCTGCACTGTTCAGGCCTCCCGACAATTATAATCTAACATCAAGACAAATTCTGAAAGTATTGGGCCCCAGTCCTTTTGTCAGTTATTATTTATATTAGTGTTCCAATGAATCGAAATGAAGAAAAAATACATTCTACTCATGTACAAAACAAACGTATCATGCATTCAGGGAGTCCCTAGTTAGGGTACTACCTGGACCCTAACAGAATGTGATGCACCACAGCTCCCTTTCCTGCTTGAAGACCAGACCCTTCATCCCAAATGACTCTGAATCCGCCACAAAAAGCCCAGCTACAGTTGTCAACATCATTTATCCTATGCTTAGAAGCAGTGCCGTGGCCTGTAGGCAAAGGATATTTGAGCACTCTTTCTTGTTCCTTCCTTTTCTTATGACAAAACTGTTAAAACTATTCTATCTCTGAAACACTGTAGTTTCAGTGAAGTAGCATATTTTAGCAAAAGATAATGTTGATGAGATTTTTCAGCCAGCTGATACAGATTGACAGTCCCAGTTACTAAAAGGGGGCCACAAGTGAGAGTAAGGGGTACAGGATTTGAATAATAAGTCTTTGCAGTGAACTCTACTTTGCAGAGACATTGCTCGGAAGGTTGTCTGACCTCTAAAATACATTAATCATCTGCCTCTGATGTAAATCCATTTCAGAGGGAAAACATTCATACATTCACTATTGCCTTTCATGTTATACAGAGTAGGGCAATGATAAATTTTGTTCTTTCCCACTTATTTAAGAAAATTGATTTTTTGTGGAACTAAAGGTGTTTTATAGGATTATTCTTTGTCAACAGAATGTCTTTTACAGTATATTATCTAAGGTCTATAAACCTGTTATTTTGGGGGCCACACTTACTAAAAATGCTCTCCATCTAATTTCTTGGATGGAAAAAATACTATTTTCTAAGGCCAGCGATATGAGTGAAAATGCAAAATTTACCTTAATAAGTAGATCACTTTATGACTATAACTGTTGAGGGCATTTGGCAACATTTTAAATTGAATGTTAGAAGAATTAAAATTCCTTTAGCATCAATTTTGATAATATGGATTAGGATCTATCACTCATTCTAGAAAAAAAATTAAAAGATGGAAGGTGTTACTCAGTGCTACAGAAAATAACATTATATTGCAAAAGACTTAACAGAATTTTTAAACAAATTAGCAAACTGGACAATAGAGAAAAAAAATGCTAAATCTGTTTTTACCAGATAAATTAAAATGCTGCAACTTTTGACAAAAAACATAATCCAGATACCCTGCAAGCTTCATGTTCATATTTACCCACAGCTAGCAGCTGTTAGGACAACTGAGTGACATAGGACAACAGTTCCAGCTGTAGAAAGCCGAAGTTAAGCCTTCATAAAATCAAATCTTAGCCATTTCTTCTTCTTAATACCCTTCTAAGGAACAGCAAGACATTTGCCTTTTAAAATTCAGATCCAGTTATTTAATAGTAAGAGGTGAAAAAAACATTAAACAAATCTAATAACTGCCAAATTAATGCAATTTCCTACCCTTGTGTTTGGTAGCTGAAGACAAGCTAAATAGCTGTCTAACCTAAGGAGAATGAAAAAACAGTGTGCAAAAACACCCTTTAGAGAAAAATGTCTCCCACCAATATCAGATGTAGTAGTAGGAATCAAAACTGAAGGAACTAATTTAAAATACATTCCAATATATTCTTATTAGGAGGTTAATTGTTCTTGGATTTCAGGGCTTAAGAGTACCTGAGTGTACGAGTGGTCAAAAGCAATTTGCTGTTGACATTACTGGATCAAGGCAGTTTTGAAGTCACATTGCATCTTTTTTTCCCTGCTTTAGATATCCCTCTAATGATCAACTATAAAGAACACTGTGGAATTAGTTAAATTTTTGATTATGCAGAAAGAAGTCAACTTGACTATGATAGGCTGTGTTGCACCTGGAGGGCTTAAAGAGCCATAATTTGATTTAACCAAGTGAAATAAGCAAGCCTGTCATGGTAGAGGGAAAAGACTATACACTAGTTTGACAGCACCCTTTTTCTGCTAGAGGAGCTTTGCAAAATAATAGCATAGTTCTGGCCACTTTGAGATTCACACTCTTATTGCCCATCTTCCTCAATCGTTGCAGCTATAGGTTACAAATTATTTTTTTCACACACTCTGTTAGCCTCTGAAAAAGTAATAGCTGTATTTGATATCATTTCTGAAATGAAAACAAAATCTTCCTGATTTCTTAGCGTTGGTATCTAATTTGTCATGACTCACACGCAACTGCCAACTTAAAGAGGTAACTACATGGATCTGAATCATTCTTGGTGTTCTGGACAATACTTTCGCTGATTTCCTGAAGTTTACTGATATTTAAAATATGGTATAAAACACTGGATATGGGGTCTTCCACTCTAAATTTCTAATAAGCTCTGAAACCAGTGGGAACCATACACAGGGCAAGAAACTTTTTGAAGAACAACAAACAACATTAAAAACTTGCCTCTATCTCCAATGAATGAATGCAACATGGACAAATCACCAAAATCTGAAATACAGCCTCTTTTTTTGTAGAACATTCTAAGTTATGTGATCAGCAGTACTACACAAAAATACTGTTTACTGTAAAGATAATTAGTAGCGTAAAATCAGATTTTTTTTTTTTTTTCTCCCCTGAATTGGAATTCTGCTAGACATTTTGGGCTAACTCTTTTGGGGAAGAGAGTTTTAATCCTTAGTACGCATTCAGTCCATTTATTTTATTGTGGTAGGACACAAATACAATAGGACATTAATATTATTATGCCAGGTAAATGCTTTGTTGCATTGTATGTATTTTGAGTCATATTAGTAAATAGTCCAGTAAATATAATAATCATAAAGCATTCTACAGGCTCATAATCTTATCATGAACTTAATTAATATAAAATCAAAACCAAAGCTCAGTGAACTACTCATCCAGCAACAAGATCATTTGCATGGGCAGTAAGATACAGATGATTAGCTTTTTGATATTCATGAGATAGAGGTTCTGTTTTCATTCTGGACCTTATATCTCTTATCAGCCCTCTCGCAGAGAGAGGACCTGAGGAAGAACGTAAGTGGGTGTTCTAGGACTTACACAGATGTGGCCCAGAAAATACTCACGGGAGGATGTTACCTAAAAATCTAAATATCTGAAAGCAACAACCTAAATTAGTCACTCTATCACTTGGGGTTTGGGTTTCCTGTAACTATAAAGCAAGCCTAGGGAAACCAAGCAGAATTGGGCAGTGCGAGTACCTCCAGTTCACAAATTCACACTGAGCTCAAATTTGGCCAATAACCAATGGATTAATCTTTTCCCTTCATTTGACAATTTGCATACTCAAATAAAAAATGAAGCCACTCACAGAAAAGAAACAGAAAATCAGATAATTTATAGACTGACTTACTGGGTTGCACAGAAGCCTGTCAGCTGTTTTTAACCAAGTAATAAAAGCTGTAAGACCATTTGACTTTTGGGTGTATGTTATCCCTAGGCAAAGTATCACACATGCATTCAATTAGCTTTTGCAGCACACTAATTTGAGTTTATGAAGCATATTGTCCCCACAGCAAAGAAATGCTGCAGGGCTATTGCAGAGTAGCATGCACCACAGCCTTACATGATTAATGAGTTTTTATTATTACTGCTAGCCTACACAAACAGATTTACAAATTATCCAGATTCAAGGTCTAGGTGGCCAGTTCTTCCTGTGCTTTATGTCAACACTTGAGCTTTCCTTTATCTGAAATGTGAAGTTTATTTGAATAGAAACCGACTTTAGTATTTGGGGACAAAGGAAAATTTAAACGAGCTTGATGTAAAACTTGGGAATGGACAATATATTTCATGAAAAGGATTCTACAAGAAGTGTAGTTTTTTAATTAGGAGGAAAGGTGTAATTTTCTTTAAGCAGTTCTGTATGATAGGATTAATCATGAGGAAAAAACTGTCAATATTTATTACGCTTATTTTAAAGTGAAGATTCTTGCTGTTAAACTGGTGTTGGATTTTTTTCATTTCCTTTTTTAGCATTTCATACGCACTAAAGCTCTACTAGCAACACCCCTCTCTTTCACTTTACATTTAAAATACAAGTTTAAGATATATTCTTTGCTTGCATTTTTTTAAGCAAGTGGAGCTAATTTTTGTTCCCTTTCTCCTGTTCCTGGAGTTTTTCTTGATTTCAAGAAACATAAATTGTCTAGGCCTACCAGAAGGAAAGTCCATACCCCTTCTCTTTGTAGTAGAAGACAAGCATTTCATACATGGTTATATATACTGTTTAATATACTCTTGGTACTACTGTGTACCAACTAGGCATTCTCCTCAGAAAAATACAATACTAGGAATCTGTTCTATCATGCACCAACAAATGCAAAACCAATTTTTTGTTCCTTGCTTGTACACATGAGCAAATCAAAGTCTAGATCTGCCTCTGGCTTAAGTTGTGAAACTCTAAGGAAAAGAAAATATTAAGTATTAAAGCATAAATAAAAAAGTGATGGTTAACTTTGACAGTTACAGAAATATGCAAAGTATCTCTAGAAACTATATTTTATTGTATGTAGGCCAAGTATGACAAACTCAAAAATTAACTCAAAGAAGATATCAAACTGTGCAGTCATATTGCCATCTCTACTATACTCAAAATGCAGCCTTTCTTTTTTTCATCACCTTTTCTTGCATATTGTTGCTAAACTAAAGCAAGATATTGAGAGTAACATTCTTTTTCCTGATTATTTGTCTCTTCAACTAACGTGAAGAAGGTTATGTGGGGTTAAATACATAAATACATCTTATAATTAATATAAGCATAATATAAACATAAGTATAATATAGAAATATGTTATGCTAAATATAGTTAAAAAGTAGACAAGGTTGAGGTGGACTAGGCAATAAAGTCCTCTATTGTTCCAAGCAAATCAGTCACTAAGTGGTTTTGGTCCCCACCCGGGCTGGGCCTGGGTTTATATCTATGCCCTTTCCTCTCCCTACCGGGGGGGGGGGTGTGTTAATAACTCACGTATACATAATTTACAGTGTCTCAGAGATTTGTTTTGTTCACTGCAAACTTCAAACCGTCTAAAAGTCTGATCCTTTGTCTTTTGAAGTCTTGTCATCGATTTTAGAGATAGCAGTATGGGGTCTTCAGTAGACATTTAACTGATATAGCTGCTCTCTCATTTGTTTCTTCTGGCTACATTTTAGAGCTAAGTAAAAGCCATTCTTGAACACAAAAGAAAAAGCAGGAAGGGAATGATAGGGTCTCCATGGTCCAGAAAAGACAGGCTTCTGGCTTTGAGGCTCAGCCACTTTGGCAGAAGAATAAAAGCAAAGGACTTGCTCATGTTTACAGGATGTATATCCCAGAGTGCACTTAGCATCCCAACTACACAAAGGAAACAGCTCATCAGCAAAAAGCCTTCTAATAAATCTATAAAGGCCTCTCAGCCTTTCTGTTTTGTTTCAGTGATTTTTCAAGCTATAGGAACTGTCTAAAAGCTTTCCCCCTCCCGTCTTGTAAAGCAATGGTCAACATGTAGCATGGGGGAATGCTGTTTGTTTTGCAGCCTTTTCACTGATGTGGAAGTTAGCCGATACAGAACTCCTGCTTTATTTGTCCCAAATGAACATCAGTCGCTAGTGCAGGCTGGCTAATTCACACCATGAATTAAGTAATTTCGTTTCAGAACATTTTGTTCTCTATTACAGCCTTATTCTTCCTGGTTTGTAGACTATTGTCTCCTCCTCTTTCCCCCCATTCCTCGAATCTTTCACATTTAACTGGTTACACAGCTAGGAATATAACGTTTCAAAGATATAAATAATAATGAGCTCCTTTAATAAAATCAGACATAAGTTATGCAGCAGACGTCAATTATAATGGATTTTAAAGGTTTTGATCTAGAACCTGGGTGGCATTACATTTAGACTAATAACTGTAACTATGATTTATGTGTTTGCAACTGAAATGGTTTCAGTGCTTCGATATATGTCCAAAGTAAAATTTATAGTCTGCTACAGAATGTATAAATAATGAACAGCCATATGTCATATTGCATTTAAAAATTTGACTTCTTCCACAGCCAGCATAAGGTAAAATGAATTAAAATTTTAAGTTCATTGGGGATCAAGTTACTTTAATACTTTAAAGCAGCTCCACAAATACAAACCTGATTTAATTACTTTTCCTGCAGTAAAAAATAAGATAGTTTTAAATTTGCAGTTGTATTCAAATTAAGCCACAACAAAGAGTAAAACCTATGCTGATAAGAAAGGAAAATTATTCACTTTTCTCCTAAAAATAATTGTCACTAATTTTTCCTTAGATAGCAAAACTTGGATAGCAGCTATTGACAAAGAAATGCTACACAAAGAATTTAAATGGAAAGAAGCACAATTACTATAATTGTCAAATTAACTCCCTCCCCTAAATACCCATTTCATATTGGAAAAAAAATCTGTAATCTATTTTGGTAAGATGAGCTGCATGTGACTATATGAATATGAATAAACACTGCAATTTTCCAGTTGGTCATTTGAAAATTAGAAGTCCACCTGACTAATATTCGTGGTCCCTTTGCAGCAGAAAGACCACCTGACCCTCCGTTACAGCAGGGATTGTTTTTCAGAATGTATCTACCTTTTCTAAATCTTGGTTTACACATTTTAAATCTTGCTGACCAAGCTATTCCTGTTTTTTTTTCTTCTTAACTATCTGTTGAAATTTGTCATTGTCATGAATGGACTATGTACAAAAATCAGATGACAACTGCTATTTTATTAGTAGCTTATCAGGCACTTTCTGTTTTGCCTATAACAAGAGATGAAGCGTAACAGGATTTCAGTCCTATGGGAAACAGGATGTGCTAAGATTTGACCCCGGGAGCCTGTTCTCCTTATGTCATCAGATCAATTCTGCACCAGGAAACGCTTCTCAAAAATTTTAGGTAGTTCTTTGGGTATTTATAGCAAGCGAAGTGCTAAGTGTTCAGCATTGCCTGTGGCTTGAAGCTTCCCTTTTCCTTTTATATGGGAATACTATTTTCTTTTATTCCCTGGAGTGTTGGTACCAGGACTGAACTTAGTGAGCTCTCCAAGAAGCAGAAATAAATAAGTGAAATATTTGTAGTGAAGCCATCAGCAGAGATGACATCTATTTCTCAGCAGACCCTTCTTTTGTATTATTGGGAAGTTATCTAACTTCTCATAGAAAATGCTATTGATTTTTAGCCTGTTCTGTCAACTAGTCAATAGCCACACACAGAGGCTACTTGTGATACGCTGCCTTTTTTTTCCCTGTTAGAAAAAGTGCAACTGTATGTTGTGTTACCAATGTGGCCAGCTTGGTGGTTTTTTTCTCTTGAACTTTAGGTATTAATACATATGCTTGGTTTATAAATGTCGAAGTCTATTTTATCATCCCTCTAAAAAGGTGTCTTAGCTGAGACAGATGCTTTTGCTAAGAAGTAGTACTGGTGTCTTAGAGCTAACATGCCTTTGGGCTCTGACAGACATTTGGCAGCAGATTGAAACTGGGTGTCTGAAATGGTTACTGCTCTCACCTTGTCTATCACAGATTTAGTTTGTCTTGCTACACCAGACTGAAGTCACGGAGGTGGTTTATAAGTACCTCAGACCCCCCTTTTCTCAGAAATGGCAACATCTGTCAGAGAAGGGCAGAAGATTAGGAGAGGAAATGTGGAATGAAAGTGCAAGTAGCTTGAAAATTCTAGCTAAATTTTTAATTCTTCTTTGAATAATGTAATTGGGCAAGCAAAAACATTTATAGAAAAAGAAGTTCAAATTCTGTGATTCTGAGGGAACAACTCTTTTTGAATATTGAAATGTCAGTTCACCTGAAGTTATCATGTGAATTTAATCTGGAGAATACGACATACCATTCAGAGATCAGTTTGCTGATAGTTATTGAACATTGGGTAAAAAGATGGGTTTGCGATGTTCAATTGGAACAGATCGATTCAGACTTTAATAGCTTTTAAGACATAAATGTTTCATTGCTGGATGAAGTTGTGGGGTGTGATCATAGAAATGGATACTCCTCTCTATAAAATATTATTGATGAATAAAATTTGAATTTTATTCAAAATTGGATTTTTTTTTCCAAGATTGTAATAACACCTAACAATGAGTGAAGTACGTTTATTCAAGACATGGAATTCTTGCATCAGTTTGACAAGCCCAGCTCTCCACCTGTCCCTTTTCTTTCTTGAGTTTACCACTCCGATTCTGTCCTGCCACGTTTATTCAAGAGCATAATGTTTTAATTTTCTTGTGCTTTGGCAAAGTCCTAGTGGAAAAGATACCCAAGTATCAAACTCTAATGTTAACTTGTGGATCTCACTGTTTGAGGGCACCTGTTACTTGTGATATCCAATAATCAGACAGACATGTTGCCAGTTTCCTATCTACAGGAACACAGGTTTCAAAAGAGATTCTATTTGCAAACAGATAAGCCTGCATTCAGGTGTATCTTATCAAATGGGGCCACAGACATTTTCTGATGATAATCAAGAGCACCTTGTCTCAACAGGAGCTTATTTCTCTTCTGCTCCCTTTAAACTGTTGCTACAGCTTTTCAGAGAAATGGTTGGGTTTAGCTTTTTAGATTTTTTTTTTTTTTTTTTTTTTTAGGGATTTGTTACTAGAAATTAATTTTAGCAAAAGGCTGTTCGTGAAGTTAGGTGAGCTTAAGGAAAGGTCAGGAGACATTCAGAGCACTGAAGACTTGGGGAAATTCAGTAGCAGATGAGATCGGCTGTCATGATTTAGTCAGTTTAATGGAAATATAAATAGCTGGAATTATATCCTGTAGTCCAGGCATTTCATGACCTACAAGTAAACTGGTGAGTGTTTTTTTGAAAAGGTATAGCTGTTGCTTTCTTTATATGGTACTATGTCCTTCAATAAATATGTTACCCATGTAAAGAAAACTGTGCAAATATTGGCTACAGTATCAGAGACAAATGATACAATACTTTTTGTGGCGGTCTACCTGCACTTTCCAACCTGGTTAGGTTTATTATCGTTCAGCAGCTTCACCTTGAAAACAGCTGTCGTCGTTGACTTGAACTTGCACATTCTACAGGTCTATGACTTCAATCATGTCACTCAGCAATTTCACTGTACTTCTGGTGCTTAGAAGAGAGGTAAAAAAAGAGATCTGTGGCTATTCGTGTCACTGATAGATAAAACATTACTATAGCTCTTTTCACCTGTTGTCACTATTCAGACTGCACTAGGATTTTTAAGTGTGCTTTGTTTCACCAGATTTATCCTTACAAGTTCAAACATTTATTAATTTGCAACTTATAATTAGTTAAAAGACTTTGTTGTTGTTAAAACTGTAATGACTGGACTTAAACTTGTCATAGGAGAATTGCCCTAGTTCATTTAACCTCTGCTTTTTTTTCTTAATTAACGTTCAAACTGATTGAAAAGTTTTGGGGTTTTTTTTTTTACCTTCCTCTTAACAGATCTGCAAATAAGTAAGAGTCTTCAGCTTGCAAATATCCTTGAAGTTGCTTTTCAGCTCCTTGATTGGGCTCAGGAGACAAGTTTCTGTATCTCATTGGATCGGAGTTGCTTGTTTATATCATGACCTTGTGAGACTGGTACTGAAAGTAACAAGCTAGACATCAAATTATTTTACTCCATTCCAAAAATTTTGAGCATTTCAATGATTTTCATATTTTAAAAAGAAAACTTTCTGTATTATTAGGTACTTAAAGAAACTGAGAAAACAATAGTTGATAGAAATCGGCCTTTTAAATTATTGTGTTACTTTGACTGTATTGTCATCAGTTATTATTGTATTACCTAATCTGCATGCTTCAAGATTTGTTAAGAAATTAATGTTGGGGTTTTTTGTTTGGTTGGGTTTTTTTTACACCAACATGCTTTTAACTAAAAGAGGGAGAACAAGCCTTCAGGAGTCATTGTTTTGGGGGAGAAAGTGAGCCTTCAAATAAGATGAAGCAGCAATAAAAAGTGAGCACACACTTTGGTTAAAGTTCAAGTCCTCAGTGAAAGGTTGTTGTGAGAATGTCATTTATGTGACAAATTAGTGCTTCATTCAGACATTACATTTAGAGAAGAAATTGTCATAAACATAGGGTTGAGGTTTTTTTCATAATTTCCCTTCTTGATCAGTGTTGCTTACAGATATTTTCTTTTGGGCAATTATCATCAATCTTGTCTTTACTTAAAATGTTTATTTTATCCTTTCCATAGTGTTCTGGAGAACAAACCAAACAAAACCTTTCTTTTATTCTCACATAAGACTTCCTTTTATAATGTAATGTAGCCACCTCCCAAGGATTTGTGATCTCTTGTGATTTGATACTTGTATTGTCCTATACATGTGAAGACTGAGAAATAATTCTGTGGGTGTGGAGTTTAAGCTGCTTAAAATCCAGCTAATTATATGCAGTGTTTCCAAGAGTCTGATGACTTTACAAATGTGTGAATCCAAGTCAAAACTCCAACAAAGTTGCAGGGGTTTTCAGAACAGTATTTTTTATTCAGGCTTATCTCAGGAAGAGACATGTGTGTGTTCACAAGGAGAGTGAAGGGGAAGTGTTGATTTCTTTTGTTCCCTCGTAATATTGAAGATCCAAGATCTATTTGGAAAGTTTTTTTTATTTCTGTTTTGTTTATGAATTATAATGTCTTAGTGCATTTATCCTTGAAAATAGTTACATTTAAAGAATAGGTAGGACTGCAAGATCTCAGTAACTGAAAACTGAAACTTGTGATTCGGTTTGTGAGGAAGATATTTTGCAATAAGTTTAAAAAATCAGAACCTTTGATTTTTTTTTTTTTTTCCTATCAACTTTTTAAAATGAGATGGTATAGAGTCACTTTAGAGGAAGCAGGCTATTTTAATATTTGGTAAAGCTTGAGAAAATTCTTTTTTTCTGAGATCTCCAAGGTGTCCTCAGCAGTAGCATGAGAAAGTGTATAATGCACTTGACATTTCTGAATTAAGGTGTGCATGTGTGCCTACATTCAATGCTAAAAAGGGGGGTTAGAAGTTCTTTAACCTCCAGAGAGAAGATAACCAAAAACTTCAACCACCTTCTCAGGTCACCTTAGAGTAACTTTTGGTAAACCTGAATAAGCAGTTAAAAGTAACTTGTATTTAGTGCCTGTGACTGACTAAACCCTTAGAAGGTGAATGCTGACATTGGCTAAACCCCTGGGACAGAAGAAGGCTCAGTGGGGATGAGCAAATGTGCTGTGCCCGTGAAGCTCAGAGAATAATGCAGGGTGTGATTGACCCACAGCTGCTGCAGAGAAGCTGACAAAGGGTGGCTTTTTTTTTCTTAGATAAACAGCTGTCAACAGCTGAGTGGAAACAGGTGGTGTAAATGTTGCTCCCTGAGTTGGCCAGACCAGCATGGGGAGAGTGAATAAGTGGTTCAGCCCAATATGGAGTATAAAACCTGAGCAACTAGCAAGAGAATTTTGATCTGGCTTCAACCCACATATTTTTTCCCAGCAACTGGGGCCACATCGTGATGGTGAGTATGTTACAGAGACTGGTAACATTGGTGTTGTGATTGAACTGTGTATTGCAATTGCTGTAACTTTCTAAGCGTAGCTAATGTTCGTATTGTGTTTTCAGTTTATTTTGTATCACTATGCTAAATTGGAAGTCCTGTGTAATATCAAGTATCTTCAAATAAGTGAACTTCATATTAAACTTTACACCTTCCATGTGTGGAATATCTTAAAAGAACCTGGTCAGAGAGTATTCCCACACACATCTCAAAGAGGAAAAACTCACCCATGGAGAGTTTTTCAAAGGCATGGAAGAAATTTAGGTCAAATTCAGTTAAAACGTGGTCATTCTGCTTATATCAGCTGTGCCTCTCTAGGACCCAACTTGGCATTAGTCAAACAGGAAAAAAATAGTTTCATCAGCATTTCGGCCTCTATATTGAGGGACTAAAGTTATTCTGGTAGTGTGATGGCCTTAGAAAGGTCTGACGTGCCATGTGGGAGGCCTCACCAATATTTGAAGGCCCCTGTGCCACAGATTATAGTATGCCTGTTTTACGGTCTGTAATACTGTATTTCATAGTTGGGATGGATCCTTACAGAGCGACTCACAGTTCTTAAGTTGAACCATTGACTTCAGCAAGATTATTAGCAGTAATGAAAACATGCCAGGAAATACAACGGCTTTGCTAATAGATTTTTTTGTAGACTTATTATGGATTCATTTTACCAAATTGAAATAAATATCTTAATGAAATTGTGAGTAGTTTTCAAGTGTAGTTCATTATGTTAATTTGCTAAAAAATTAAATGGAACTAAAAGATTATTAATGCAATATTAGTGGAATATATGAAACTAGATTTTGCCAAAATGAGTAGAAAATAAATGCTTAAAAAGGGTTCATACTATAAAAGATACGATAGTATGAAGTATATTCTATTTACTGATGATTGTTCTGGACCCAGTCATAAATTCACCTATGAAGTAAGCGAGACTAAGATGTTTAATGTCATACAGAATTGTTTATTGGAGTTCGCCATTGCAGTAAAAGAAAGTTACGTTATCGATTGTGTATAGCAGAGTGCATAACCCCATAGTATTTTTCAAGTGCACTCTCATCAAATGCAATACTTCTGAACTTGTCAGTGAGGTGCCAGTTAGCTATATTCAGTATTGGCCTGGATGAAAGCCCACTGAATTCAGGGGGAGTCTTTATATTTATTTCAATGGACTAGCTTCAAAAGCCTGTTCTATGGGACATACGGCAGAACCAGGTAAGCCTTTGGGCTGTCTTTTCTCACCCTCTTGGTTGAAAAGATGAGGCTTTATGCCTAGGTGCCTGGCTAGCTCAGTCGGTAGACCATGGGACTCTTAATCCTAGGGTCATGGGTTTGAGCCCCACATTGGGCGTTTTCCTTAGAATTCTCAATTCTTAGTGAGGCAAGGAAGGTGGTCAGCAAAACCACCACCATGGACTTCCAGAGGGCAAACTTTATCCTCTTCCAGGCACTGGTTGAGAGAGTCCTTTGGGAGATGGTCCTGAAGGGCAAGGGGGTCCAGGGGGGATGGAAGGAAATCTTAATGGCTCAAGACCAGGATATTCCCATGTGCCGCAAGTGGAATCACCAAGGAAAACGACCGGCCTGGCTGAACAGGGAGATTTTGCTAGGAGTCAAGAAAAAAAGGAGAGTTTATCATCTTTGGAAGAAAGGGCAGGCAACCTGGGAGGAGTACAGGGATCTTGTTAGATCATACAGAGAGAAAATTAGAAAGGCAAAAGCTCAGCTAGAACTAAATCTGGCCACTATTGTAAGGGACAATAAAAAATGTTTTTACAAATATGTTAACAGTAAAAAGAATCCCAAGCAGAATATCTATACTTTAAGGGATACAGAAGGCAACGTAGCCACCAGAGATGAGGAGAAGGCTGAGGTACTGAATGCCTACTTTGCCTCAGTCTTTAATAGGTAGACCAGTTATCCTCAGGGTACTCTGCCCCCTGAGCTGGAAGGTGAGGATGAAGAGCAGAATATACCCCCCCTAATCCAGGAGGAAATAGTGACCTACTACGTCATCTGGACACTCACAAATCTATGGGACCAGATGGGATCCATCCAAGAGTACTGAGGGAATTGGCGGAGGTCCTTGCCAAGACACTCTCCACCATCTATTGGTGATCCTGGTCAACGGGGGAGGTCCCAGATGACTGGAGGCTTGCCAATGTGACTTCCATTTACAAGAAGGGTCGGAGGGAGGATCTGGGGAACTACAGGCCTGTCAGCCTGACCTCGGTACTGGGGAAGATTATGGAATGGTTTGTCTTGAGAGCACTCACATGGCAAGTACAGGACAAGCAGGGGATTGGGCCCAGCCAGCATGGATTTATGAAAGGCAGGTCCTGCTTGACCAACCTGATCTCCTTCCATGACCAGGTGACCCGCCTAGTGGATGAGGGAAAGGCTGTGGATGTTATCTACCTTGACTTCAGCAAGGCCTTTGACACTGTCTCTCATGGCATACTCCTTGAGAAGCTGGCGGCTTGTGGCTTGGACAAGCGTACTCTTTGCTGGGTGAAAAACTGGCTGGATGGCTGAGCCCAGAGGGTTGTGGTGAATGGGGTGAAATCCAATTGGCAGCAGGTCACAAGTGGTGTTCCCCAGGGTTCGGTGTTAGGCCCCGTTCTGTTTAATATCTTTATCGATGATTTGGATGAGGGGATTGAGTGCACCCTCAGCAAGTTTGCAGACAACACCAAGTTGGGAGGCAGGGTCGATCTGCTTGAGGGTAGGGAGGCTCTCCAGAGAGATCTGGACAGGCTGGATCGATGGGCTGAGGCCAATTGTATGAAGTTCAACAAGGCCAAGTGCCGGGTCCTGCACTTGGGTCACAACAACCCCATGCAGCACTACAGGCTTGGGGAAGAGTGGCTGGAAAGCTGCCCGGCAGAGAAAGACCTGGGGGTGCTGGTTGACAGCCGGCGGAATATGAGCCAGCAGTGTGCCCAGGTGGCCAAGAAGGCCAACAGCATCCTGGCCTGTATCAGAAATCGTGTGGCCGGCAGGAGCAGGGAGGTGATTGTTCCCCTGTATTCGGCACTGGTGAGGCCACACCTTGAGTACTGTGTTCAGTTTTGGGCCCCTCACTGCAGGAAGGACATTGAGGTGCTGGAGCGTGTTCAGAGGAGGGCAACCAAGTTGGTGAGAGGCCTGGAGCACAAGTCTTGTGAGGAGCGGCTGAGGGAACTGGGGCTGTTTAGTCTAGAGAAGAGGAGGCTGAGGGGAGACCTTATCGCTCTCTACAACTGCCTGAAGGGGGTTGTAGTGAGGTGGGTGCTGGTCTCTTCTGTCAGGTGGCTGGAGATAGGACGAGAGGAAATGGCCTCAAGTTGAGGCAAGGGAGATTTAGGTTAGATATTAGGAAAAATTTTTTTACTGAGAGAGTTGTCAGACATTGGAATAGGCTGCCCAGGGAAGTGGCTGAGTCACCATCCCTGGAGGTATTCAAAAAGCGAGTGGACGGGGTACTCCAGAACATGGTTTAGTGGGCATGATTGATGGTTGGATTCGATGACCTTAAAGGTCTTTTTCAACCTAAATGATTCTATGATGTTATTGTTCTATTTATGGAAGCCTAGAAAAATGCTCTTTCTGCCCGCCTGCCCTTCTCCTACCCCCTCCCCAAAAGTTGAGCTTCAAATAATCTTAATTATGAACCAAATTTTGTATTGTGCAGGGAAGCTATTATTCACTGGTTTTGCGACAGTTTTGTACATTAGATCTACAAATATAGGGATTATTCCTATCTTATTCTTTTTCTCACGTTCTTATTTTATGAAGTGTTGCTAACCAGGCCATTTGTCATGGGTGGGCCAAGTAAGCATGTTCATCCCAGGTATCATCACAGTATAATCTTGTTGTGATTTGTGATATCATCATGTGAAACACTGAATTCAGAGGTGTCATTGGATTGTGGCTGAACATCTGTTTTACCATTGCACATGTTTGCTCAATGAGAGGTATCGCCTTAGAGGATCGGTGCCGTAGTGCAAAACTTTCTCAGTCATGCTAGCGTTGCTTGAGTTAGATCCTTCCAACACAGTCTAAAAGACTAGATGTTTATGTAATAAACACGCCTTTCCAGGGCACAGGTAACTTTTTTTTTTTTTTTTTTTAAGTGATAATATTAGCATTTGAGGGCACTGGATGTCTCCAGAAGTTTCTATAGAGTTATCAGGTTTTTAGGTGACCAATATGAATGGTACTGTAAGCTATGGTTTCCTTTCAAGTTAGGATATGTCACCAACTGCTACTGTAAACCAGATGAGCAATGACAGTTTCACCACCAGGGATTTTTACTTCCATAGCCTCCTTAAACCTTGGAATTTATCCCCAATTTTGATGTGAATCATGGAATAGAGTAAACTTATTTGTTACTGCTATTTCATTTTTTGGCAGTGTGGCTTGAACTCTTCTACTATATGTGATCCATGGGTATTACAAAGTTTTCATATGCTTGGTCTGTCTGAAGGATACAGGCAGGCAATATAATACTTCTTGCACAAGAAAACATCTTCTAATGTAACTGTAGGTTATTGCTTTCCCTCTTTAAAAATTGTTTTTTAAAAACATTAGAATTGTATGCTGATGGTAGATAATAAAGAAAATCCACAGTTTAGGGAAAATGCGCCATATGTCTTGTAATTCCAGCACACAATGGGGTATCTCCTTAATGACTTCCTCAGTGCCCCCAATTGTATCTTGGTGTTAGAAGACATATGGAGCATTTTCCCCTTAACTCTGAATTTCCTTCCTGCCACTGGTTTGTGGTTTTTTTTTTCGTACAACCCTAATCTGCTTTTAATGTACTGCAGTTGTCTTTTCCTGCCAATAATCTTTTATCCCTTGTTAGGTGACTTCTTCACAAATGACAGAACTAGAACGTCTACATTTGGAGTGAGATGAATGCTTAAATTCAACTTCATTTCTCAATAACTGAGCAACAAGAGAGCTTTGAATTAAACTTGGTATTCTGTGTTAGGCTTCACATTGTAAAATCTGTGCATATCTGGTTGCTGATGGCATAAATGATAGCACTTGGTATTCTGTATCTCTGTATGCACGTGTGTATAAAAGCCTCTAATGCGGTGCTAGTTGTTGTTTCTGTGAAACCCTAGGTATAGAAATACACTTGTTTTGCAATCTGATAAATTTCAATAAGTTTAACTATTTCACAGGGTGCAATTTGGCTCTGGCTATATAAGAAATTACATGAACTACAATCCCAGTTTACAGGATATCTGTGTCTTTTAAATTTTTTATATTTTACAGTAGTGACATATAGATTTATTTCTGAATACGAGTACAGCAAGTTACTCTATGCAGAAAGATCAGAAAAGAATTCACATACATTTTTTCAAATTAAGAACAACATGGTTCAAATTCTACTCTAATAAATTTATGAAGGGCTGGTCTTAGTGATCTATGCTTTTATTTAAAACACTTTAGACAAAAATATTTATAATTGGAAATGTCCTTACTTGATTCAAAGCCTGAAGAGATCAACAAGACTTTTTAGAAGGCTTTGAACCTAGATTTAAAAGTCCTGTGCATCATTCCAGTACCTAAAGGGGGCCTACAAGAAAGCTGGAGAGGGACTTTTTATCAGGGCATGTAGTGGTAGGACAAGGGGTAATGGCTTTAAGCTGAAAGAGGGTAGATTTAGATTAGATGTAAGGAAGTTCTTCACTGTGGGGGTGGTGAGACACTGGAACAGGTTGCCCAGAGAGGTTGTGGGTGCCCCATCCCTGGCAGTGTTCAAGGCCAGGTTGGATGGGGCTTTGAGCAACCTGGTCTAGTGGAAGGTGTCCCTGCCCATGGCAGGGGGGCTGGTACTAGGTGATCTTTAAGGTCTCTTCCAACCCAAACCATTCTATGATGATGAAAGAAAAGATGATAAAGGAAGATGACTTACATTCTCGTATTGAGAAATTTTGTGATACATAAAGGCGAGAGAGGCAGTGCAGCCATTTGCTTTCCAGGACTCGGAAGTTTGAGTAGAAACTAGTGTCCTTCCTACACAGACGGGGAGAGGCTTGACCCTGAATTCCTCTTCAATGCAGATGCTTTATTAAATGAGGGTGATCTGAGAAACAGCATGCATCAGAAGTAGAGCTGGCTTAGGTTGCTTTTCTACTACTTAGAACAACACTGGAAATAAAATTATGACACTGATTCACAGTCCAGTTGATAGACTGTTCCTGAGGCAAAGCAGATTTTGATGTTGTACAATGCTGATGCCAGAGCTACAATTTAGCTCTTAAAATTCACAGAAATATTATTGATTAAACATGAGAAAATAACTGTTGATTGTTCAAGTTTTTTACTGCTTAGGGGGAGTGTATTCCCAGAGAGAGTGTAGTAAGATTTATTTTTTTAACCTAAGCTTGAATATTGTGGTTGCAGTTGAAATTTATTATAAGCAAATCTGAAGTTCACTGTTAATGGAGTTGGTAGAAAAATTTTATGATCACCTAATTTTTATAATTTATCTGTGATGGATGAAGGCTTGCTGTGAGTCTGTAGTGGTAGAATACACTGAGGAACGCTTCATTTGAAGTAAAGGATTATCAGTAACTGTAGGTTTGATTTCAGACTTGAAAACAGGCTAATTTTTCAGTCGGTGAAATTCTTGCAGAAGAGAATCCCCCCCTTTTGCATTTTGCATAGGGTTGTCTGATTTCCAGCCATGCCACAGAAAACTCCTGGTCTCCTGAATTGTGTGAGGTTTCAACATGCAGCAGATGAGAAAGGGTTGGTTGTTATCCAACAGTGGAGTTTGGAAGGCTTCCTAGTGGTCTGCTGAATGAAACATTTTTAGATCAAAGCTGGGGAGGGGTTGGCAGGAAGACGTGGTGGTCCATGAAAGTGGTAAGCTGAACTGTCTCATAACCTTCCCTCCTACTGCCAGTAGACTGTTTGGATGAAAACAAACAACTGAACGAATTCTACAGATGCTTGAGTAAAATCTTCCTAAAAATGTATCATTTATGAGAGCTCATAAATGGAAGCTTGGGTTTATCACATTCTTAGTGCAGGGAAATATTTCTTTGTGTGTGTGTGTGTGTGTTAATAAAGGCTCTGTGGGTTGGTTGGGTTTTTCTTTTGTTTTGTTTTGTTCTTTCTTTTTTTTTTCTTTTTTCTCCTCCTGCCTTTTTATGTCTCTTTCTTTAGAGTGGCATTTTTAAATGTGGGGGATCAGTTGCTTATTGTTCACTGAAGTACCGTTTACTGAAGAAAATATATTTCCCTCCCTTCATAGTTACTGGCTGGTCATCACAATTACCAGATGCCAAGCTGTAGAACACAGTTTTCCAGAAAATGGCATCTGGCTTCCTGGCAGAGTCCACAGGCACTTGTGTTGATGGTTTTGGAGCTGCAGCTGGGTCTGGGTGGCTGCTGAGGGAGTATATGGTCCACCCTGTCATTCTAGATGCTATTTACCTTTGGCTCACCTTTTATTCAGAATCATTTAAGCATTTGTGCCTTTCTATAATGCTGTCAAACATCAGTCGTTCAAATGGCTTTATATAGATCCATTCACAGTTAGAAGGAAGAAAGCCATTTCACATGATCACTTAGTTTCTGCATGTACATGTAAACTATAAACCTGCTCATATACCAGCAGGTGGTTTATTTGTCCACCAGGATGCATAGTGCAAACATGCGTATTAAGCCATTCATTTAAAGGGAAAAAGAAGAGAGGGAATCTGATAATCTTTCTGTGAATGCAAACACGTTATCACACCTGATTGTGTTCCACAGTTAAAAGATGCAAAAGACTGAACTGTTGTGTTAAAATTACTGCTAGTGCCATTGCGTGGCACAGAGGCACAGCCTTCTGTTTGGGAACACCTGCACCCCTTGCATCTGATATGCACCACACTAGGACTGGATGAGGGTTTTGCCCAGTGTTATACTGTTTCCTGGGATACCCAATACCCTCCAGAACCATCCAAAATGCAAGTATCTCACTAGGGGTCAATAAAACTGAGCTCTCCTGATCCAGCTGCCAAACTCCCATGGTGTATTGGAGGAATCATCATCTCACCTCACTGTATTTCACTTCCCTGTTTGTCCACATCTTATCATACACCTTGGATGTACTTTAAAATGGCAGTGGTACACAGCATAGGTAGTGTAAATAGTATTTGTACTGAGCAAACAACTTCTGGAGGCTCTCCCTACTGGCAGAGGAATTTCTTTTTGGCTGAAACACTAGCTTTGTATCTCTTCTGTGATGGTGGTGGAGAAACTGGGCTGGGTATGACTGACAGCACTTTACCCTTCTTTTCTTTTTCAGACTTGGCACTACCAAATTTCTGATCATACGACATCCCTCCTTTCATTTTGCCTGCATGACTAGTACCAAGATGGCAACCCCCATAGCAATGTTGCTGTATGAAAATATGCAAACAGTCCTTGTTCTTATTTTAATGATAGCATCTCAGATGCAGAATTATTGCTATTACATCTAATTGCTAGTCCACACTGTGGTATTTAAAATGGAGTGGTGGCAAGGATTCAATGTACAAATCTATTTATTTATAACCAAGTGACCTTCTGTTCAGTGATATTATGGATTCTAGCTAGAGAAAGGGATTCAGCTTCCCTGTGAATGTCTGGCTCAGTGTTGACTGGAACATGGCTTTTGTTCCCCTGCTAGTAGTGACAAAGCCTTTGACAGCATCCTGTGGGAGCTGGTGCATGCCTGAATTCAATTTGCTTGATGTCCTTTGACCAAGCTGCAATTCACTGACTTGGTATAATTTTTGATAGGCAATGGCTAGGGATAAAATCCCATATGGCCTTTTACATCATTCTGCTTGGTACCTGGTAAAGCAGAAGACTATATCAGTAAAAGAATCTGCAATGTTCTGAAGAACATGAAAAACATTAGAAATGCTGCACAGCGAGAAACCTTGCAGTGAACTTAACAATATTGCATTCAATTTTATTTTTCTTTGGTTTTCATACTCACATGACCTTATTAAGTTTCTAAACATAAACATATTCCTTTTAGAATACATCTTCAAAGTATACTTGAATTCTAGCCCTATAGGGACTTGACATATCAAAAGAAATTTGCTGACATAAACTGGTATGTGGAGCTTGATCTATTCTAATATATGATTTTAATGTTTCTCATTTTCTTGCCTTGCCAACTCACATCTATCACACACTGTCACATTTAAGTTTCCTAAATTACTGCTTTTAACTTTTTGTCACTTATTCAGCGAAGAGATATATTCTAAAGCTCAGCTCAGCTTTTTTTTTCTTCTTGTGATTGTATCTTAATATTAATAGTTTGAGGGGAAAATGGAAATTTTTGCTCAGTTAAGGAGACAGCACTTTTTGATAGATTTGGGATTCAATATTGTCCTGGTTTCAAATTCAAGACCTGATTTAATTTCCAAGCAAAGCACAGAATTCAGTGAGGCAAATGGAATAATGGCATGTGCGAATGGGGAGGGTGCTCTGAGCATCGTAATTACAAGCAAGACAAAATATATCTCCACTACATCTGTTTATCAGTGATGGATAGATAGATTCATTTCCTATTGTTTGTAGTACATGTGTTGATGACAAAGTGCTCTGGTAAATTCTGTTGTTTGCAGGATAAGAGGAAATAATAATTGCACTCTTTAATCAAACTGCTTTGACCTCAAGCTGACAATTTCAAAGTTGCTTCTTTCTGCACTTACAGCTGATCCTAAGCACTTCACCCTTTTAGCCAATGAGTGTATTTTAAGAGCTATGCACCTTTAAGGATTCAGGAACTATGAAAACATTTCCAGACATGCCAAATTTTGAAATTACTTTTTTTTTAAGTCTATTTCCTCTTTAATATTGCTTGTGATTTAAAGCTTGCTTCTCATTTAAATTAATGTTATCTTTTAGCTTCTTATGATACTGGAGACTTTAGCATCATTTCTGCTACGAGCTGTCTTCTGATGACCATTGCTCAGAGCTTATCATAGTCTAAACACAAGTCCAACATTCAGTATGATAAAATGTAAAAAATAGGTTTAGGATAAAATAAAACAAATTTTCCCTTCATAGGGTCTTAGAGCCTCTCAGAGGCTGTTTCATTAAACTTCCATATCCTCACATGAACTCTCAGAATAACAAATTTAAGACCAGGGTGAACCGTTGAACCTCTCTCTAGTTGGAGCTCTGATGTGGCTTGGTCAAAGAGCCCAGCACAATCGCTGCTGGGGCAAGCCTCTGGCTTTGTGTGAAGTGATGGCATATTTTCTAGAAAGATATCCACAGTTGATTTTAAAACATCAAATGATAGAGAAACTTCCACATGCTTAAATAGTCTGTGCTTGTTGTTGGTTACTCAGTATGTAAAAAATACACGTCCTTTTGCTCCTCTGAATTTGTCCCATTTTAACTTGTGAACAACGAAACTCATTGTGCCCCTCTGTGCTAGAGTAAGAGCTGCCAATGTAAATATCTTCCACGGAAAATTGCAAACTGTGATCAGCTCAACCTTTAACCGTCTTTTGGATAAGCTGGGAGAGTTTAGTTTCTTAATCCTCTGATCATCATGTATTGTTTTCAGACCTGATTGCATTCTAATTGCACTTTTCAGCTTATCACCAGCTTAAGCAAAGAGTCAGCCCAAAAAAATGGTTATTTTGAGTTTGGATAAAAGCTCAGTAAAAATAGGTTATGTGCTTTTTTGTGTGTGTGGTTTTTTGTTTGTTTGTTTTGTTGGTTTTGGGGGTTTTGTTTTCTCGTAAGACACAAAGAAAAACCAAAATGAAGTAGATGGGTGGGAAGATGAAGAACAAAGTAATTCAAGTTTGCTATTTGTCTAACTGGTAGAAGACTGAATTGATTTGTAGGCTCTGTGGCTGGATTATTTAAAGGTGTATCTTCAAGAGGAAAAGGAGGCATTATTATGAATATTGATTAGAAGCCTTTTGGTGTTCTAAGAGCAACATGCGATTTGTCAGGAATGCTCACTGTACTCACTGGGATTATATTTTTTTTTATTGTTAACTTCACATGTATCCCTGTCTGTATTAATGTGTAAGGAATTATAATAGCAACATTTGCAATTCACGTATGAGAGGTTGCCTGTCTTTCTTTATAACAGATATATAGATGTCAGAGGCCCATCATTTGTAATCAGTTTTACACCAGTGAAATAGAAAATCTATCTGTGATGGACAGGAAATACATCAGTGAAACTAATGTCTGAGCTTCTGAAAAATTCTTTGTCATAAAAGGTGAGAAAATACATTGTTAAAAATTGTGGCAGATAGCTTGGTTTCCTTTTTAAAATGAAGTTTTTGCTGCCAAGCAACTGTTCCTTTACCTGTATTTAGATGGAAAAACACTTAACATTCAGTATACTTAGTTATGTTGGATATCCTTTGCTGCAGTTTTCTTTTTCAAGGGTATCATTTGATCACCCAGAATGTGAAATGTTTGTACTCCTGTTCTTTAAGGGGAACAGCACATTTGTATTACACAGAAGTCACACTTCAACGATCTATTTTCCTCTGCAGAAGTGTGTATGCAGCACCAGATTAGTTTGCAATAGGATAGTCTCATCTTCCTGTGGTCACATAGGGCAAATGCATATGCATTTGCTAGAAGAGGAATAAAAATTGTAATATAACTAATCTACATTTAAACAAACTGCCCATCTAGGCAGCAGAACCAGTCAGGGGGCTGCGCTATGATAAGGACCTAGGTCTTGCTTTACCTTTTCTTCCTCTGAAGCACTAGGTACGAATAATTCTTGTATTCATAGCGGACCCTCAAGTGCACTGTGCTGGAAGGGTCAGCTCTTTTTCTGTGCTATTGGCCAAAGAGAATCCAAAATTTAACATTGAGTACGTTTAGCTTAATAACAGCTATCAAGACTTGAAGGTCATGCAGTTTGTTCATCACCTGTGTAGTAAGGTATAGATGAAAAATGGGTAAGATGCTGGATGGGTCCTGTGCCCTGTCCTTTTCCCTCGCATGATTCATTATGATCTTTGGCAAGTCTTACTGTATTTCAGCTCTTGTTGAAATTAGTTGGGCACCTTAATACTGTGCTTTTCAGTTCTGTTTTTGTTTTGTTTGTTTGTTTGTTTTTAAATAACCTGTAGAACTAAACTAATTTAAACATAGGCAAGAAATGAGACAATATAAGTACCTTGAATATTCTCCAAAATGTTTATGTCCTAACCTTTATAATGAATCTTTACCATTGCATTGGAAAATGCTCTTGGTTCAGGCTGGATCACATTGCTTGTTCTGAAGGTGAAGTCAGTTAAATATCCAGTCGGCCATCCTCCCTGATTTCCCTTGAAGTTCATCACTGCAGCTCCATTCACTTCAGCAGAATTGCTCCTGATATGCTCCACTGTAAAGAGAGAGGTGGATCTATGAATTTATTTCTGATCTTTGAAGGAAGTTTAAAGGTATCCACGGGGAATGTCATGATGTCAACTCCAAGGAAAAAGTTCAAATTTGAGCCTTAAACCCATAAGAAATTTAGAAATTTTGAGGAACAAGAATCCTGAAACTTCTGAATCAAAAAAAATCACACTGGAAATGAGATTACTGCATTATGACATTTTTTGGAAGAACATTTATTTACATTAAATGAGCTGAAAAATGTAGTGAAACCAACATCAGACAAGAAGTAGCAATGACCAAAGCAGTTGTCAGTTGAACTCCCTATTCAGTGCTGGAACAGAAAAAAAGTATTACTAATATGCAGTACTACATGCTAATGGTGAATAGGAATCTCTAGTTCTTGTGTGTTTGAGTCTCCTTTTAAATATTTGTTAGTATCACTTATTTTCCTTCTCTGTTCTTTTCATCTGATATTCTCATGCCTCATATAAGATATTGGTTTTTTTTCTCTCTTCCTGTTTACTTCTCTTCCTCTACTTATGGCATTGCCTTTCATGTAATTATCCATGATGGATATTTCTTTGTTTTGTGGGAACAAAAATACTTGAAGAGCATTACCTTCAGGGGGTAACTGAAAATTCCAGTATATTTGTGTTTTATATTAACAGGTAGAAAACAACTAGACTTACTATATGAACTGTCTTATAAGAATGCAGTGAGTCTTTGGATTTAGTATCCTCGACCCTATATCTAAGCCTACTTAATCTAGTAAGTTTCTTATTGGTATTATAATGATCAGATAACCATGTTTGTGTCAACCATAACACAAAGTTCTAAATCTTCTTGTCACATGAACTTTATCATGCTTTCTATGATTAAAAACCTCTACTTCTTACAGATCTACAGATTTTTCTTCACCTTTACCCATATTACATCACAATGTAGTATTAGTAAAGTTCACTCCAGAGTTCCTTGATGTATTTTATGAAGCATGCCACAAAGTAATTCATTTTAACTTTTCCTTCAAGAGCTAATTTAATTTTGTCTTAATTAATATGATGCATTTAATTAATATAAAATTATTATAGTAAAGTGAAAATTAATATGTAATCCATCACTTGAAAGTTTGTCTCAATTAGTAATGGATTTACAGACAGTTTCATGCAGATTGAATGACAGTGGACCTCTTAGTAGGAAACCTCTTTGAGAGAAGGATTGGAGAGAAATTTTCAGCAAAACTAGATGTTGAAAAACTACAGAGCTTCTACCAATTAATACAGAAAGCCATTTTTCATTATTCTGTGTCAAAGTAGAGTTTAAGGGGTTTTGTGAACACAGAGCTACATAAAACAAAGGCTTCAAATTTTATGTTTTTAATGTAATGATTGTCTGGTAATGCAGCAAACAAAACATTTTCATTTTAGTTAAGTGCAGTGGTCTTTGTTTCCCATTGCTAACTGTTGGACCTATGGCAAACAGGCTCTATAGAAGATTGAGAGCTTTTTAATTTCAATTGTTCTACCAGGACTTCGGGGCCAAGGGAAGGGGAAATAGGGTAGTATGTTGCAGCACCTATATTCTAAGTTGGAAGATATTTCTTGAGCTCAATGGATGTCATGGCTCCCAACAGGAAGAAGGAGGCTGATACTGAGGCAAAGGGGTAAAGCTTTCTTATTTTCTAATTTGGAGAGCTATTATTTATATGAGAGAATGAGAACTGACACTTCACAAAGGAATTACGTCTAATTGCTACCACTGGGTTGGGTGCAGGGTTTTTTTTGTCTTTAACCCTAAAGAGAGTCCTCTTTTCCTCTAATAATGAAGTCTGATCTTCCATCAGCTTAGGAAAAATATTCATCAGCTAAGGATTTGCAGTGTTAGTCCTCAAGTGTTTAATACTGTGGAGAGTGCAACCCATATAGCTTGCCTGACCTAGTTACCTAAGTCTTAGATGTGTTTTCTAAGATGCTTTCAACAACATCTCTGCCCTTTGATTCATGAATTTCGTGACAACTTTTGGAAGGTAATTACATATCTGTCAATGAAGTCATAAAATCATCGTGAAAATTCTCCTGTGCAACACTTAGAGCAAATACCGTGACCTCCTTTTGCATTCAGTTTTCTGAACCAATTCTTTGATCAGAGTTGTATGGTCAAACATGTATATGTAGTAGTCCAGGTAATGGTTTTGGTGAATGCTAGTTTAAGCCATTGTTTAAAGTCTCCATAATTATTTGAAATACATACACTTCTGTCAAAATTCCTCACAACTTTATTTTTTTCTTCCATGTTTTTTTCAGCGATACGCTACCTTTATGTACTTAAAGCTGCTGCCTTTGAAAAATATGCCAGTCACCTTTGTAGATTTAGGAACAGAACTAATTAAGATGATGTGTGTTCCTTGCTGATTCCCTTCTGCAAAGAGGTGCATAAGAAAACAGAAGTAAACTCTGAGGCATCAGTTGAACAGATTTCTTTATAATTTCTTTTCTATCAAGGATATCCTTGTGGTTTTACTATGCAGGCCTTAAAAAGACTTTTGGTATTTTCGCTGAGATAGTATGAGAGCACTATGCAATAGCAGTATTACATCATTGTTCATGTGGTACATGAGCAAATGAGAAGTGCTTTCTCTCTCTCTCTCCCTCCCTCCCTCCCTCCCTCCCTCCCTCTCTCTCTCTCTCTCTCTCTCTCTCTGTGTCTTTTTTTTTTATTTATTTCCAGGGGTGATAGTCTTTGTTTTAAATAGTTGGCTTGGAAGATAAGGTAGGCAATGTGTTTTGATATACAGAGTGATACTTCCATTTTTTTAATTAAATTAATCTGGTTGTGAAACTATTATTCAGATGGAGATGAAACAGATGAGGTAAAATAAAGCTAATATAATACAATGCAAGGTGAAATACAGCAGTATGAGTCTCTCCCTCTTCTCTACACTTGGAACTTCAGGTGACCTCTTTGTCTATAGCTGTATGTGTGGGTTTGGGGGTAGTAGAAGACAAGATATGGTAGTACTGCCCATTTGGTGACAGAACTTTGGACCTGAGCTAGTTTTGCTGCCTGGGCATGTCAGCAGACAGAGACATGGCACAGCCCTCAGGTTACCATCCATCAGATTTTTAAGCCTTCTGTCTTTCTAAGCCAATGTCTGAATGCTTTCTTCTTCTTCCTCAGTAGAGTTGGAGTCCAGATACTGACAGTAATTTTTCTTTACTTGATGATATTTCCCCAATATTAGCATTGATTGAGGCTAAATTATTCATTTGAGTAAAGGGCAACGTTGATAACTATATGAGATTGAATTATTTAGCTAATTCTTCAGAACTTTGCTCTTAAAAAAAAAAAAATTCACTTACACAGTAGAAAGGGATGGTTCACTTGTCAGTTTTCACTTGTGAAATGTTTTAAAACTGTAAACAGTTCCTATCAGTGTCAGTTTAACGAAGCAGATAACTTGAAAATATTTTCAAGTTTGTGATCACCTCCATGCAATTGGAAGTGATGTTACACTCAGAGAGGTGTTTTGAACACGAGCAGTTGAAGGTTCATTGCAACTCTGAGTGGTTCAACACTCTACAGAGCAAAAGGATGACAGTATGAATGTGCTCTTTGAATATATGTAGAATAATCAAATACTGTTGTTTCGAAGCCTCAGTGTTTAAATGATACTTCTGGATAACTTCTGCACCTCATCCATACAAAAAGATAACTTTGAAACTTGAGAACTTTTGGTACTATTTGCATAACTGTCAACAGAGCAGCCACAAAACTTTCAGTATACTAGATGAACAAATCTCAGACTGTAATAGTAAATACTAAAAAATATGTTTTGACATATAATTTGACATTTAAAATGTAAAGAATAACAAAACCCTCTCTGTTTTAAACTGCTCTAGAAAATGTGATGGGAGAATGGTCCCAATTCCTTGTCTAACGAAGAAAATTCAGGTATGGGATGGGAAAAACACCCATGGTTTCCTGTTATTTTTCAGATCTGGCCTGAGGATAGTTCAGGCTGTGCTGGTAAGTGCTTCCATAAAGGATGCTTAGCTGCCTATGTTGTAAAGGACCTCTGCAGTCTGGAGAGCTCAGTGGTCCTGCAGTTGCATCCACCTTAGATCTAGCCTTTCCAGGTACATCCCATGCATTCCTGCTGTGAACCAATTCAGCTTTTGGAAATTGGTACTAGATAATGAATGGATTTATTTATATCACCTCAAGATGTCAACCTATTATTTTATTTTTAAGCAAGAAAGAAAAGTAAAGATGGCAGCCAAACAAAGAGCATTCTGGCAGCAAAAAGCCTGGTAATAAAAATATTAATTTTTATAAGGAAAAACCCACAACTTTTTGTTTTGGAATATCATTCTTCTACCCTTTGAAAAGATGCCTTAGGCCACTGTAGGAAGAGACCTTAGACTACTGTAGGTAAGCAGCCTCCCATTAGATGCACACTGAAGTTTTATAGCTATTCCTTTACAGATTCTGTTTCTGCTTCTCTTAACTGTACAGTTAAAAAACTGTTTAGCAGTTTCAACTTAATCAGGAATTATATATTTTTTGCCCTTTTGAGATAGCCTATAGTTTAACTGAAAGTAAAACTGCCATCTCAGCAGCAGTGTTAGATAATTCTGCAGTAAGAATCAGAAATTTACATGTCTGAGTTGCAGTGTAATAGCCAGATATATACAGGTGAAGTCATGTTCTCTTGGAGAGCATCACTTTTTGCCTGTGGACTTTAAAGAGAGACTTTTTGTTATGCAAGCAACTCTAATAATATATAAAGGGTAGTATAGAAATATTTCAAGCTCTTTACAGAGAGCTCTGATGTTCTTACATTTCATATGAATACAAAACATTTGTTATCACTGAAGTCCTATCTATCTGCCTGCAGAACTTAAGGGCAAAACTTGAGCTGAATGGGATAAGGCCGCACTTTCTCCCTCTCCAGCTATTCTGATATCTTAATGTGACAGAAAACAGAAACCAGGGATTCTCCTGATTTCTGGGAGTCTTACAGAAACTGTGACTCAAAACTGTAGTTTTCATATTGCTAGAAACTGTATATACAGCATGAATAGTAACACTACGACATGATTCATTTTCACCTTTAAAACTTCATAAAAGCTATCAGCATGTTAAATATGAGGAATCTCGGGCACTTTTAGGAAATAGAGAACCCCAGATGCACAAGACTTTCTTTTGTGTGGCCACCCATACATGCAAGAATATATCCTTACTTTTAGGTGAAGATTGTTAGTAAAGTGGGATTGCACATTTTATATAGCCAACCTTTACTTTTCTGGGTCTTTCAAAACTGCATAAGAAGTGAGGGGACCACGATCAAGAAGGTCCTTGTTTATGTTTTGTGATGGTTGTACTCAGTCAAAAACCTAATCTTCACAAGTAACAAATTGATAATTTTGATCTGATCCCAGGCTGCTTACCAAGGATCTCCATCTTTTTTTTTTTTTTTTTTTTTTTTAATGCTACTATGCTACAAACATAAAGTTGTTACTACCTTGCAACACATTAAAATTCAAAGCTGTCCTTCCTAACAGGAATGCCTGCATATAAATGAAGTATTTCCTCATTGATACATGACAGTGGATATGATAATACTTGAGCTAATTCAAAAGTTTTGCGGAGGGGAGGATAGCAATTCTACCTTATAATCACCAGGTAAATGATGTAGTAGTTCCAGCCACAGGTATGAAGCAGAGCCAAATTTCAGGGGAATAAAAAGTCCATCCCAGGATGAATTTTGTAACAGGCTGCAGGTGGGCAGGTCTTTGTGGGTGTGATCCTGGCAGTTTGGTTCCTCTCAGCTGGCAGCTTGTACCTTAGCTATTGCAGTAGGGTACAGCATGTTACAAAAATAAGCAAGGACTGCTGATGAGAGATTTGGGGCAGGAAAGCTGAAAGGCAGATTTCTTCATTGTGGATGAAAGAGGAAAGGAAAGAAGGAAAATGTCCCTCTCCTGTCTTTGTGTCTGGAAATTTAAAGAGTTTCTTGGCAAAAAAATTGCATCTTCATTTTGTAAACAGAGCCATCTAAATAGACCAGCGTGGCCCAGATACTATCAGAAGATCTAGATACTATCCTGGCCATGGAGGAAAACTGTAGCAATAGGTCTTATTGCTGTGCACTGGCTGAATCCCCATGACTTAGCTTTTTTTGACTTTTATTGTGCGCTGTGCAATTTTCTAGTGACATCTGTGGGAGAACTTGATCACAAGAAAATTATAATATGGTGTCTTTAGAAAATGCTAGTGGTGCTTTTTAGATTTTTCTACAGGCTTCTGAAAACAATGCAGTGTAAGATGGGCTACCCATAGCTGTCTTGAAGTATTTTAGTGATCTTAAGTCGTCTTTTATCTTTACCAAATTGTAATGTCAAGTGTAGACAGCATAAAATCCTTCTGATTGGTGGTGGTGTTACTACAGGGAAAAACATGAAGGCAGAGACATCTTCTTGTGTAACTTAACCATGAACTAAATATGGTAGAGCAGGCAATTTACAAAACCTCAACACAGAAAGGAGCCCTTTTTTCTTATTAGACACTATGATGCAGTAGGTAACCATTTTGTTTGAGTAATAGATGAGATTATTATAAGATTATGCAGTCACTCAGTTTTAATCAGCTGAGTGGGAAATCTCTGCTTTCTTATCAAAGGGCAGTAGATGAAAAGCGACGTCTCCACAGATCATTATGAAGGTAGCCTTGTATGAAGGGACCACTCATCTCCTCTCTTTCTAACTAGAACTGCTACTGAGGGAGTTATGTACTGGGTGAAAATGCCTTGATTAAAACAGACTGAAATCTAAATACAATTAGACTGGGGGGATGCAGAAATGTTTTATATTCATTGGGTATTATAACAAGTGCATAAAGTGAAACAAAAACAGTAGGGAAAAAAGCTCCATTTCCTGATGAATTGTCCAAAATGACAAATTAAAACAAATCCATTCTTACAGGCACTGGATGGAAACTGTGTCTTTTGGGATGTCCATACAGTCCGTGCAATTAAAAAAACCCTCAATGCAATCTGTGCGCTGTAAGGAATTCCTGTAAGGAATTTGTCTTTTCTTTCTTACTAGGAGATCAAATATTTAATTGATGGCACAGGAAGAGATTTTAAAAGTGAAAGCTTTGTCTTCTCATAGGCACAAACTGTATTTCAGAACTACTGCATATGGCTATTCTTTTCCAACACAAATCAGAACATTTGCATCACATATTTGCTCTTGGAATTGGACAGTCAGACCGATGTACACAACTTTGGGGTCTGCAGTTCAACTAATGGTGGGATAAAACATTCATTTAGAGAAGAGACAATATTTTAGGCAATATAGGCCAGAGTATGTGTATTTTACCACTACCATTCAGTTGCGGGGGGAAAGGGACACACAAAGCCTAAACCATGTAAATGTAGTGGGTTTAAGTCCATCTCTGGTCACTTTCTATTCTAAGTAATGACAATTTGCCTACAGTACCAAACTGCTCCCTCATGGCTTTTTTTTGCTTCCTCATTTTCATTTGGATATAGCAGCCAAATTCCATTCTCAATTACAGCTGACTATTTGCAGTGACCTCACAGTAGTTGTTTCACATTAGTACCTCTTTAAAGTGAAAACACGGATTTAACTGAGTATCCCTTTCTTTTGGTCCTGGATTGCTTATCTCTAGTCAGCTTCTCTATCTAGTTAGTTGGCTTCTTCATATTATCTACAGCCATAGTTTCTAAATGCCTTGCAGAAGATTGTTGCGTACTTCTCGGCAGCTGTTGAACAACGCATCAAAACTCTTCTGTGGCAAGAGCTGCCAGGCTGCAGTATGGCACACTGTTTTATGGAAATATATCCCTTGAATCAGAGGTGTCCAGCAGACATGGACGGTGGGTTTTGCAGCTCCTGCTATAGTCATACACCCCACCAAGTTGTGCTGTGGGAGTATTGCAGGCCCTTTTTTCTCTGCCATTCTCCTCCATGCCTAACAGATGACAGCTGAGGAGGTAAGTAGCCAATGATGTCCCGTGTATGGTCAGGATTTAACTTTCTGTGGAAGTTAGAGGTTGCACTTATGTTGGTGTTTTATTTGCTGAAGGACCGAGAGTATTTGTACTGAAGATTTAGGTCAGGGCAGTCTTTTCTTAATAAACACAAGAGAAGAAAGAATTTTTCAGGACAGGGACTTGTGTTTCTCACTCTTCTAGTTCACAGCTGGTGCTCTCCATGCACCTCCGGTGATAACATTTCCAATCTGAAAAATAGTTTCTGCAGATAGTTTCCTCAACCAAGATATTCTTATTACAAGCTGTTAAGTGTGCATTGTATAGCTCTGACAGCTAGGGCAGCAACAACATGAGAAAGTGGACTCTTGCTCTGCATTCTGTGTAAATCTGAAAGAGATGGCTTTTTTTTTTTTTTTTCCCCTCCTGCTAGGCCATTCAGGTAAACCATAACTGTATAAACACCAGAGCTAATGTTACTGTCGTATTCCAGGCTATACAGAAAATTATTACTTTATTCTAAATTCTTAGCCTCACTGTAATATGTAATAATTTCTCATAGTGTTTATCTTTTCCTGTCTAGGCCTGTTCCATATGACAGTGCTAAGTACAACTGCTACTGTTCCCCAAAGGCCTAGCAACAGCTTCCACTGACTTTTCACTAAATTGCACTAACTTCTCTTGGAAACGGACTGATCATTTCTTGGGAGCTATTACAGAGTCAGGAAAATCACGTTTTGGAAATGTCAACCATTTCTGTTTCACTTTCTCACAGTATTCTCAGTAAAACACTCGATGCTACCTTTTACTTTACATCTTCACTTAGACGAGGGATTCCCAGTTTGTAATCTGTACTCCTTTCTCAACAAAGCTCACGAAAACATGCGGATGGAGGGAGCGGTGCAAAGGCACTTTATTTAACATTCCTGTTTAACTGCACAGTTTATCAGTTATGTGGTGGGTTGACCTTGGCTTTCCGCCAGATGCCCACCCAGGCACTCTCTCATTTCCCCCTCCTCAACAGGATGGGGGGAGAAAATAAGATGGAAAAGCTCGTGGGCCTGGGCAGGGCTCTGCCCTTTCTCACACGCGCTGGCCCAGAGGTGCCACCCGCCGGGCTGAGGGGCTCGGCCGTGCCCTGCGCCGGAACCGGCTGGAACCGGCTGGAACCGGCTGTGTCCGGCACGGGGCAGCCCCGGCCTCTCCTCACAGAGGAACCTGCAGCCCCACCGCCAGCGCCCGGCCATGTAATTCAGTTGTTAACCCATAGCCATACCTTGAATTTGTTTTCTATCCTTGGCAGCCATACAACAGGCAGTTCATTTGGCAGACGTAAACCTTCACTTCATCTGGCTACTTTGGTATGAAAAGTTTACAGTTTGCACAGGGCACATCTGTTGCATGGGGGGTTCCTTGTACGCAAACGCTTTTGCCTAGGCTTTAAGGCCTTACACGTTTAGCTTTGATGTATTATTTAATTAACTTGCCCTATAAGATTTCTGAAGAGCTGCCATTTGAGCAATTGCAGCCAAGTAACTTTTTCTCTGTGTCTGTGGCAGTATCTTATTCCAGTGCTCCAAAGCTGGGAAGACAGACTTGTATACGAGGTAATATTTCATTTCACAGGTTCCATAACTTGCACTGTTAATGCTTCATAATGTAGGATGTGCTGTACCAGCCTACAGCTAATGAGTTATACGCCGCAAACTGTGAATCTATATTGACTTGCCAAGCGTAAAACAGTGTGTCATTACAAATGCTTACGTATATCTTTTGGTATCTTATGCAGAGATTGTAAACAAGCTGTGTGGATATGTTCTTGAATGTCAGAGGAGGAATCATTAGCTTTAACAGCAGAGCCTACCGTCTTTGAAAAGAGAATTTGAAATCAAGTCCATGTGTCTGACTCTGGCTTTGCTTTGCACTGAACAACAGCTTTAGTGCCTTTTATGTGTTTTATTGCTGCAAATATGCTTATTTTTGCTTGCCCATTCAAATTGCTACAGTACTTTCAAGCAGATGACAGAAATAACTGTTCCAGGTATTGATTTGGTAGGTTAAGAAAGAAATTTAAAGAATTAACCCCCCCCCCCCCCCCCATAATCCAGGGACAGAGCATCCTGCAGCGGAACCGCCACAGTCCAGCGGCATACGGGGCTGCAGGGTTTGAGGTCCCTGTATTGCTGCTGCGTTCCTGCAGCATGTTTATGGTCTTCTGATTCCCTGCAATGTCTTGATGCAGAAGCATTTCACTTAATAGGCAGAGATGGATGACAGGCTTCTGGGACTGGGGTAGGAGATTGTTATTATGTAGTTTACCAACTGATATTCCCTTCTCGCTAGTGATAATTGGTGAATGTTTCTGCAACCTTAAAGTGTAGTCATTCTGCTACTACAATAGGGTGTCATTTCACTGTAAGTGGCAGGGTGAATCATGGTAAGTACAGCATATCCAGCACAACAAGTAATTTGCTGACTTAGTACTATCTGTATCTCATGATATGCAGGTAACTAAGGCAATTTTTCCTAAAAGAAGGAGTAAAAGCTAAAATTGCTTTTTCTTTATTCCCTTCCTCTCTGCCTCCCCCACCCCACCCCCCTGTTCTCCATGATGATTAGACAAAAGCCAACTAAAGACAAGAAAATAATAATTTCTGGTAGACTTAATACTGCCTGAGTCATCAATCCTTCACAAAGACCTCGGGCCCACTTCCTTTTCAGTTTATTCCTTTGGCTTTTAGATTTATAATGTTGTTAAGAAAAAGAGATTCAGCCTCTTGGTCTATAAGAACCTGTTTAAACATAAAGAGGCATTTACTTACAAATAGCGCTGTATTGCCTATGCATTTATCTTGACAGTCCAGTTTAATTTATAAAGCATAATGTGCTTGTAACTCAGCCTGAGAAATGTAGTTTAGCAAGCACTATTGACTTACTAAATCTCCTTTCTCCCTCTTATTGTAAATCTGATAAACCTAAAGAAGCATTCTGGGTACTAGAGAATCTAAATATTAAAGCGGGGTTCTTCAAGATGATCTTGATAGTACTTCACTTAAAACTGCAAGTTGAAGCAATAGTTTATCCTATTGTGAAGTGGTTTAATCTTTCCTTGATCATTTCTCAAAGATGTGGATGTGCTGTACAGTAAAATTGCCAGATTTGTGCTGAATTGCAGCTTTAGAACCCATTATTCTGAAAAGGTTATCTAAATTGAATGGCTTTAAGATGACTTGTAAAGTCATTAGAAGGCTTCTAGCCCTTTATGTGTTTGACCGCACAACCTGATGTGATTCATATGTACTCTGAGATGCAAGTTTTAAATCTCTTGTTTGCTCACTAATTTGCAAAATGGAAGTATATGTTTTCCCATTTCTGACAAAGGATGTGCAACATTTTATTTTAACTTGATGCTTATACACAGATCCGTTACGTAAATCCCATAACAATGATCTATTTGCCATATAAATAGTGCCAGGAATATAGAAGGTTGTAGTTGAATCATAGGTTATAAGCTTAAACACAGACTTCACACTTTGAATGCCTGAATCCTCTCACTCTAATGCTTTAACTACTTTTCAATTCCCAGAGAAAACGCAGGTTTCGAGTTTTGAAGAAATCTGGTTCCAAAACAATATGGGTTTTTTTTTTGTATTTGTTCTATTTCTTGTGGCAACTTAACTCTTGTTTAAGCAATAGAATTACATTTCACTGTGTGGTTTGCTTTGGGGTTTTGGGGTTTTTTTTTTAGTATGCTTAGAAGTAGTTTAAAACTGATGCCTTCTCTTATTCTGCTTTGTGATACGGCAACAGCTAATGAGTTTTTTAACAAGTGATTCAGGCAAATGCTTTACTCAGCTTTTCTTTCTACATCTCACTATTTATACTTTGATAACTCTTCAAAATTCCAAAATATGTTTTAATTTAAAGTTTG
Organism: Aquila chrysaetos chrysaetos; assembly: GCF_900496995.4. Lineage (NCBI taxonomy): Eukaryota > Metazoa > Chordata > Aves > Accipitriformes > Accipitridae > Aquila > Aquila chrysaetos. The sequence goes on along the minus strand of NC_044028.1, from coordinate 14,738,712 downwards.
GGGGGTTTTAATATTTTACCTATTGGCTAACTAATAGGAGACGCAGTACTTTTTCTGTGGTGTTCAAAGAAAAATTTCCAGCTGTACTATCTCATATAAATATGTTCTCACTCTCTGAGTATGCAAGAGATTAGGGAGGCACCATTTCTATCTGCCTCTATATTCTTAACATCGTAATATTGTCTCCTGTGACTGTCTTCTCAATTAAGGTTTTCTCTTAATAACTTTCTTCAACATAACTTTTATATCCAGTTCTTTCAGTCAGTTTTTCATTACCAACCTTCATCTAGCAAGATGTTGCGAAGAGATTATTCCAGCACAAATGGGAGAGGATGCTATCTGTTCATGGACAGATGGCTGAACAGTCCCCTGCACTAAATAATACCGAGTCCCAAGACTCTCCTTTCTCTAACTGTGCACCTTCCACTAGAACAAAGGACAAATTTATTTATTGTCTGTATTTATTATGGCAATATCTTCTTCATGTTCAGGTAAAGCTTTTTTTCATCACTGTGATCATGGAAAGAAATGCCCTCAATGTTGTACACAGTTTTTATTCAAACTGTGGACCCTACAACTTTAAAATGAAAAAGCAATTAAACTACCATGATTTTCTGGTGTTATTGTTGGTTAGATTGATGTAAATTCTGAAGGACTTGGAACATCTTACGTGTGTTATTCATATTTACACAAATGACACTGAGGATGAGGAGGGACCTTGTGCACTTGACCAAGAATGCAAGCCAGGTTCCGATCTCTGCTATTGATTTCAAGCACCTAGCGGCTGGCTAATTTATAAATATTTTTTTCAGGAGACCCTGCAAGTCAGCAATTTTATTCCTGAATCAAGTAAACAGTAGTCTAATTCTCACATAAATCCTGTGCTGTAAATAAGTAGAAAAAAATCACAAGATATTAAACTTTATTGATTGCCCCATTACTTTTAGGGGAATTGCAGACAGAATTTTTGTGTTGACTATAATGTAAGAAATGCTCTGCAGTATAGAAAGGGTAGTTGCAGGTAGTAAGAATACCATGTACAAACACAGGACTTCTGTGAAGAGTGATAAATCCCAAGGTGTCTAAAGCCTTGAAGAAAAGTTTGTAGCAGTGGTTTGTCATCTACTGCTCAAGCCGTTGATAGTGATTTGTAATCTCAGTATGGAAAGAAATTCTTCTCGTTTTTTCTTGAAGCCAGTCAGGCAGAGAAAGAAAGGTAAGAAGGAAGTAATTATTGAATTAAAACTTGTCTTAAAGGAAAAAATAGAAGTCTTTCCAAAGTCCTAATAAGTTCTGAATTAAAGATTCAATAAAATATTAGACAACTTTATATCCAGGTAATAAGGTTTAATGATTACAAACAGAAAAACAATTTAAACCCAAACCGTATACAAAGTAGATTGTAACTTGGCTTGAGTGCAATGTACTCTAAAGCGTTCACTGACAGGGACAGCTGCAACGGGTTAAACTGTGACTTAGTTCACACCCCAGCAAAAGGTAATTTCTTGCCTACAAGAATGGTTTGCATCAACATGCCCTCTCCTCTCCAGCTATCAATAAAAGATGAGCTTGAGAAGAAGAGAGTATGAAGAGTGTTGATGTTAGGCCAGTTGCAGATTGGTGACACACACCTCTACTCCCTCCACCCCCCCAACCCCCCCCCCCCCCCCCCCCCCCCCCAAAATCCTTTCTAAATCCTTTCTAGTAGACTGGCTCCCTTGCACTTTTGCAACTCTCTCTGGAGGGAAAAGAAAGAAACTCTGACATATAAACATAATTTTATAATAAGCCAATTCATGTACACATTGGGTATCTGGTGATCGGTGCTGGCTGCAGTTAGGAGCAGAACAAAGATGAATTTCTCACTAGATATCTATACAAGGGCTGGCCCCTGGAGGCTCTTGTTAGGCAACACAAACTGGACAGGCTTTTGAAAGCAATCAGCTGCTGCTTAGGGGATTTGCACACGGAGCACAGATAAGATTGACCAGTTAGCTCTCAATAAACTAGTTCCAGCGCTAGAAGTACATTGGTGCTTAGCTTTGTATGGGCTAATTGAACAAGCTAAAAAGCTATTGCTTGTAGAGCCCACCATAGCTCAGGTAATGCTGCATGGCACTCTACCCTGCAGATACCTAAGTGAATTCAATGCATTTCCAAAAGAGCTCAGTAGCAAGGCCAGCGAGAGCTGCTGAGTGCTGAGCACTTAGGGAAATTTGGTCATTTTATTTTAATGTGATTTATTGGACTTAAGATCAAGATATAAAATAAATCACTTTTATGTTTCCTTAGCAGTACAGCTGGAATCTACTTGTGCATGTTATCCATGGCTGCTCTCTGACGTTTGTGTGTTTATTATGCACAGCAATTAAACACCCCTTTTTCCTAGACAAATTAGAGCTGTGCGAGTTTGTGATTCTGCTGGCAGGCTTACAAATCTTGCTGTGCAGAGCTCACAGTGTTTTCTAATTTTTCTGTGTCATGATGTATCTTGTATGACTAGGGTTGTTTCATTTTCATAGCAAAGCTATAATAATTTTGTACTGATTAAGTGGAAATAATGCCAACTTCTGTAGCTTCTTTGCTTTGCACCCTTTGTTTAGTTTTCAGAAGGCTGCACCAAAAATACCTCCTCTTATGCAAGAGAGGATGAAACGAGTTCTCTAAACTTATATGCACACATGTACAAGGGTGTGCATATTGGCATATATTTTAAGCAAGAATTTGCATGTATATATGCAAGCTGTAATACATAGGTAATTGCTGCCAGCTGTTAATGATAATTTGTGATTGCATCTCTTGCAGCATGAGCACCAGCATACCTTTATGCTGCAGTCCTTTGCTGTGTAACATGTACACTTCTCAGCACAGTTACATAGCAGCTGCCTGGAGCAGGGCAAGAAATGTCTCGGTGTGTTACGTGCCCAACAGGTTTAAAGGTGGAACGATGCCTTTTGTTCCCTTGTGGGTAAGGAGTACCGTGTTGATTGATCCCCACAGACAACATGCAGGCTACTCAGGAACTCAACTCTGGAAGGCCACCAGGTAGACAGCTGTTGGGCTTAAACAACAGACAGTCAGGCTGGCAGTACATCAGATAGGAACTGGGCAGATTTACAGAAGAAACCCATCAAAAATACATTTAAATAAACACATTCCCACAAAATGTTTTGATTTTTACATGTGGAGTGTTTTTCCATCAGAAAACCCATTGGAAGTGTTCCAGACTTTTTTTTCCCTCAGTTAGATTTCCTAGCAGAACTGAAGTGAAAGTAATCATCATTTAGTGAGCATTTTCTGTGATAAAGTGTGAGATGCCTCAGAGGGAAATTCTGTGTGTTGCAGAACAATGATACTACTTGGTATCACTGATAATCCTCTTGCAAGCTTTCAGTATCTCTTAGCGCGCACTTTGCATGCTCGGTTCCAGAACTTTACTCCCATAACTGAAGAAATCTTTTCTGATAAAGTTGTATGTGCATCTCGCATTGCATAGATGACTTACAAGGAGAAATTCTATGTGTCGCAATAAGAAATTAGGTCCTCCAGAGCAAATGATAAACTCGGCATACCACAAAATATTTTCACAAGCTACGTTTTACCAGCCTGATGTACAAGTTTATGGGGGTTATCTTCATCTTATGAGATCGTATACGAGAGGAAAACTGGAAAGAAAAAGCTGCAAATGAGTTATTGCAAAGATGGGAAAGTGGAGAGAAAAAAAGACATGATAAAAAAGACATTTTCAAGAATAAAAGTCTGAATTCATTTATCTCCTTGCCCCCACTTCAGATGGATTTGAGTTGGAAGGTAACAGTTTTGCAGAGGGATGAGTGTAAAGAGTAGTGGGTTTTGCAAGCTGAAAACAAATGACAAAAGAATAGATGAAAAGGGGCAGGAACTGTACCATCACCACCGATTGCATCCAGGAACCTTTGTTCAGTTTAGTTTAAATTCCCAGAGGCAAATCAGGAGGGAGGGGAAATGCACTATGTTTACGTGAAGGGCAATGGAAGCAGCTGTGGAGGGGCCAGAGCCTGTGTGGGTAATGGCTTGTGAGGAGCACCACTCTGCAAAAGCATCAGCAGAGTTTCTCCTTTTTCTTCTTTCCCAAAATTAAAAGCCAGCGGCAGAGGGGGCAGATAATCTTCTCCAGGCTTAATGCTCTGGAGGAAAATATTATTTTCCTTTCTGTAATGCACCAGCTGAAAAGCTGGTTTTCTTCTCTAAGTTGTAATTATATATGCCAGTGTTATAGCAAATACCAGAGCTTGACTGAAATGTTTTGGCACTAACTACTGTGACAGGCTGTCAGTTTGGCAGAGTCTGTGCTCCTTCCATACCAGTCTAGAGCCAGATATGTGGGGCTTGGAGACTCTCCTACACAGACAAGGTGAAGCTTGGTTGTGACTACCCAACTGCTTAGCATTTAGTCTGTGCATAACAGGGAAAATTGGTTGTTGAAGGTAGGATATGCTGAAGCATAATGGGGGCTTGGCCAAGGAGCTGTGGGAAGGGAAAGCACATACCCAGACTGCTTAGGAAAGAAATAAGACACGAGTACCAGTTCCTGACAAAAGAAATGAAAAGCACAGAGCACAGCCTTCTGCCTTGCTTGGAGGAAAGAGCTTTCCTTCCTCCTGGAAGTTCAGCCTTTGGCAGAAATTAGTTGAACCAAGATGGTTCAACCATACAACGGTGTCCCTGCTGCTTCCCTGCCTTCAGCTCATGCAGAAGATGTTACTGCTGTTTCTGTGGCCCCACCTTCCTTCTCCTCTGCCCTGCCTTTACTGCTGTCAAAATCACACACGCGCAAAAAAAAAAAAAAAAAAACTAAGGAAAAGGCAGAAATTGCTTGAAAACTTGCATTCACTGAAGAATAGTCTGAATTTGAGCTAAAATTGTGGTATGGAATCAATATAATTTCCTAAAATTAGGTTGTCTGGTTTTGCTGAACTTCATTTGTATTTATGGAGCAAAATGAAAATCTGGAATGAAATAGTGCGGTGTGCCACACAAAACCCAACTATAGTTATAACTGAGGTGAAAGTTTATAAAAATACTTGGTCACTTCAATATTTATAAAGAAGGTTTGATTAAGGTTTGCTGCATTGGGAGCCACAATTGTTATGGGCAGAGGGGAAAGGAACAGTATTATTTTTCTGGAGAGGCAAGGCAAAGACTGTCACTTTTATTGACACAGATCCTGTGAATCTCAATGCCTCAAAATCTGCAAATGTCTAAAATGGAGATTTCCATTTTGCAACTGTGTGAATAGATGAAAGTAACCTGCAATGGATTTCAAATCCAGTGAACAAATATTTTGATTGTGAATTCAGCAAGTGTGAGGCTCATGTTTAACCCAGAATGTTTTTTCCTTTTACTTTTTCCCAGTGTTGATTTGGGATTTGGCTTTTTGTTCAAAGATTTTTCAGAAAGACAGTAGAAAGTGATCTTTTTTTTCCTTTCTTGGAAAAAGTGTTTTCTTTCAAAAAAAACATTTAAACTTTCAGCTAATTCCCAGGGATACAGAGGGATATTCTGCAATAAGCTTCCCTCTGAAAACAGGTTGGCTGCTGCCCTAATATTAAGAACGGCAGGATTCCTTGGCTGTGGGGAAAATGAGATGGTCCAGCTGATTGAGGTTATGACTGAGCCAAGATGAGTCAATTACCTCGATGTGCTGAGCAGCCATCCAGAGTACAGCAGAGAGGAGAAATGCCAAGGCTCGTACTTTCCGCTCTGACAACAAACAGCTGCAAAGAGCTGTGACTAGGGAGAGGAGCTGCGATCGTCACCAATCTGGGAGAGCAGTAACTTTGGTTCATTTTATTTTTCTGTAGTTGGTGCCACTGGAGCTGTTTTGTTTGCAGGTCTGGTAACAAAAATTTGGAGGAGATATTCAAAATGCATACATTTTCACACTGTGCCTTTTCAAATGTTTGTCAGGCAGTGCAGCAATTGCCGGTCATTTGCTGACATAGGGATATGACACAGATGCAGAAGGCCTTTGGCATTCACCAGAAACAGTAAACTCGGAGCACTATGAGAGCTTCATGCCAAACATTTAATGGGTTCTCTTACAAAAGGGGGTGTTTAACAGCCTCGTCCTTTTGTGGGTATTTTATCTCTTTGTTGTATGGACTTGAGGCAGGCTGTAAAACCATCACTTTGACTCGCATCTGTGGGACTCAAGGCGCACTCATAACCATCTGCTGTCTACAGTTCACAATGATACCGCTCTCTGTAGGACCTTACTTCCTTTGGTTTGTTTTCTGAGCAGAACACAGGCATTTTACATCACATTCTATCACTTTATGCTCACCCTTGCAATCATTAACAACCATTTCTTTATGACTTCTTGTGCAACCTCAACCTTTTGCATCTTCTGTCCCATAACTTTAGCAGAAAAAAACCTACTTATCCTCTGTACATAGCTCGTGGCTAAAGAGTATTTTTACCTGACTACTGTAAAAGAAAAAAATGGATGATTACTAAGAGCTCTGAGCACAATTACATAAAAGTAGTATTTTTATTTTTACCTTTAGGATTCAATAATAACTGATTGCATAACTATAAAGCCATCAAGTCTGGTTTATGATGAAAAATTGTTTAACAGAACTCTGGAATTAAAAAGGAAAAATAAATTTGTAATCTCGCAGTTCCACCTTACTTACATGGGAATTAAGATTTTTACTTTCCCTGGAAAAACAATTTGGAACTACAGGTGGAAAATAAAAAGAAAAGCATTGCAATTTACTAAGCTATGAAAGCTTGAAAATAGGACTTAAGTTAACACTTGATACTTTTTAAAAGTCAGATCAATATGACTAAACAGTACATGGGTACTTTTTTTTCACCAGCTTAGATCTTCTTGTCCTTCTTTGAAAGTTTTTGCATTTCACAGTATATGCTAACTTCCCCCTACTATGTTTGCAAGGCCTTCCATTCCCTCCAGCAAAATACTGAGCAAATATCCCTATAAGCTGGTGTATTCATTGGTCAAAAAGAAAAAAGCTTTTACTTCCACCTCATCTGATGCTAAACTAAAGCTTCTGTTTTCAGATCACTAGTCCATCAGTTTAGCCCAGCCATCATTACCTTCTTCCTTAGATATTCAAATAGTGTTCACCTAAACTTTTGGCAAGTGAGGTTTTTCTAATACTCTAGCATCCTTTCCTCTAGCTGTGCGAGATCAGCTTCCCAAGCAGATCTTTCGGAGACCAGTCTGAAAAGACCATTGTTAAGATGATAATAGCATTCACTTTTGCTTTTGGTGGGCTGCCAAACCTGAAAGATGCTACTTTGTTGCACAGATGAACTTTTGTGCGTCAAATCATTTCAGATCCATGGTCTTCCAATGGCTGTAGGATAGTATTTGTCTCTGCAGTGTCTAACTTTCTTCTGTAGTCAATAGGTGCCAAGTTTAGCAGCAAGTTGCATTTGTCTCTACATTCTCATTAATGTGATGGATGTTATATAGGTGTATTTATGCAATTCTTCTTGATCTTGTTTTTGTAGTAGTTTGTAGAGTATAGTATCATTACTCTAGTCTTTCATGTAGACACCTTTGCCAAGAAGATAAATACTGGCCTTAATCCCGAGTACGAACATCTTTTTTAGCTGTCACTGTGTTCCTTTTGCATACAAGGTTATTGAGCAATTTTGCAGGCCTGCCTATGCGTTTTTGGAATGTAGCACACAAATCCCAACTGGCGGAGCTCTTCCACAAAAAAACTTTGATTAGATTTAGGAATGGCAAAATCCTTTTTTCCTCTCCCCTGGCATTGCCTGTATCTCCATAAGTGTCTACTAGTTTAAATTTTCACAGTCTAACATAAACAAGGCAATATAGAGATGTTGAGAATCTTATTCTACATCAAACAGTGAATAAGATTAGGCATTTGTTATTTACAAATCTTTGGAATATGCCTGCATCATTTGGTACTTTTCTCCTAGTGGAAGAATAGTCTTAGTAAAGAGACAAATGGATCAGTATATAACCCTGCATTAACCTGCGTTCATGCTGTTTTGGCAAGATTCACAGTCCTCTCTCTTCATGACAGGAATAAAATCAATACTTATTAAAATTCCATAGTTGTACAATTAAGTGTTTTTCATCAGTGGACCATCAGCAGGACATAGACGCATGCAAGTTTTTCTTTTCATTGTTGAAGAGCTGCCGCATTATGCAGGAGAACTTGCTGTTTTTCAATAATGAGTGAAGGAGCCTAGTCTGTGGGAGGGTAAAAGAAGACTATGACATGAATGATAGCAAGCTTACTCTGACACCTCTACCCATAGAGAGGGTGTGATGTTAGTCTTTAGTGGGCCAGGCAAAAATCCATTTCCTGCTTTACTTAGAATCATACAGTCATTTAGGTTGGAAAAGAGCTTTAAGATCATCAAGTCCAACCATTAACCTAGCACTGCCAAGTCCACCATTAAACCATGCCCCTAAGCACCACATCTACATGTCTTTTAAATCCCTCCAGGGATGGTGACTCCACCACTTCCCCGGGCAGCCTGTTCCAATGCTTGACAACCCTTTCGGTGAAGACATTTTTCCCAACTTCCAATCTAAACCTCCCCTGGTGCAACTTGAGGCCATTTCCTCTTGTCCTGTTGCTTGTTACTTGGGAGAAGAGACAGACCCCCACCTCACTACAACCTCCTTTCAGGTAGTTGTAGAGAATGATAAGGTTTCCCCTCAGCCTCTTTTTCTCCAGGCTAAACAACTCCAGTTCCCTCAGTCGCTCCTCATAAGACTTGTGCTCTAGACCCTTCACCAGCTTCGTTGCCCTTCTTTGGACCCCCTCCAGCACCTCAGTGTCCTTCTTGTATTGAGGGGCCCAAAACTGAACACAGTATTTGAGGTGCAGCCTCACCAGTGCTGAGTACAGGGGGATGATCGCTTCCCTAGTCCTGCTGGCCACACTATTCCTGATACAAGCCAGGATGCCGTTGGTCTTGGCCATCTGGGCACACTGCTGGCTCATATTGAGCTGGCTGTTGACCAACACTCCCAGGTCCTTTTCCACCAGGCAGCTTTCAAGCCACCAACTGGATTTCAGTCCATTCACCACCACTCTTTGGGCTCGCCCATCCAGCCATTTTTTTACCCAGTGAAGAGTACACCCATCCAAGCCACAAGCAGCCAGTTTCTCCAGGAGAATGCTGTGGGAAATGGAGTCAAAGGCTTTACTAAAGTCTAGGTAGACAACATCCACAGCCTTCCCCTCATCCACTAGGCAGGTCACCTTGTCACAGAAGGAGATGAGGTTGGTCAAGCAGGACGTGCCTTTCATAAATCCATGCTGGCTGGGCCTGATCCCCTGGTTGTCCTGTACATGCCACGTGATGGCACTCAAGACCATCTGTTCCACAACCTTCTGCGGCACCGAGGTCAGACTGACGGGCCTGTAGTTCCCTGGATCCTCCTTCCGGCCCTTCTTGTAAATGGGTGTCACATTTGCTAAATTCCAATAACTTGGATGTTTAGGTTACCTTGCTGTATTGCTCTAAAGGAAGTGGATTTTGGCTATATTTTGACTTGAAAAGTTGTCAGAAATTCCTTTTGCTAGAATAATGTTAAATATTAAGAGAATCAAAGGGTTTTGGATAGCCATTTCCATATTTTGTTGCAAACTTATCAATCTGGTCTACCATTTTTTTATTTTATTTGTTTTTCTAATCGGGAACATTTTCCTGGGTATAAGGAGTCATTTTCCAATAATCTTGTTTCCAAATAAAAACATCAATTATTAAAAATCAGTTCTGAAATTAAACAGACACTTGTCTGACATATTTATGCATACGATTATGGTTGTGCACGTAAACATCACCACTGGGGCTGTATACTTAGATTAAATCACGCATAAATATTTGCAACATTCTTTTGTGCAATAAAGGATACCTTCGTAGCCAATTTCAGACATTCAAACAAAAATCCTTAAGTGGGTACAGAGATAACAAAGCTTAGTGAAAAAGCTAAAGATGGACATATGTTGTTTGCTGTATATTTTTGAGTGTTTTACACCTATATGAATATTTTCTTATTCTCTGAGAACTAGCTCTTTTTAATGAAAGTTCAAAATCTTACAGAATCTAGCTTTCAAGTGAAACCCAAGTGTAGTGACAGTTGCCACAAAGATGAGAGATGACAAATTTGGATACTGCACATCTCATACATTCCATGTTAAACATTTTTATTTAAATTTTGGTATTAAAGGTAGGGGAATGAATAATTGTCTATTACTTTAGTACTTCAGATTTTTAAATGAAAAAAAAAAAAGATGAAAGATCACATCACTTAATAATAGATGGTACCTATATCTGCTTGGGGCAGGGGGGAACCCAAATCCAAAGGCTGAAAGCTGAGATAGTAAAGGTCCTTTTTTGACTTTAAAACTTGAACATATCTTACCTTCTGTCTGTAGATGGTATTAATCTCATATGAGATTCACATTAATCTCATATGAACAGTGCTGGCTGAAGAGAGGGTAAATTTGGCTTAGTTTTTTAAAAACTAATTTGACTTTTTGCTGCATCCTTATCAAAAGCACAACAGAGCTGACTGCAATGGCTAAGTCTGCCTGACGCAGCACGGTGCTGTGAAATGTTACCCATGCTGTTTCCAGGGTTGTTAGCAGTAACGCTCGTTCACTGCAGCAAGATGCACTGATATCCTCTAGGTTTTTTTCAGCATGTCAGCATTGCACCCCATGCTAATGATCTTCTTGTCTCAGGAAAGCTATTAAGTACTTGCTTGGTGTAAAGCTCCATATTCATGCTGCTTCTGGCCCCAAATGGTCTTATTTTGGTGCTGTCTGTGCTGTGCTCCATTGTACTCGGTAGAAATGCCCAAAGACTTCAGGACTATGATACTTGGAAACAGGGCAGGGGAGGAAAAGAGATTTTGGTGCCCAGATTGCAGCCCTGTGACCACCCTTCAAACAGCTGTCAGTATAATCCATGAATCCACGAGCATCTATGAAGAGTGTTAAAATTTATTGATTGATACTTCACTGGCTCTGATCTAGTTCAGACTGAAATATAAAGACCAGAAAAACAGCATTTCTCAGATTTAGGAAAACGTTCACTAAGCTCCATTTGGAATAGTGCACAGCTGAGACAATAATGTGGTATAAACTTGGGCTTTTTTATAAATGTCCCTGTGTGACAAAGTAAAAACGGATACAATTTCCTTTAAATCAGTGCTATGCAAACATGAAACACTTATGCTGCTTACTTTACTAGAGCCTCAGGAAGCAGATGGTGCAAGCATGCCAGTGAGTACTATACATCCCAGGTGATATTTCAGCAAGAAAGATCTGTTAGTCAAGAACATTCTCTTTTCAGTCTGTGGGGAAGAAATTTATAGAGCAATGTGTTATGGGACTGCTGATTTCTGAAACAGAAGATGGCCTTTTTATTTATTCGTTTGGGATTTTGGTTTTATAGCTTTGCTCACTGGTTCATCTTGGTGTCTTTCAATGGAGCTGAGGCTCTGGAACAGATATGCTTTCTGAATAAGATTGTCTGGTTAATTTTTTTATTTTTACTTTTAATACTTATGATGGCACTGAGATTTCTCTTCTCAGAAAAACATACGTATTCCTTTCTGCTGATTTATTTCTGACTTGTGCTGTCATAAGGATTCTCCCAGGACATTTGTTGTTCACTCAGTAATTTAAACTTTGTGAATTTCTTTAAACTTTGTTTAAGTTAAATCCCAGTATATTTTCCTCTGAATAATTTTTTGCACTCAATCCCTGAAAAACAGTTTGTGCTTTTATTTATTTATTTACTGCTATCTTTTTAGTTCCACTGACAGTTTTCCAGCTCTTGCTAACAGCCCTCTGGTCAAGTGTCCTTGGAGAAAAGCAGACAAAATATTCTGTACTGGAATATTTTTGAATTTGGAAGCACACTAATAGATTCGAAAATTTAGCATTCTAGGGAATGACTACTGCAGAAGTTATTTGAACGTGCACTCTTTTCAATACCGTTTTCCCAGTCCTTGATGCTGCAGAGTCTCCGTTTAGTGTACCTGCACCTGTGGGAAATACTGTATGAATAGTTTGTTAGCATTTTGGTCACGTAAGTGGAAAACAAGTTTGAAAGCAGGAGGAAAACTTCAGTGGAGAATGAGCTTCTCTAATATATAACATACTTGAAACACAGCAGTCAGGACAGGTCCATTCTTCCTGCTGTAGAATAATTATGCATATATTTGAGCTATATTCTGCTTTGATGCAGGGATGCCAACAGTGAACTTAGAACTGAGTCTTAAGACTGTTATTAGAAAAAGTTCTTAATAAGCTACTTTACCTATTAAATTATGTTACAGTTACTAAAATCTTGCAGCCAGTATGGCACAGCAGATGTATATTGAAAGTAAGTGGAGAGCCCCGAATCAACTTTGTTCACTTGAAACTTAGTCTTTTCTTCTCTCTGGATTACCGCATTCAAGGATTGAGAGGCAGCTCCCTCCCAAGATCTCTCCCAGCTCTCCCCAGTCAGTACGGTACAACCAGTGCAGCATGGACCACTGGGCTGTGGTGATGCAGTACTGCAGGGGCACATTGCATGCATAATGGAAAAGGGCATACCGTCCTTCTGTATGTTACATGAGTTAGTCTAAGTTTACACTATATCTTATGCTATACAGTATCTTTGATAGAACCACTATAAAGAAAGAAATAAGAGGAAACATTTTGTAGCAATTAGTAAAGTTTGTGAAACCCACTTGCCCTCACATCCTTATCATTCCTTTATGGATGTATTCTCTGTGGATATAACCTAAGATCTTCTTTAATAGTTGCCTCAGTCTATCAGGAAAGAAAACCTGTGTGGTGGAAATAATGTTTCCCTAAAGCTGGAGAAAGTTATGAAGAACCTCAAAGTTAGGACATATGGTCAAAGAAGCTAATGTAGTAATGGTTTCATACTGAGCTTTTATAACATGAATGCAATACAAATACAGAATATATACAATAGATGTGAAAAGATTTCTGTAGAGGACAAGTTTGTAGTGATGAGAAGCAGCAGATAACAGTAACCAAGATAAGAGACAAAACCTGTTTTGAATAAGAACATTTTGAGTTTTGTTTTTTGAGGTTTTTTTCTTTCCTGTGTGTAGAGGAAGCCAAAAGCTAGATATAAGATCTTTTGGGAAATAAGGAGTGATGCATTGATGGGGTTTGGGTATCTTGCTTCCTGCAAGATGCTAACTTTGTAAATGAAATGGTAGGGAATATTTCAGTGGTATCAGGAGATAACATGAAATGTCTAGCTAAAGCAATTTTCAGAAACTCTACCTCTTGATATAATTGCATAGTTTTTAAGTAGAAATCACAATAAATGTCCATTAATATTAAATCATATAACTGTTTTATCAGTTAAGCATATCCACAAAATTGAAAAGCTACCCCGGGCTGCTTGGGTTATCTTTTGGTTTTGTGCTCATAAGTGCAATACCTGGCTCCTTATTGAGTTTATGTGAACTGGATGCACTGAAATGTACAGAATTGCTACCCTTATTATTGCTAAGTAGGTTTCATTATATAGATATACAATTATGTTGGTGGGGGAATATATTGTTTCGATTCACCCTAAAATGCAGTATGGTGTCCATAATCGTAAATGATAACACACATGTCCCCAGAGCTCGTGGCTATGGTTGGAAACCAGCAATGACTTCCTATGAACTGCAGAGGTCTTTTCCTTTAGAAAGCACAAGACGACTGGGGTTTGTATCTCCAAAATCAGAGTTGTCAAGCCTAAAGGTACCACAAAGGTGTGTTTAACATAAACTGACATCACTGTCTGACCCTTCCCATCAATAAAAGGCACAAACCCACACTCCACAACTACATTTTTCACAAGTCTTCTTTGCTTTGCCATCTGTGCTGCCAACTGTTCTTCTACTGTATATCGTCTGCCTGAAGAAGTGCTAAGCAGGTGTGGCACATGTTTGGCTCATTCCTGCTTTGCATGTGTAATGTAATTATGTTTGACAGACTTGGTTTGATTGAGAGAAAACTATGAATTGGATTAAATGTTTTTTGTTTAGACTTTATTAGCTAAAGATGCCATTGCATAATTAATTTGTGAATAAGCAGCAATCTTGCAAATGAGGCAGTGAATCAAAAGCACAGGAAGACATTATAGCCTCTTCTGAGGATGAGTTTACACATTTCTTATTTGTCGTATTCATTAAAAATACATAAAGGAAGGTTAACAAAACATTGCAACAAAGAACCACAAACAAACCAGCCAGCCACAGAAGCCTTCATATATGCATAAGTCAAAAAACTGAAAGCAAGCCAACTCAAAAACATGAGGCTGTGCTAGACAGTAAATGCTTTCACAATATTTGATTCCTATTCCCAGTTGCTTTCTGTTCAACCCTAGTGCTTTGGAGCAAGGATGTCAGTAGAACTGTATACTTCTAGTTTCAATGGAAAAAATTAAGAATATTTTTTAAATGTAGGGAAATTTTTAGTGTGAACTCTTAATTTTACTTAAAGAAGATGCTACTTTTTACATTTTAGGGTTGGGAAGTGGCTGTTTTAATTCCTGTGCTTCAAAATATTTGTATTTGCGTTTGTTTCTACTTTATGTTTAGGTCATACAAATCATGGAACCATACAAACCATACTACTCACTTAGAAAGTGAAGAAAATCTGGAGGATGCAGTGATTTGGTTTAGAACACACTTTGTTGCAAGTTATTTGTCTTCTCGTAGGCCTGCCTACACCATATCTCAAGCAAGGGTGGCACATGGGCCTGACCGTAACTGTTCTTGGCCCATGGGCAGAGGGTGTGGGTGGGAGTCCTGGTGAGGCTGCTCAAGGACAAGAAGGTCTCTTGGTGCCCTCAGAGCCCTGACACCTGATCAGATTATTTGAGATAAATCTACTACATTTCACATCAATTTCTCTACTTCATTTCTTGTTAGCTAATGCTCGTCTTTAAGCATGTCTCCTGGTCCTGGACGCATGCTGTCCCAGTCAGTCTTCTTTCTCAGCGCTGTCACTATCATGCATACTTCATACATTCCCTTTGGGTGCAATATACCAGTTTATCTTAGTTCAGCAGAAATAAATATACCTAGCTCAGATATGCAAGGACATTTTTCACTCTAGGGTACCAAAGATGTAGGCTTTACTTGAACCAATGACAGTAGGTTAAAGTGAAGGTGTCCTAAGGTGCTCCTTGAAATAGGAAGGCTGGATTATGAGGTTCCTTATTTTCTTCTTTTTCTTTTCCTTTCCTTTCTGTCACTAGTACAAGAGCAAACTGTTAGTATGGGTATTTATCAATATATTTGTTTATTGTATTGTAACAGTATAAATAATGATTTATAATTACCAATAATGTTGAGGTACTAACTTCCATATTAGCAATATGTATTAGCAAAACTTCTTAGTCCAAACAGCAATCTTCAAATGCTACCATAAGGCAAATGTAAAAATTAGTCCTCTGAAAGTGCAGTTTAGGAGTTAAATTAATTTACCAATAAGAACTCACCAGCCTTATAATGACTTCTGTTAATTAAACTTTTTGCATTATTTTAGTTGAACGTATTCCTTTATGCCAGCATGTGAGAGTAAAATCACCAATGCCCCACATACTGGGTGAGAGGGCAAATAGTTTTTTCCAGAACAATCATGTTCAAATATATCTTTTGTGGTAAAGGAACGAAACAAATAGGTTGGAGAATATTTGATAGGTTTAGCTATCTAACTTCTTCCTGCTGCCTCTTTTTCAGTTCTATGTGAAACATTGTGCTGCCTCTGCTTCCCAGCAGTGTCGCGTTTCTTCTCTCAAGAGTAGTAATCACAATCTGGCAGACTACAAGATTGATGCAGGGTCATTTAGTAAAAATTTTTCTTTCTTCAAATGAAGTTACTTCCTATCCTTTGCCAAGGGTTTATGGAGTGGTAAGATGGCTGATCTCCATTTTTATTCTAATTCTTTGGCCACTGCTCAAATCCTGCCTTTAGTCACATGCCCTCTGTGATTATTATGTTCTTCCTATGCAGCACTTTGAGCCTTGAACATTCATGCAGATGTATTGCTTTTGCTACTCCAGATAATGGGGTTTTGTTCATTATGTCTGCTTTGGATTTTTCCATAAATTTTCAGCCATCTTGGATCCTTCAGAGAAGATGCTCAGAACGTTAAGTCCTACGGCAATGCTGTTGATTTTTCCAAAGACTCTAATCTTCTTTCAGGAGCTCCATAATGCTTAAACACAGTTTTCTCTCCTTTGTGATTTTTATTACAGAATTCCTCTCTTTGTTGTTTGAGTTTCAATTGACTCCATTGCTTTTCAAATCCCTCCAGCCTTCCCCCAGTTTTATTTACCTTAGTCTCAAAGGAAGCTGTGGAACCTTGAAGGTTATCGATTTTTAAATGAAGAGATTGAAAAAGTTCTTTTACTGAGGTGCCTTATAAAGTGTTTGAAGGCGGAGAGGCTGTACTAGGCATGGAAGATGATGTTGTGTCTGCAGGGTGGGCTCACTTGACCCATGATGCAACAGGTTTTATTTAATCCGCGTGCTTCTTCCATGCACCTTCTGGCACATTTTTGTTTGGTTGTCTGTCCCAAACAATGTCGTAACACTTGAGGAGACTGTTATCATTAGGGTTTCAAAGACAGTGGTGGGCTTTTAGGCTTGTGAGTGTGTAATAGGAGCTATGACCTTTGCAGCAAACCCAACAAATGATCTATGTTGTTAGAGTGTGGCACAAAGCCACTGTGGTCAGCATGTGCTTTGTGCCTGTACGGTGTCTTAATGAGACACTGGGCAAACAGGGGTCTCACCTCCTCAACTTGTTCAGAAATGTCCAGAAACAAAGTGGGAGAGAATCACAAAATAACAGTTGGGAGTACAGTGAGAGGAAAATGCCTTTGCTAATAGAGTTTATCACCAAATAAACTTGTTTAAAGCAAAACAGACAAAGATGTCTCCTTTTTGCCAAATTGAGACAAGTGTGCTAGAATCATAGTCTATTCATTTAGCAAGCTGTTATTTTTATCGCCCTTTACTTCATTCTTTTAGGCTCTGGGTTTGAATCAGGATCCTCTGAGTCACAAATAACCACATCACTTCCCCCTACCTTAGTTTTACATCTTTCCTTCATTAACAAAAAGTCACTATTCCAATGAAGCTGTTAAGCCTCTGGCCTTCTTAAGCAGTCAGATCTGGCAGTTCAATAAATCGTAAATGCCCAGCGTCCCTCTGACCATCTTCATTTCTGCCATGTTGCTTGGGGATTTAATCCCCATTGGAGATTGTATGCTGTCATTAATAGATTTTCTAATAGTATTGGTAGAGACTGGGAAAGATGTGAAATATTTTGTGGTGAGGCTAGGGCATGCTGAAAGGGCATGAAAGAGATTGCAGCGGTGTGAAACCTTTTCCAAAACATTGTAATTTGACTGGTGGGCAAATTTTTAGGCTGGATTTTGCGTTATTCAGTTTCATTTGTATTTTCCAAGGAAGAGCATTAATATTTCCAAACCTGATATACAAAGTACATTCTCCTTCAGAAGAGTAATTTTTGTAACAAGCTAGCCCCTCTTTCACCAGTGGTTGGCTCTGACAGATGAATGAGGGGTTTCCATCAGAGTACCTGAACAAAACTCCCAACATTGAGGCTACTAGGGAAGCTTGGACTTGGGAGCAAATATTACAGTATAGGATTATTTTTATTTATTTAAAATATATCAATGATACACAAAAATATGCTTAAAGAGGAGTTTAGAGAAGTCTTTTTCATTAGAAACCACTGACTGTTCTCTGAGGGGTGGGACAAAACTCAGCACATTTCAGATTCAACTTTGACATGTTAGAAGATGATACTGATTGCTTTACCATTGATCAAAAAACTTCCAAAAGATGATAATTTTTTTCATTCTTACTGTACTTTAACTTTTATTTTCATTCAATGGCGAATCCATGTTTTAGCTTCAAAATAACATGTTTTAAAGTTTCCTATGAAATGATGAATCTACAGCAGAGCCCTCTTGTAATTGCCGCTTTTTTTTTTTTTTTTTACATGCTTATAGTCTCTATAATGTCTTAGATAATTTTACCTACTTCTTTTCCCGATCAAATATTTGGAATCAAAGTAGAATTAATTACTGCTAAAAAGAGCATAAACAAAATTAGTCATCTGTGTGTTTTACAGTAGGTATTGTCTTCTAAGGTTCTTTGATTCTGCAAATTTTTTGTCACTCAAGACTGCAAGGAAAGTCTCTTCCATCTGGCACACCTTGCAAATAGCACCACTGAGTTCAACATGCAGCATTTACCTCCTTATGTATAATGTTATCAAGCTTTAGACCGTGCTGATTACTTAAGTATTAAATGCAACACTTGTGATGTTATATGTGACAAAAAAATCAGCTATGAAAATTAAATATCTAGCTTATTTATTGACAAGAGTAACACTGAAAGCCTTCTGAAGCTGTTAAAATGATAGAAATAAGGACATTTTTACTTAGAAGTAACTTATTCAAAGCATGCTTGTAATGCTGTAGGCTGGAATTTTCAAAGCAGCACAGGAAAGTTAGATACCAGGCCCTCACTGAGTTTCAGTGGGGTGATCTAGAGAACTGAATTTAAGAATATTCTCAGAAAAAGGAGATTCAGTAGGTCTAGAGGGAACCAATCTGGCAGTTTCTGAACTTCCTTTTAACAGGGAAGAAGAAATTTATTAGTATATGTTCTTTTTTGTGCATCTTAATCTTCTTTCCCAATTTAGCAACACTAAAAAGAGGTCCTGAGTTACTATTGCATGTCTTCTCAATTTTTTTAACTTGAAAAATAATTTAGCTTTGTAATACGTAAGAATTTTAACATGTATGACAATGAGATTTCTGGGCATAACATGTAATGCTGAGACGCACCATTTTCTAACTATATTAACTGGTATCAGCCATATCTTTCTCGTCTCTAAGAAGGAACCTGTGTATTTGGCAGGACGATGGTACCTGCAGTTTGGAAATTACCATTATGGCACTGGCTGTTAGTTTTCTGTGCCTCTTCCGGTAACTGGCAGAAGCATGCTAACTGCCTATTTTATTTCCCCTGCATCTTTTCTATCTTTTATTCTAGAGAAGGTGACCCACAACACCAGTTAGGGACCAGATTACTTTGGCTATTTGTACCAATTGCACTAAATGCTTGAAGTGTTACAGTTATCAAAGATGCTACATGGTGTTTTTAGAGAAATTGGGGGATAAACAGAAGAGGGTGGTGGAGGATATTTTTGTTCTGCACAACAGATATATGAGAGACAGAGAAAAGTCATCTGCAAACAGATGATATTTTCTTCTCTGCTTTTCTTAGGACTGCTTGTCCAGATGCAGTTTTCTGTCTCTACTCTTCTCTCATTAACACTAAGTTATCTGAGGTTTCAGACAGGGCTGCAAGACCAATGATGCATTTTCTCCATAAAGAAAAGGATTATGTTGTGATCATCACAAAGAATACTGAACGTTGCTGGCTTCTTTAGATGAGAAATCAGTATAAGGAATAATAGTAACTTAGGTTTTGATGTCCAATTTTTTTTTTTTTTTTCTCTTCTTGAAGCATGCTTTTACTATTGGTCATAATATTCTTCTCACTTGAAAATCTGACTATAGTGTTTGACTATGATCTCTTGAGGCATTAAAACCTATAGGATTCTTCTAGACAGTTAGAAGTGCATTTCCTTATTCAAAAAACCCACCAAACTTATCTGTGCATCTGTTTCAAACAAGTTTTCTACCTATTAAAATGAGAGTGTGTGTGTGTAAAAAGTAGGGTAGCTGTTTTCTGCCTAACAGTTCTTTCTTTTTCTTTATGAAGCCAACCTTGTCCTATTCTGGCACAACACATAAATACAACAGGTCAGATTCTGCTGTCAGTATTGTTTTCCTGGATAGACCAGACATTATAAGTTCCATGGATTTTTTTAATTTTTTTTTTTCTGTGCCTGAATGAAAGCCAGGATGTTATTGTATCACTTCATATCAAATTACATTGTCACATAATGATATAATTGCCAAACACAAGCAGATGCAATTGTTATAGTGCAATAAAATGTCACAACTGAGAACACTGTTTGTATTTTCATTTAAAAGTTTGGTTTTCAATATGAAAGTTTGTAACACAGTTAGAATGTGAGTTTCAAGATGTCTATATTTGTCTTCAACCAATATCGTTTTATTTAGGCTTAAGAATTAAGAAAAAAATTGAAAGTATCAGTACCCAAACTGTAGAAAATACATAGGTTGTGCTGAGGTCTCCCCTGTGCAGCAGGCACTTCAACAGTGTGAGTGCCTTCCTCAGTGAGGACTGATTTGGGGGCTGGGGGACTTCCCGATGGGAAGGGGAGATGCTGGCATGAGTAATTTTTAAACGTGTATTGTGTATAGCAAATCACACATTGCACCATAAGCTGCATTTTCATTAGTCATTTGGCCTTTATTGAAAAAGAAAAATGTGGTGTATTATGACAAATTAATCTATATGAAATGCAAAACTATAATGAGAATTTATCTTTTTTTTTTTTTTTTTAAAGTCTACGGAAAGAAAATTATAAAAGCAAGTATTCTGTAAAAAATAGAGGCCCCCAAATTCCTTTTTACAGTTATTTAAGTATTAAGACTTAAACTAATATTTTCTTTTAATTGTTTTTTCTGAAAGGTTTCTTTTAATTGATGCGACTGCAAGTGGAAAACTTTTGAATTTACAGATATTTTAATGGATATGATCTCTTTAAATTTTTTTTCTCCCCCATCCTGTCTGCATTCATTACAGGCAAATCAATGAAAATTGATAAACTCATGATGGAAGAAAGGAATGTATTTGTATTCATTACAGGGGATCGGAGATAATAATAAAATGAAATGTTGTTATAGTGAGATATAAACCCAAGCTAAGGAATTGTTCAATATGTGAATAGCTAGATACATTTCATTACTGTGATATGGAGCAGCTTGATAGCGGAAGCCAATAATTTAAAAAGTCTTGAGCACAGGGTTATGCTGACTATCCAGTTCAATACGTTAATTGACAATAAATCCTGCTTGCCTATAAAAAGCACTTGACTAGTCATTTTCAAGATGGTCATGATTTTTTATGATGCGGAACTTTTAATTTACAGGGATGATAAAAATAGATTTACTTTCAGCCACTTGTATTTGATTTAATTACCTAATCAACTATAAATCATCTACTATTGAAAAAGTAATTTAACAGAGATGATATTTTGTCGTCATTTTTTTCTTAAGTAGGAGACAGTCTTTTGTAAAGAAAGGTGAAATAGGCTTTAGAGGAATTAAAAAATTCTACCATTTTTAAGAAAGGGTTAGAAGTTCAGAGTCAAGAAGTTTCCATTTACTGAATGAGGGCCTTGATTTTTTGAAAGACTTGTTTATGGTTACCTAATCTCCTGTTAAGAAAGCAGATAGTAAAAGAGCTGTATGGCAAAGGACTAGCTATGGGTATTAGTGATCTGAAACAGGCCTTGAGCGATGGAACTTCCCTCTGCAGAGACCTGTTTGGGATAATACCATGCTATTCAATGATGAGAAACATACAGCAGGGCCATGGAGAAAGAAATTACTGTACTTTGTCCAGGCAAGGAACAGAGAAACCAATCTAAGTCAGAATGGGAGTGACCTGATAGAGGATTGTGAGGCTTTCTATTGTGATTTAAGCTGCAAATTTTAATCCCTAAATGAAAACAGGATGATAAGTTTTCCTATATTTTAATGGCTATCTCACAAAAACTGACATAGTTCATGAAAAAATCTAAGCAACTAAAAGAAAGTGTAGATTTAAAAACACAATAATACTTTGAAGGAAGAAGGATGAGGTTTTATTAAAAAAAGGTAAAAATATTTAGAGTTTTTCATCTACAGACAATCTTATTAAAGGGGCAAACAATATACTGGGGTGAAAATATTTCATCCTATAAGATGTAGGCTCCTAAAGTCTACCTTGAAAAATATTGTGAATCTCATAAATGCCACTAACGAGAGTGGGTATGACATCCTCAAAACCATGTTTACACAATGTTGATAGTGCTCTAGATGAAAAAGTTCCAGATAAAGGGCTTTTGGAATATATTCAGAGAGGAATTTTTTGTCAGATGAATTACAGGTGTCAAAAAGAGACTCAAAGATTATAAATAAGAATTTATTGTAAAATTTTTGCTGTTTGGTATTCTTGTTTGACATTACTTCAAAAACAGATAAAACCCCAAATTCACTACAGACATATCTCCTACTGTCTAAGTAAGCGGGGGGGACAGGGGGAGGGGAAGGAAAATTAAATGTACATAGCATTATTACAAGAAAAAAAATTGTGCGATCTAGGTGAAGAAAAAATAGCGTGTTAGTGTGGGATTATGAAAATAATAAAAGCTAAGAAAGTACAGAAAGTAAAGATAGGAACAGTCATGCCATTAACATTATGAATGAAGAAAAATCAATGCTAGAAAATATCTCCTGGAGAATTCAGGTCACTTTATGAGTTGGAAATAAAGCCAGCTTCTATAATAAGGGTAAAAGAATAACATGAAATAATGAAAACTGAACCAGAAAGTGGAGATTTGAGACTAAATTACCCTGATAGCTAGAAGGCTTTATTAAATTTAAGGAAATAAACACAAAGAAAAGAAGGTATGTTAATAAAAATGTGCATTTTTCTTATGGGTAACAACAGGTTTAAAAAAACCAGAAGAAATGGATATATTGTAAATCCTGTAACTCTTTCCAAGAAAGACTTCGGAACTTTGCATTTTAATTTTCACAGTCAAAGGTTTTATTCTGGGAAGTCCACAGCCTAATTCACAACCAATATGAAATCAAATCTACCTTCACAAAATTCCTCAGAATTACCATAGGTAAATGAAAATTGCCATATTGAGTTAGACTGGTACCCTTTTATCAGATGAGGCTGAGATGAGGTACTTGGAAGGCAGTATAAGAAACCCTGAATACGATAAAGATATAGCTTACCTAAACAGAAAAGTTGGTTTTTTCCTACTCAGTGAGAGGTTGGATTACAGAGACATGAAGATTATGTTCTCTCCAACTGTTCAGGGCTTCTTTTTAACACCCCTTTTACTCAATTGAGTGTTAGAATTCATGGGATTTTAGAACAATTTAGTACAACTACTCATGTATGCTGCTAGGGAATAGCTTTTGAACTACCAGCTTTGTTTCAGCTCTCATTGACTTATCTTATTTTGGGGTTGGATCTGGATATTAATTTTCTGAGAACAGATTGATGTCTTCACTGGATATGTTAGTTGACTTTGTGGCTTTGCTCAGTATAAGTAATTCTAAATTGAAGCTGTCCTGCTGTCACGCCTTGTGCCTGGTGCCTCGGAAATGGACATGGTCCCAGCCTAAAAGGAGGTGATGACACAAATTGCACAGTCACATGAGGCACTCCATGTTTCTGTCCAAGTACAGGTGGAGGTGGTGACTTAAATGGCCAGGACACGTATGGGAAGTGTGACTAATCTGGATGTGTCAGACTTGCTGCAAATGGGCTTACATATACATAGTTGATCTACAGTGATGAAATACATAGCATTGTCTGTTGCTGGAAACCTACATACATGACATAAAATCCTTGCACAGGATGATACTAATGGGAAACTGAAAAGATATAGAACCTCAACAGCATTGTTCTTTCTCTTGTAGTTGTGTGTAGTTACTATGCCTGTAGTTGTTTTATTCTTCTGTGATTAGCAATAATTCTAATACTGGTTTGCTCCAGGAATACTCAAGTTTATGAACTGACCATGCACGAAGTCCATTTGACAAGCATACAAACCAGTAATTTAAGTTTCTGAGTATTTCCTAAGGGAAAAAGAATGAGTCTCCAAAACCATTCATTTCAGTGGTGGTTGAATGCTCTTTTGGCCTAGAAAGTCACCTGATAACAGAAGTCTAAACATAATGTTGTGGCTATACTTTTCATGTGTTAAGTCCTGCCAGATTTGTGGTGTGAAATTTGAACACAGAATGCAGTCCCAAAATAAATACAATGATGAGCAGTATGCAAGATCTGATCACCCTTTGAAATATTGCAGAGTACTTTATTCCCCGATGTATTGGGTTTGCATGCCAAGGTTTTGGTAGCAGGGGGGCGCTATAGGGGTGGCTTCTGTGAGAAGCTGCTAGAAGCTTCCCCCATGTCCAACAGAGCCAATGCCAGCCGGCTCCAAGATGGACCCGCTGCTGGTCAAGGCTGAGCCCATCAGCGATGGTAGTAGTGCCTCTGGGATAACAGAATTAAGAAGGGAAACCTGCAGTGGAGAGGGGAGTGGGATGTGAGAGCAACAACCCTGCAGATCCCCAGGTCAGTGCAGAAGGAGGGGCAGGAGATGCTCCAGGCGCCGGAGCAGAGATTCCCCTGCAGCCTGTGGGGAAGACCATGGTGAGGCAGGCTGTCCCCCTGCAGCCCAGGGAGGTCCACGGTGGAGCAGATCTCCACCTGCAGCCTGGGGAGAAGCCCACGCCGGAGCAGGGGTATGCCCGAAGGAGACTGTGACCCCGTGGGAAGCCCACACTGGAGTAGGGAAGAGTGAGGAGTTCTCCCCCTGAGGAGGAAGGAGCGGCAGAGACAACGTGTGATGAACTGACCCCAACCCCCATTCTCCATCCTCGTGCGCCACTGGGGGAGGAGATAGAGAATTCGGGAGTGAAGCTGTGCCCAGGAAGAAGGGAGGGATGGGGAGAAGGTGTTTTAATATTTGGTTTTATTTCTCTTCACCCTACTCTGGTTAATTGGTAATAAATTAATTTTCCCCAAGCTGAGTCTGTTTTGCCCATGACAGTAATTGATGAGTGATGTCTCCCTGTCCTTATCTCAACCCACAAGCCTTTTGTTATATTTTCTCTCCCCTGCCCAGCTGAGGAGGGGGAGTGACAGAGCAGCTTTGGTGGGTACCTGGGGTCCAGCCAGGGTCAACCCATCATACCTGAGTAGACATTGGGCTTGTTCAAACACAAATGATGCTTTTAAGTATTTTTAAAGGTGACAGCATCTACTCCAAAATTTACTGGCAGAAAGGAAGAGACATGTTACCAGTTTTGGTGGTTCAGACAGTTACCTGTATTAATTTGCCTGGTTTATCTGTTAGTTCCTGGGGAGCTCTTGACAAAAAAAAGAGCATTGCCAAGTAGGTTATCTTACACAACTCATCTTCCTTAGTGTATAGCAACTTTCATATTAATTAGCATGTAATCACTGAAAGGTAAAGGATACAGAAATGCAGTGCATTAAAGGAAGTAGGAATGGGGTTGCAATGGGAGGAGAGCAGGCATTTCTGATACTACTCTGAGCATGAGAGTGTTTATGATATGCTCTCACAGGTCTATTTTAACAAACAGCCTTTTGAATTCGCGTATATGAATATTTCTGAAAGATTTGATAAGTTTCCCTTTTCCTGACCTTACAGTGCATGGGAGTTGCTGCCCTTCCAGGAACCAGAGACAAAGTGAGACAAATGTACAGCCTGCAAATAACAGCAATATAGTTCCCATAGCAACAGTAACTCCATGAACACTCTCAGAAGTTTCTTCCCCCTTCAATATTTATTTTGCATTTGTATACTTTATCAGCCTAAATGTTCTAAAGACAAAATTTTGATTAAATTAATCCTGCTTAAATTACTTTGGAAAGGAAGAATAGCAGAAAATGGCAGAAAGAGAAGAGAACATGGCATCTGTAATTACTTTGGTGACTGGTTGTTTTGATGTATCCAGAGGTAAACTTGCTTGTATTTATTTTTTGTGTAAATTTTTGCCTTAAAATAGTCCTCCTCTTCCCAAATATGCTATGAGAAACCCCACTGAAGTCAGTTTTATTGGCTATAAAATTGATGTTAGTGGGAGAAAAAAGTGTAATATATAACTGAGTATAAGAGAGTCCTCAACTTTTAAGATATTTCCACTAAGAATTCAACTTTTTCCCTATGTTCAAGGACGACTACTCAAAGATACATCAGAGGTTTGACAGTCATTTACATTTAGCCTTATTTCTACCTTTCTTCCCATCACAATTTTAACAAACATATCCCTGTCACATTCTTATGCGAAGTATTACAGACGGAGTTGAGCAGTTTCGTTGAACAAGCGTAGGTCACAACATTTTCATCTTTTTAACTGTATGTTTCCAGGTACTCTGTCCTTAAGAGGCACTCTGTTCCCAGATAAGGGCTGTGAATAATGCTGCGCTGCAGCTGCTTCCATAGAATCAAGGCAGAATTTTGCTATGGGTTTTTCCTGAGGAGGACTGACTCTGTTCCAAATACATGATTTATTTTTTAGACTAAACTAGGTGTGAAATAAGTATCAGATAACTGGCATTTGTTCTGACATAATAAACAAATAACAAAGCTTTTTTTTTTTTTTTTTTTTTAAACAGAGAAGAAACTGTCAGAATTATTTAGGAGCTGTTGATACTAACAGCAGGGCAGAAAGAAAGATCCTTTTCATTACTGTAAGAAGACACTGACTGCCTTTAAATAAACTCGGTCCTTCCTGAAGGCACTAAGTAAAAGCTATAACTTCCTTCTGTTATTACTGCAAATTCAAGTATAAATTGGGAACTGACCCAGACAGCAATTCCTTTTGTTTTAACCTTTCAAACCCTAAAAAGGTGTACCTTTTTCTTCACTCAGTGTTTGCTAAAAATGGTGATTAGTTATTTTTCACATAATGATCAGGATGTTCTCTGAACAATCATTTAAAGTGTTTCCAGGTTTCTGACTTAGTTCTCTAATACAGATTTCCTAATTCCCTCTCCCAGAGCAAGTTTGTGTGTCACATCTGTAGTGTTCCTAATGAGTTGCTAATGAGGCTTTACAAATGTGGAGGCACAGACAATGAGGTGGTGGTGCTAGGAGGCTGCTCTAGAGCTGGTTTGGTGAGCAAGAATTCAGCATCTGTAAGAGTTTAGTTATTGTCTCTCTCCCTGCACTTTTCCCCATGCAACTCTAATGCCCAGAGCTTTAAGAGAACAAGAAAGATTCCTGGCCCTACTCAGATGCTTGCTTTATTCGATTGGCACTGCTTTGTATTACCCTACTTAGAGCAGGAGTCTTGCAGTTTACATTCCTAAGTTCCATAGCTGAAAATGGAAAACAAAAACCTTACCCAACAGTAAGAGAATGCCTGATTTACCAAAATTAGTCTCACATTCAAAATTGATGAGGATCACATTTTGAATTGGTAACAGATGGAGAAGTGCTGAGTTTTGCCTTAGTGTCTATAATGCTGCTTATGCTAGAATGTGTTTTTATTTCTTGCATAGTTCACTTGAGTCTTATAATTCTAGTAAGATCCTCCATAAACAAAACAAGGCACTTTTAGAGTCTACAGTGTCTACTGATTCCCTCCTCTGAACAACAGCGAGTCTGACTTTGTTCAAATGAAATATGGAGCTAATTAATGTGAAAGTGTTTCATGTTTTTCATCACTTATTTTTGTTAGTCAAATTATATTAATTTAATCCACTTAGTCTGAAGTATCTTTTTTCACTAAAAATAGTGAAAAGAATGGTGGTGAAGAGAGTAGGTTAGTTGGTGAATTCCCCACTTCTCAAGAAAATGAGCAAAACTGAAAGACTTAAAGAGTAAGTAGTTGGTGCGCTTGTGTTAATTACCTTTTTTGTATTGCCATTTTGGATCAAATTAACATTTTGTTATGTGTCGTGTATGTAAAATGTGGGAAGCTACATTACTCTGGGAACAGTGTATGGTCTGTTGTCGTTAAAGAACATGGCCACAGACCATTATTCAACATTTCTGCAAGTTAAGAAATAATTTTAATATGCTTTTCCTTACTGCTTAAGCTGCTTACTTACCAAGTTCAATCTTCTTTCTAAAAGACACTCTTTATTTGTGAAAGTATTTATACAAAGAATACTGGCATTATTTTATAGGGACTTTCTAAAGAACCAGACAAGTCTATTTGAAGCTTTTCTTTGGTATTAACTAGATATTTTATCATAAGTGAGCAGGGCGTTTCTGGTTCACTAGTCTTTATTGCTTTCTTGAATGCACTTCAACCTCATTCACAGTTCAAGTCTATATAATCCTTATGCCTTTCATACTTTTAAATCCTCCACAGTGTTTTCTGTATATCTGACTCTGCTAATATCCACAGAACTCAGGTCTTAAAGCGCTCTCCTGAGCTAGCATAATTCTGCACTGAGAGTGAAATACACATTTTCACCAATCCCTTTACTGCTCATAAACAAGGGCAACGTTTTCTTTAATGCCAACATTCCCCAACTTCAATTTTCCCCTCTGAAACCTCAAATCCGTTCCTTACAATGAAAAGATGAACTGTAGCTTGCTCATTCATTCTTGCTCTGAACGCTAGTTATGAATCTGCTGCCCAATTTTCTTGAACTGAGTATGCTGTCAGTTTGCTGCTTGTTACTTTCTTCCCCCCAATACTTTCTCCTTGAACTTTAAATGAAAAGAGAATTTGTTTTGTGTAAATATGCAAACAAACTTGATAAAGGTCAGTCAGGTTATAACTTCTTTTCTGGATTGGTAAAAGCTTGTCTGTCATTGTTGTCAGATAACTTTACATATTTCCCATTACACAGCTGTGCTCTTCACAAAACCAGTTGGATTTGTTGGAAATTATTTGGTATTCTCTTGTATGTTACTACACACACTTGGTGTGCATGTTGATTGGGATAAAGCATGTGTGTAGCTACAGTAAAGTCTTCTATAGCTGAATACCTATCTTGGAATAATTGTGGATGTTTACCAAGTCTCCCAATTAGCTTCGCATGCTGGTTTTCAAGCTACATGGAATCAGCTATGTGATATTTGATACTCTGAAATCATAACTGCAAGTTAAACGATGGCACTCGGGTGTGGGCCTTTGTCATTCCAATCTGTGCCGGGTTAGGACTTGTGTTTCATACAGCTGATTAAAGAGCACTGGTAATCAGCATCACTGATGCCTCATGCATCAGTATAGCGTCATACAGAACAATCTTACGCCATTGTCTTCTGGGAAGGCAAGCATAGCTCAGGACCATGGGACCTGTTGCTGTTGTACTGGTTTATGTTACTATATTGGGTGTCTGTGCCCAGGAGCTGGCTGCAGGGGCTTCTGTGAGGAGGGGCTGGGGCTCCCTCATGCCAGACACAGCCAGTTCCCCAACAGCCCCACCGCAGGACACAGCTCAGCCTCTCAGTGATGCTGGTGGTGCATCTGGGAAAACAGATTTAAGCAAGGGTAAAGTCCTGCCTGGTAGAGTGAGGAAAATGCTGTGGAAACAGCCCTGTGAGCACCCCGGTTGAGAGGAGGAGAAGGGGGAGGAGGTGCTGCAGGCACCGGAGCAGGTACCATTTCTGTCCAAACTGAGGTTAGCACATCAATTGATAAGGAGGGTGTTAAATGGAAATTCTTCTACTGATGCAGACATAAAATTAAACAGAACTTTTGTTTTTATGTTTTTGTGTTGTTCACCATTCTTTAATCTCATACATTTCAGGCATTATGAGGCATTAGGATGATGCATTAGAAAGGTCATGGGACACAGATGTATATTTTAAAAATGTATTGTAAAGCACTCTACAAGATTGGGTTTGGGCTACGGCAGAATAGCCTTGTTTTGGTGGATCACCTGATTTGCAGTCATTACAAATGAGAATGTAAGTTCAAGATGATCTGCTGTGGGTTGCTAAAGTAATTGCAGAACAAAGTCATGTTCACTGCTCTGCTCTTACAACTCAAGGTGTCCGTCTGTTCTTCTGTCAGCTCTCTTTGCTTGGTTTGCCACTTACTTTAACAGAAAACTGTTTGGCTTCAGGGAGCACGATCAGAAAGCAGCCAGGTCTCCTCTTCTGCTATGCAAAATGTTCAGCAAATCTGTTACCCTCCATCTCTCACCCAATCACAAAATTCCCTCTCTGAGGTTAGAATGTTGTGTCAAAGCAGGAAAGCCTCAACTAGATTGATTTATAAAGCTAAAAAGATGACGTTTTCTGACTAGACTCTGAGCAACAGCTGTGTTCCTCAGGCTATGCTATTTCAACCCTGAAAGCATAGGGAGTTTCTGTTTAGAACCATAAAAATTCTTTCAGCAACAGTATCTATACATCACCTTTCCAATCAAGGAATCAGAATATTTTAGCATGCCATCATGGCCATTATTTTTAAAAATCTTTTTTGTGATTTTTATCCTCCGAGTTAGGGAGTCTGTCTCTTCTGGGGGCTTCAGTATGGCCTTGACTATGCTGGTGGACCTCTGCCTTGGAATATACCTGCTAATCTGTTCTTTCTAATTCCTCTCTCTTTGAAAATTATTTTTGCAGGTTCTATTATGTTGGTTTAAAAAGCTGTATAGTTCCAGGCTCATCTGAGTTCCAAGTGTGCCCCAGCTTTTCTCCTCAAGCCTTGCTCAACGAAGGCTAATGGCAAACAAGCTTAACAGGTTGTTGGTTTTGTGGAATCATACTGTTTTCACATGCAGTGTGTGGGACAACTACGTTTCATAGACTCGCTCATTATCAGCAGTGAAATCATGGGGATTGTTAATCAAAAAAAATCAAGGAATATTCAACTAAATATGGATCTTGAAGCTGTCATGCTACATGGGTCAGATGACATATCCTTGTTCTTTACAAGCATTAGACTTTGGGTCAGTCTGTATTTGGATTTCAGGATGGGTGGGCCCCTTTAGCCTTGTATGGTCTGAGATGCTTTAAGGGAACATGTTCTCAAAAAACATTACTAGATATATAATACCAAAGTGTTTGCAAGAATGGAATCTATTTAGACAGCAGTTCTGAAAGAGTCAACACTGTTGTTTGGTCATCTATTATGGTACAGATTTTGCCATCACTTTTCTATCCCTATTTTGAAGTCTCCATCAAAATGAAGGAACTGTTCACTGTACATATATTCATATATGATATTAGGGAGAAGTGGAAAAAAGCAGAAATGTCATACAATTATTTTGAAGCTTGCCAAAGATCTTTTTATATTGCAAAGTACTTAAAAAAAAAAAAATCTTTTCTGCTGTGACTAGTTTTGTCATTAAGTAAATGAAACTGGTTTGGCTTTATATTTAAAACTAAAATGGGAATCATTTTTCTCCTCTCCCACACAGCAACTGAAATCAATATGAATGTTACTAATCAAACTGCCTAGACCAATTCTCATTCTTACCCTTACCACTTCAACCTTTCCTGTAAGGACCTTTAGTTAGCTGAAATACAAGGTATTTTGAATAACTAGAGAGAACAGAATAAACAGTTACACGTGCCCTTTTTCTCCCGTCTCTTCCTGTGTACTAAGGTGGTAATATTTTTATGTTTACTTATCTGAAGATTACCCTTTGCTGCACTACCCTTTCACTGAAATATTGGAGTTGGCTATTGTTAGTTAAAGAAAACTTCAGTTTATTTTTCAGACCATTTAAAGGAATCAGTGAAGAAGAACATACTTTTATTCAAGTGAACAGCATGCTAATTTTTTCTTAGGTTTTAAGGCACTGCAGATTATAACTTTGTAACTATACTGGAATTAAACAAAGAAGGACATGCAGTAAAATATCTTAATTGTTCCACATTTTCAGGCAGTAGGCTTGATCATGTGTTTGTGTATCACCTGCTCTCTTTAATAGTCACTAGCTGGAGGAGAGACATATATGTTTTATAAGCCACCTGTACAAATGCAAGGCTATTAAATTGCCTTCTGTTGAGAGTATGTCACATTTAGATTCAAAAACAAGGAGAATAGTTTGAAATGGATTCTTCATCCATGCAGTATAACTCTGCCTTTTTGCAACACCCTGGGAAGCTCTCGCAGCAAACCCTCAGGTAACAAGCGTGAGTGCAGAAGCTCTTCATCACAACTTTGTGTCTCGGCTCTGGAGTCCAGGAGGGCTTCAGGTGGAACTGAGGGTTGGGAGGTGTAGAGGAGGCAGTGTCCTCTTTTGCCCTCTCTCTGCTTTGCAGGGGGAGGAACATGGTGGTAGGAGAAAATCAGCTTCCCCTGATCCTATAGGAATTTGTAGGGCCTAGTTCAGTAACAATGTCTGGTCCTAAAATTAAAAGTAGATGCGTCTCTGAATCTGGCTAGAGTCCTAGTAATTTTGCTAAAAGTCAGCAGTTATATATGGGTCCAGCTACCTGCCTGCTCCCTCAGCTGCAACAGTCAAGCATTTGGCTTTTCCTTAAAATATCTCAAGGTAGTGTTTTCAGTATTGATTACATTAATCAGCAGTTAGCTTTCTCCTGTGGTCTAGTAAATCCTGAATCTACTGTTCTGTATCATAAACTAATGCAGAAAGTCTGGGAAGATAGGGTATTTTTACTTTTAGGGAAACAATGTACATTCTTTTATTATGTGTTTGGTTTTTCTTTTTTAAATATATACCATTATTTGTAATTATATACATAATGAATGTTATAAAGAAATTTAAGTATGGAGCACATTCTTTTATGGTTATTACAGTTATATTTTCTGCTGAAAATCAGCCCTCTACAGTGTGATGCAAATGGATTTGCAAGACTCACTAATGGTAATCAATGAGGGAAAAAAAAAATCATTGAATGATTTGACTTTGGCCGGATCTTTCTGTGCTTTACAGGCTTTAGTAGAGAGCCAGATTTAACTAGTGGCTTGGATGGTGACCATGAGGGAAGTGGGGTGGGAAATATTTTCAGTGACATCATTGGCTTTGCACTGAGGCTGACGTTAACTTTTTATATGTATAGTCTGATATAAGACACAGAATCAGAGAAGTTACAGAAGTAGTGAGTTCAAGGAGTAGAATGTGCTGTATTCTAGATCATGGCAAAACAGTTCACACAGAAATTAGGAAGCCAAAACAAATCAAGCACATTAAAGTACTTCAACCAAGAAGTAACAAAAACATCCGTCAGGATTTCAGCATGCTTCTTGAATAAGATAGGGTGGATTTAATGAGTGACCTCAAGGCGTAATATGATAGTTACATCCTGAAAGTGAATGGAGATTAATTCAGAATCTGGAATTACACCAGAGTTGTAGGAATTAACAATCAGCTGCATAAAAAAGAATCATCTGCAGTAGATGAAGAGACCGTTAGTTCTTTGAACATGTCTGCTAAGACGACTGTTAAAAAGAAGACCTTAGTAGAAGAGAAATGAGGGGGTTTTGTGAACAGCAGAAAATGAAGGCTGGTTTCCTACACTTTTTTTTTTGCATCTTAAATGCCCTGCGTGTCTCTGTTTCAAACACTTTTGAAAGTGTGTGCATTCGCCTTGTGTTGCAACCTCCTTTTCCAACCTTCCAACCAACCCTCCTTTCCAACACTGCCTTGTCCACCCCACACTTCCCTCAGGAACGTGCTCATGTCCCCACTGTTCCCTCTCCAAGTCTCTTCCTCTCCTCTGTGGTCCTGACAGCACCCTGACTCCCCCTGCACTTTTCTCTAGAGTTTAGGTCAGTCACCATGGTGAAAAGCTGCATGTGTACCAATTGGCAAGCTTGCGGCTTCTGACAAAGATGAACTCTCTTGTCTTTCCTTTGACAGGATACAACAAGGTCTCTTTCCTCTACCCAGATGTCAAGCCTGGTTAAAACTGATCAGGGAGGTGCTAAAAATATAGTGAGTCTCTGAGAAAGAACCATAGCTCAAGAACATATGGCGTCACTGGATCAAATAGTGGCCTCTACCTTTTGCTAGGGGAAACACCGGTTCGTGTTGCTGGGTCCAAGCAGCACGTCAAACCTTCAAAGGCCCACAAACAAAAAAATGAATAAGCAAGTCCTGGCTCCAGCAACATTACACTTGGCATGCCCTGTCACCAGGACCCCAGCGCTAGCAATTCCCTGGGACTGAAGCAGCAACAGGAGATACTCAGGATTGCAGTCCTATTGCACTGATTGACAGTTAAAAACTTACAGACTCTGATACTTTTAAAAAACATCTGTATCACCACTTTATGTTGAAGCAGCCTCTGGTAAGAGAACAAAAGCATTTCCTCTGCTTTTCCTCAATTAGGCTGCTTCATGAGTACAAGTTAGCTGATCTGATGAAAGGATTATGGCTACATATGTATGTGTTTTCCACAGCTCAGCACTTTCCCCCACACCTCTGAATTCAATGCAGACAGAGGTGTGGGAGATTGTGTGAATTTCTGGTGTACGATATCCTTTTCATGACGGCAACATTGGACCTGGTATGTGCACTCATAGTGACTGAGCAAATCCACAGATGACGGCAGCAAACGTGCCATGTGGATAAGGCTGATCTGAGCAATATAACAATCCTGAATTTCCAAAAACTTTGTCAGCTGAGGTGTTTTTAAGAGGGGCGAGTTTCTTCTGTGAACTAGTAACTGCTTAAAAAAATTAGAAACAAAGGATAGGCATAAATGCTAAATTTTCATGCTGGAAGGAGGTTATTAATGAGGTCTCACAGGGCTCTGTGCTAAACTTTGTGCTGTGTATTTAGAGAGATTTTCTCTGACAAAGTCTGCTTGATGTAAATTTATGCAGGACAATTTAATCTATAGCAGACATGGAAAAGTTACAGGAGGATCACTTAATATTGAGTTATTGGACAATTAATTCAAAGTATTGTTTATAGAAAGGACAGTAATTCTAACTTTACTTATGTCATTATGGGCTCCAAATTAAATATTGCCACTCACAAAAGACATCTTAAAGTCATTGTAAATTGTTCTCTTAAGACATCAGGTTAGTGCTGATTTGCTGCCAAAACACTAAGTAGAACATTAGGAATTGCTATGAAATCAAAAGAGAACACAACAGAAAATACCCATATGAGGAAAGATTAAATAAACAAGGACAGCTATACAACTCTGAGAAGTTACTTGGGGGAAAAAAACAACTTCTACACTGGGGTTCATTAATGCTCTGATCTAGGGATTTTATACTTTTTCTGTAATCAGACAGAAGTCTTGAAATTTTCCTTTAAATGAAAAAGAGGCTCAAATAAATCAGTGTGGGATGACAAGACAAGAAACAGGAAAATCTTGTCTCTATTCAGCTATCAGCTGACTTCTGATCTTGCGTGAACAGTTAAAGACTTCTTTTTAGTTTCTGAAGTGAACCTAGCCCTCTGACAGCCAACATTTCCAGTCTCCAAACTATGAAAATAGAGCCATTATCCTCTGACAGCTAGATTTACATAAATTCTTGTTTTCCTAATGTTGGTATGCTTTTGCGTTTCTCACAGGTTTCAATTTGGTATAGCTTTTCTGCCTCTCTTACCAAATGTTGCAAAATTTTAAAATTTAATATCACAAGCATGTGAATAACATGTTCCGTTCCTCCTAGGTAACTAAATGCCCTTTATTTCTCTAAATGTGGGGGAAAAAAATGTTGGTGTGTTTTGGTTTTTTTTCTCTATGGGGATTATTACATTAATTTTTATGGAATAAGTGAGTCCAGAAAGTTCTGATTTGCCACTGCACAGAGTTAAATAATGAGAAAAGATCCAGATTTTCAAGTATAGAGACTTTGACCCACTTACTTCTATGGCAAACAATCACCTCTAAAAATATTTCTAACCTTTCTTTAAAGTTGCAGGAAAAAAGGGTAAGTGGTTTAAAGCATTTGATGTATAAAGTAAAGCATTCATTGTAGCAAGGTCCCTTATTCCCTCTCCCTTTTAGCAGCAGATTTTATTTTAAAAAACCCACACCTTTTTAATCATTTTTCAATTGCACCAGTGATGGTATTATTTGCTCTTTCCTGGGGAAAAAGAAAAAATAACTTGATAGTGGCTCACATATGCTGCTTCTGTTAGAACACAGTGTTGTTTCCTTGAACAGAAGATGAGACAAATGCTTGCAAAAGAGGAGAGAAGAGCAACGCAGACTGTAAATACAACTTCTGTTTGTGATCTGGATGTTTGCTTGCAGCCGTACTGATGGGAGTGCCAAGCAAAGGGCATGCTCTCGCTTGCCGCTGCGGAACCCGGCTGGTAGGGCTGCAGAACAAGGAAGCCAGGAGACATGCTGTTTGTCAGGAAGAAATCCTTCCTGACACTGCTGAGGCCTCGCCTGTATTTTTCCAGCACAAGCAGCGTGCTAATGCTGTCAACTTTCCCTGACGTTGCACGCACATGAAAACCTTGGGTTTTACCTCTTATTACTGTGCTAGCAAATGCAGTTATACTGCAAAATGTCACCATTTCCAGTTTGTGTTACTTGCAGGGTGGTTTTATGCTCTGTCTTCATTTGGAAAATGCTTTGCTGGCAGATATATATTTCTCTCCATAAAACATTCCCAGCAATCTGAAAAATAACAGTTTGAGCCGTAGTGCTGTGTCTAGCTGACAGTGCAAAGAAGAGATTCTTCCACATGTTCATGCACTATGCATGAAATGCAATTACTCAACCCCAAATGTGATCAGGGCATTAGGCTCCTCGTGAGGAAAATTTCCTTGTATCCGCAGTGATCCCAAGGGTCTTGTTTGATAACTTAGAAAGTAAGATGAGGGGAGCAGAGTGTCTTTAAAATGTTTGTCACAAAGGGTTAAACGAAGAGAAAGCTGATTTGCCAAGCTGGAAATGGGTGAAGGGATTTACAGTAACATTTAAAGGCAGCTAAGAAAATCTAGGGAAATGCAAAATCATGTAAAACCAGAACAACCCTAGAGGAATAATAATATTCAGAAAGTCACAGTGAGTAGAAAACACTGGTTTGGGTTTTTTTCCATTTCAAAACCAACAAAACTGGTTGGGAACTAAGTACCCCAAAGGCTCTTTTCTATTGCATAATCACTTAGATAAGAATTTGAAAAAAAAACCACCCACAATCTCCACATCCACAAATAAGAGCTCACTATTCAATAACACCACCACCAAACCTAAAGGATGTCTGGTCTCCTTATTCATGGATCCGTTGAGTCTGTGATTTCAGATTAATGGAATGAGCACAAAGCAGATACAGAGCCCCTGGCATCATGCAGAATCTATTCTGTTTCATCTTGTCATGCTGACATCCTGAACTCCTTGCTAACATTGACTCAGTAATTGCCTCTTTGACTACTGAATGGTCATTATGTCACATGGATCATATCTTCTCTACCAGCAAATCTTTCAGATTTTAAAAGACAGAGATAAATTTAAAAAGAAACTCTTAGGCCAGCATCATAACACAGTTTGCTCCTTTAATAAATATCAACTTCATCTAAATAGGTATGAAGAAATAGACTAAAGTACTACTTTCAGCAATTCTGAAATAAACCCAGAGAAAACTCTTCTTCTGTGCCAGGTAGATTAAAATGTCTGTGCCAAACGTGATGCTAAATAATGCAGTCAGAAAATGCAGATGGGTGAGGCAAATCATGGCAAACCCAACCAAATTACGCTAGATAAACCACTTTTTTGGGATCCTAGACACTGGAAAAAATTAGTTCTAGCAATATTATAAACAGATTTTAGGTTTAAGAAGAAATATGTCAGTATAGTTATTGTCAGGTTTAGTATGTTAACTAATAGTTTCTTCAGATCCAGATTAATAAATGAACTGTAATAAAACTATGGTGTGCATGTCAGTTGGAACATAAACAGTAGTGACTGCAAATCCTTGAAAACAGTGCCTGCCTAACCAAAATATTATCAATATCTCGACATCAGCAGTATGACAGACTGAAATATTATCCATCATATTCAAATAACAAAAAATTATTAGATTAATACACATATTTTTAATTTATATTCAGTAACGTATTGGATTTATATTGTTTGGGCTGACTTCTGTGAATATTCAGACAAGTAAATTTAATGGCAGTAATGTTGCTGAAGCAGTAAATTTCAAGTGACTATTAGAGAATGTTCATCAATCAGAAAGTTAATGCGGGACTTGGAAGCCTGAGTGGTCACAGTGGAAGCCGACTGCCAAGAACTCTCCTCACCCAGAGGAGAATCAGAAACAATAGGATGAATATCAGATACTCATAATGTACACTGTTGGTGTCCAATTAATAGACTAAAAATTGGAGAGAGTTTGGCAGATAAAGCAGGGATGAATAAATTACAGAATTGTAACCTGCCAACAGACAAAGATGCAGAATTTGTTAAATAGTTTCCCACTCCAAAACATTCAGACAGCAGTTTTAATAAAACAGTCTTATACAGGGGCATCTCATATCCCAGAGAACCTTCCCAGCTGCAGTTGTAACAACTGCAACCAATCCAACCCCAAAGCCGAACTTCATTTTAAGCCAATTTAGTTCCAAAGGCCCAAACTGGACTCAAAATCTCCCATCTGTAAAAGGCAGTTTTGTAGGTCACAGTGCTCTTGATGAGGTTCTCGGAGGACAGTTGTCAGCCAGCACCACAAGTAGCTTTCATAGTTATTCATGTTGGCACTCTCAGCAAAAGGACTGATAAATATGCAGATACAAGGCCTCCATTAATTGTCTTTCCTGAGATACATTGGCAATAAGGTGGCATAGTGAGAGTTCTCACTGCTGCTCTCCTTTGTTTGCTTTACGTTGTAATGGAAATCTTCCTCTCCACAGCTTTTAATCCATAAAACTCTACATATCCTCCCCGTGATGTAGTCTGTGTGCTTGCACATGTGCTGCCTCCTGTGCAAACGCAGGGGCTGTGGGGCTCTGAGGTCCTGCGCAGTACTAGCAGGTTTGGCATGTACAAACTTGCTGCATTTGGGAATAGGAAATATCACTAACCTGAGATTCCCAAAAGTTTCTTTCCATTTTCTCTTTCATTATGGATGCACTGTTTTGAAATCCATGAATGTATTTAAGATCTATGAAGACAGGTGTATAAATAATTTTGAAGATGTGGGCCTTCGTGCTTTTGTGTCTCTAATTCCCATCTGTAACAGAGTACAATGGCATGGTCTTACCTCACACTTGTACTGCGAGGTACTTACTCTCCAAGTAGGTACGTGAATATCAAGGGATTTTCTGTGAGGATGTATGGTAGCAGGTCCATGGAGGAAGAACATAAATAGAAAAAGTGAATCAGGTCTTTTGTTACCAGAATGAAATGTCAGATTTATACATGTGCAGGTATTTATTTATGAAAAGAAATTCAAGAAAGCCACCTGTCTGTTTGAAAAAGTCTAAGCTGAGTGGCTAGCATATATGGTTATTCAAACTGAAGTTGAAATAGAACATGCAAGTTAATGTTTCCAAATGTGCAAAAAGCACAGAGCAGTTTTCAATAAGTACTTATGGACAGGACCTCGACTTTACATCTATTCCAGAAGGTAGTAACCAGCATACTGTTGATGCTGACTGTAAAGTAGTGCAATGGGGGAGCGTAGCCTGAAAACAAAAGGGCGCTTTATTATTGTATAGTATGAAAATCACTGTGTAGTCTGGGACGATAACCAAAAATGCTATAATGGGTTTTCACTCTGTTTCCAGGGGTCAGTAATCATACCCTTTCCTTTTTTAATGCAATTTGTAAATGGCTCCATCTACTATTGCTGACATGCCGCTTGTCCCTGCAGCACTAATGCTGCCATGCTGATAGTTCAAATTTTCTGGAAGTGGCCTTAACTCTTAGTGATTGACAGGAATTGCTGAGTTCCAGGAACACCAGTTCAGCCTGGAATGGTGTAGAAGGAAAGAGATGCTATAGAAAGAGAAGGCAAAAAAAAATTTGGAATTAAGGAAAGGGTGCTCTGGTGCTCAAATCTATCTCACTTTAGCACTGAAATCCGGTTGAAGGGATTTTTGTCACTCTCATTCAAAGTTAGCAGACAGATGAAGCCCATGGAATCTGTCCAGCAATATAATGTGCTCACTTGTAATACATTGAGATATATTGTATGTTGCGCTGCTGAAAGTAAAAACATTTTCTGGAAGTAAAAATACCTAAAAGGAAATGAAAATCTTGGTATTTATATTCTGAGGCTCAATAGACTAGCAGCATTTCATACCTACTGGACATTCAGTCTTTAAAATGCTAATGATCACAGAGGTTGTAAGGGAAGACAGGATCAGACCTAAATGGTTTAGACGCTAAACTTGGTTTAATTCATGTCAATAGGAAAACTTCTGCACATTTCAGTGGACCAAACTGAACTTCTGACATGGTATTACATTTTGTATTCATGAGTTGTACAATTCTCTTTCATCTATCAGAATTTCTGAGTATCTATAGTTTTTAAGACTCAGTATATGGGATATTTCTGTCTTTGTATGGGTCAGGGTAATCTTAATTTGCTAAGATCAGAATAGATTTAGATCAAATGACATTTATTAATCTGATCTATTTAATAAATGTATATGCATATATATAAGCAGCTTTATGACTCTCTAAAAGCAAGAGCAGATTTTAGGGAAAATGAGGAAACTAAGCCTTGCACTTTGTAAGCAGAGAGATTTGTACACATGTAGCATGACACATCTCAGGTATCATCTCTGAAAAATTATAATTGTAGGCAAGGTATAGACTGTTTATGAGCTTCTTGTGGACCACATGGATTTATTACCTTTCTCAACAACTCTACTAGTTGTATGCTGGCTTGCATTGCTGTGGGTTATGCCTAGACAGAATGGTTAGCAGGGCAGCTTTTACTTAATTGTCACCGTGGGTTTGTCTCAGAACCATAGTCCTACTTTCCCACTTGTCAGCTATGTTTAATTGTTTGTTACTCAGAGGAACACTTCTATCTAACTTAGGCACTAAACATTTTAATATGCTGAAGGTTAACCACTGAAAAAGTTAAGTTTCTTTTTTAATGAAAAAGGAAACCCGTATCTGCTCCTCAGGAGGGCTTCCTCTCCAACAGCTAACATGTATTAGCAATTATCCTTCAGAGGGAAAAGCTGTCTAATTACTCTATTACCTCAAGTGCAGAGCACTCACCTGGGAAGCCACCAGATCAAGGTTCAGGTCCCATCACTGACTTTAATATTAATTTATGACTTGGCATGTGTGTCTGATAATCAAATAATGATCTGTTTTACAGAGCTAAGATGGCTATAGATTGGATTCTAGCTTTTTAGGAGACTACTCTCCATCTGAAATAGGGTTTCACAATTTTCCAAACTGTTTTTTAGGGTATGAGGTAGCAAAAGATGTTATTCAAGCACTTCAATAATGGTAAGTATAACTTCATTTCAGAAAACACAAGCAAGAAAAAAACTTGGAGATTCTTCTCTTCTTCTTTCACAAATACAGATACTTACGTAAAAGTTAGACAAAAGTGTTCTGGAAGTCTGGGGTAATTTTTTCCTAACCAACCTCTGTTGTATTAAAATCAGTCCCTTCTTCCTGCTCCATTTACAAGGACAGTTCAACTGTACCATGCTGGCATTAGTTACTAGTTTGCTAGGGGGTTCTGATTTACCTGAAGAAACAGAGCTTAAAGAGTTTTCAGAGCTACTTTAGCTTGTGTGTGGACAACCTTGTTACTTAAACTTTTTTTTCCAAAAGATTCATTAGCCCTTGAAGCCTTTCCTCCTAGTGGTTCTGCCTAGTGGTTACAGATCTTCTGTTGACATGTCATGCAAACGTCTTTCTCTAGAGAGAAATAGGTATGTCTTCACGGAGTGAGTCACGGCCAGTGATTTCACATCTTCTGCTGTTATTGTGTTCATCTGTTAACTTCACATTCGTGTAACTGAGTTGCCATTCAGGTTTCTGGGGTGTGATGTGTGTTTGAAGAAAACAGGGGGAAGAGTCCACTTGCTGAGAAATGTTTTTAGAAACATTTAGTTTTTAAACTTAGCTATGAGAAAAAATTGAGGAACATGCAATCTAAAGATTTTGGATTGTAATTCCTTTGGTAGTAGGGCTTTGGGGCAATTCTTGGTGCTAGTGTTGTTTATAAGGGGCAAGTCACCTGGGCACTAACAGGATACAAACAAAACTGGTAATCATTACAGTGTAAGTCTTGCACAAATGGGGCTGCCCTTTCTTTTCTATACCAAGTTAGAGTTCAGCTGGATATCCTGTACAAGCTATTATGAGATAAGTGAAGGTAGAAAAATGAGCTGCGTTGGTGATATCTATAGATTCATATTTTTAAAGCAGTTCAGCCAGTGTAGCTACCATCGCCTTTAAATGAAGGACAGATGTTCAACAAAAGGTTTGACAACTGATATTGGAAAGGCAAAATTCTTGTTTATGATATTTAAACCACAGGCAATATCCAAGGCATTTTCTCTCTTTTTATAGCTAGAGCGTTTAATAATTAAAAAAGGAATTTCAATAAGTTTATTAAAACATAAGAAGGTCAGGTATTAAAAGAGAATTACATCTTGCAAAACTGTAAGAAGTTATTTCGTTATTTATACAGTCATTAATATTACTGAACAGAACTGCTCCACAAATAATAATTAGATAGTCCAAGTAAATTCTTCCTGTTGCTACTGACTGCTTCAGGCTAAAGCAGTCCTGCTTAAGTGAAGGCTTGAAATAGCATATTGATGATTCAGGCTTGAAAAAAAACAGAACCATCTCCCTTCTTTGGCTGTGTGACTGAGGGGATGCAATGACTGAAACAGGCAGGTGACTAACAGAATATTTGTGAATACTGAAGAACATCGACTTCTCCCTTTCCTGTGAGCTGATGGACATCACCAAAAGAAGTTATATCAAAAGCCATAAAAGGTGATGTGTCCAGCTGAAGAACTGATCTTACATTATCGACAGAGACTGAAGCCTGAATTTATGCCTAATTAGTAGGCATTAGTAGTAATTATGCGGTCAAGAAGTATACAAAAAACCTGAGACTAAAAAAGTCCTATAACTGACAGGAGAATGTGCTGAGATGGCATGTAGTGAACTGACTAATTGTATATAAAGAAACATCATGAATCATAATCTTTAGACTTAGGCTACCGAACAGATAGATCTCTCTTTGGCTGAACGGTACCTTTTAAAAAATTCAGCTGAGGCCAACAGGCTTTGGACTGCCCTTACTACTGTAATAATCTGCTTATGGGAGGGATATTGAAAGACACTCATCTGCACATCTAAGTGCTGCAATAATGCTCGTTTATGTCATTTTGTTCTTTCATCTGCATTTCAGAATACATGTTTACAGGTGAGAACTTTGCAGCTTGCAAAAATGAAATTCAGAGCTCTCATAAACCATCTTAAACCATATGGGAGTGCCAAATCATGTGTAAGTGAAAAACAAACCAACCAACCCCCAACTCAGAAATTAAAATTAAGCATTCAGTAATTCTTTATCTAATTAATATCTACTACTGAGTGGTAGAACGGTTTGATCTACTCAAAGGAGATCTGTAGTATTTGATGTATACTGCAGCCAAGTCTATAGTGACTATTAACTAATTTTTGCCAGAAATGACATAAGCAAAATATATAAAACTTACAGTAGGAAGCACAGTCAGTCATCTGTTACTTTCAAGAAGAGTGATAACATTTCCATATAGTTATGATGAAATTAATTTTAGATTAAAACTTTCTATAAAAAAAAATATATTTTAAATTAATATTGTTCCCCCAGAAGCAATTTCTGCTTTGCTGTCACTCCCATAGAGGAGTGTCAACCAGATGTGGCAGATCTTATCTTATGCTGGAACCACAGGGGACCATAAAATAGGGAAAAATAATTTGTAAAAAGAACATGCATCTTGACCATCCTGCCCTCTTATCTGCATTCAGTCAACTTCAAATGCTCCCACCAGCTACAAGAGAAAGCTTAAATCAGAAAAAGCAAAAAGGTGAGGCACAGAGATTCTTTCAGATACCTTCAGCCTCCTCCACAAAAAACCCATACCTTTTTCTTCAGTCAAAATGAATTACAAATTACACTCTAGAAGAAAGGCTAATTATTCTCTTCCTTCAAATTTATCTTGTTCCCCAGAAAGTTTAGCATTGGGTTCTGTGAGAAGCTGAAGGGTATTTTATTCTTATCTTCTGTCTTGTTCCAGCTCAATCAGGTGCTCACAACATACTGCTTTCCTATCCAGCTAATCCTATCCTGGGTCAGTTCCTCTACTTTGTTAAAGCTGCTGATCTGTAAAGTCACTCCTCTGTTGCACCTTGAAGGATCCTCCTGGGTCAGCTTCTTTTATTTCACAATGTGTTTGACAAGACAAGTTAGTTTAAGGGGCCTTTTCCAGCACTAACCACGTGACTAAGGTTAAATCCAACTACTCAGCGGTGTGTTTTACGCCTTTGGAAGTAGTTCTACTTCTTCTGTTATCGCAAAGATTTTTATTCAGCCTAATAATTTGTTCCTAAATTTTGTACCAGGAATGGCAGAAAAATACTGAATGCTTTGATAACTCTTTGATCTTTTATGATCCATATGCAAGGATCATGACTGCATTCTTGCAATGCGC
Organism: Aquila chrysaetos chrysaetos; assembly: GCF_900496995.4. Lineage (NCBI taxonomy): Eukaryota > Metazoa > Chordata > Aves > Accipitriformes > Accipitridae > Aquila > Aquila chrysaetos. Next base: position 14,694,379 of record NC_044028.1, on the reverse strand, counting down.
TAGTAGTTTCCAGTACCACCAGTGTTAGACTTCCACATGGGGGTGGCAATGGTTGCCCTGACTGTGTAAGTCAATGCAGCATAAATTCAGTTAACTCACTTGTAAAATGTGTTCCCTAAATTCTGCAGTTTTCACAGCTTTTACTTTCAGAATGATAGAATCATTCAGGGTCAAACTGATTTTCATGACCTTTGTTTTTCATTTATAAGACCCATTTGTTTAGCAACTCTGTCTGGACTGTTGGACCACTGCTGTGCTTTGTTTATTGATGAGAAATCTCCTTTTGCAGACACAAATGACAAAAGTATGGTACAATACATGTCACAGGTATTGGCAGTACTCCTGAAAAATATAGTTTTGAGACTCAGCTGTTAAACAGTATTGTAAGTTTAGGGAAATTTTTTACTCTCAGTTGAGCCTCTTTAGCTTTATGGTTAGTAGCTTAGGTACAAATTGCAGAAGTAGACTTACTGGAGATTCACATGGATAGCAAGCTAAAATATTTAGCCACTGCAATGTTCATTATCTTTACACACTTAGGTGGATATGCTGGAAACTTGTACTGTGTCACACTTCTGTTGCTGTGTTTATAATTATTGGCTGATTACATATACACTCTCTTAAATGCTCCCCTGTGTTAATTCTGTCCTCCTAATTACTAATTAATTGAACTTTAAATGGCTCATAGGTTGGTTTAGGTTTGGCAAAGTTCCCAAAAGATTGCCTGTAAAGTTTATTTGAATTAAAAAAAAAAAATCATTTGCTGATAACCTCAGTTAAGCAGACGTTCTTGGCAGAATACAAGTTGTTCCTGTGACTGGCAGGAACCATAAATGTCATGAATAGATTTTTTTTCATGTTTCAGATTTCCATTTCTTATACATAGTCCACCCTGAAGCTGAAGAGAATGTTATTAAATTTAAATGCTTTCCTTCTTGTCTAAGATGCTGGCTTGACAGCAGTGGAAAATAATTTTGTCTATTTAGCCACGTAAGTACTGCATCCACTCAGAGCAAACACAGATGATCAGCGTCAGAGTCAGGAAGATACTTTGCCCTCCATTTCCAATTTGTCTTTTGTGTATTGCGGAGTGCAGCTGCAAGGTGCTGGCATGTACTTATCTAATACCTTAAGAGACAAACGAAGGACCATTACATTATAAACATGGGATGGATTTGAAGAGGATATACAGAATTAATGCTCTTGTGGGGGCTCTGAGCAGCCTGCAAGGCCCAACATTCATTCTCTAATCTGATATTAGCTTCTCCCATTTCTTAGCAGGCCCTGAGAGCAACTGCCAATGGATCAGCAGAGGCTAGACATTCAAACCTTCTCAAATCATTTTAAATAGCCTTGCCTGAGTTTCATGTTGACAGCGAGCCAGGTGGAATTTTCCATTTTCTTTCTAGCTTTCCAAATAAGAACAGTCCTACTTTCTTTTGACTCTGCTTTTACATAACCAACAGAAATGACAGATAGCCTTGAATTTGGAAGATTACATTGGCCTGTTCTCAGCTGAAATGTTCTGTCATCATTGACGTATGTGTTTAAATGAGCACTGAAGTGTGAATGGCCATCTGTCCGGGAAGTACGAGAGATCCTGATTACTAAAATGAAACCACAAAAAAGCTTAGTGCTTAGCAGCAGCACCAAAACACAGAGGGAGAGAGCGCCTTTTTCACACTGCAGATATTTATAGTAGATGGATGATTATAACTCAGCAATTGCCTAGACTCCCTGCCCCATATTTTTCTAAATATGTTCACTCTCATTTTTTTGCAAACATTGAGCGTTCCATACTTGCATCTTTTGTAAAAACAACAAAAAGAAGCACTAGATATTTTCCCTGTCAAAAGGAATTGTTTTCTGAGAGGATGTTGTTCATTTTCTCACGAAGAGTTGTTCTTTGCTTTTAAGGCTTTTAGCTAGAACGTGCTCTAACTTCGAATGAAGATTTGAACCTACATTCCCACATGATTGCACTACAGCAAGGCTGAAGGCTATCCCTGGGTGCATCTCTTCCTCTGTAAACCTAAAAAACTTCCGAAGGAAAGGCTTTTGAAAAATCTATAGAGATTTTGATCTTTAGAGTGTTGTTGTTGTATGTGATTCAGCTCGATTTTTGGCTATGAGTGACAAAGGTTCTAGGAACAACCACTAGAATTGGGTTGGGGTTTCACACTATTTCAATGTCAGGAAAAGCTTCTTACAGAAGGGGTTTTTGTTTTTAAATTACACCTTCTGATGTGAAACCTGCGGTTTTGTCAAACAATAATGTTTTGGGACAGTCTCCCGTGACATTTAATCTTAAAAATTCATGACCACATTGGCTGGTTTTGATGTTTTTTGTGGTATTGAAAAAGTCACCTGTCACTATCTGTTCAAACATGAGTTGGATATCATTTTAGAGCACTCACATTATTGATTTGAATCAAAGCAGTTTTTCTCCATTTCTGCATTTGCATTTTACATTGTTTCTTGTAATTACTTTCCCATTATGCATATAGTTATGAAGATACATAAAGGGTCAGTTTTTAACCTAAGCTGTTAATTTCCTGAGAATGCGCACACAGTTTTTCTGTGTTAAATTTAAGCCACAAAATATAAACATGTAAAGCAGCAGATATAGATATGTCATGTTTGTAGGTAAGCCTCTACAACATTTTTACTTTCATTAGAGCATGCTTCCTCATAGCGAGGTTCTCTGTAAGTTACCAAGTCTCTGTGGAAAACTGAAGAGATAATTAGACAGCAGAATATAACTGCAATTTATTTTATTTTTTACTTTACAGTTTAAAAAGTACATAAGACAGAAAAATATGTAGGAAGCTAATTAAAATAAGGGCATTTTTTTCCTTCTTTTTGTTTGGTGGATGGTTCAGAGAACACAGCAGCTTTGTGTTCTTATTTATTTATTTATTTTGAGTGTAATCTGAGGAAATGAACCGTGAAACGCAATTAATGAAATAGCTGTGCTGAATCACATAAACTGGTGTCTGCACAGCTGCCACTCATGTCACAAATGCATCTCTTGCCTAATGTCCACCAGGAGAGTCATTAGCCAGCCGCTTTTGTGGAGGGCCTCCTGTGCTTTAATTTCAGTATATAATAGAGCGGGGAGCTGGCTGAGTAGCCTTACGATATTTTTTTCCAGCAAAGATAATGTAAAAGAGAAATGGCTGTTACAGGAAGAGTGTGCTGAGGTGGGGAGGGGTGCGTAGGCAGGGTTCAATTGCTAGAAGAAAACAGAATATCCACCCGGGTAGAAAATATCCAGAGCAGTGTCGGTGGGCCGTTCAACCTGAAACGTAAAATGACTGCCTGTAGTTTCTTGGTATCAGATGGCACTCCTAACTCTAAAGCTTTTTGCTTCTATGTATATCATGATGTTACTTTTATTTCGTTTAATGGGTTTGTATTCCATGCCAGCAGCCGAGAGTGCCGAGAAAGAAAGGCTGCAGGGGCTGCTCTGAGGAGGCTGACCCCGGTCAGCGTTACTGAAGTGGCACAAGGCCAAAAGCCTCCAGAGCCTCCGGATCCAAAATCTTCTTTTAGCTTGCTGAGGAATTAAGGGGTGGGAGAGGTTAAAGGACACCTCTTCTCTGAGCATTTGCCAAACTAGCTGAACACTTTCAGTGCTGCATACTGTGTCGCCACTGATAGCGGTTTTATCAAGATAAATCTAGTCTTTCTCAGGAGGATATTAATAAATTATCTGGTAATGAAAAATGTGAGAGGAACCACACTCTTACATCAAGGCCTGATGATTACTTTGATAGATGCAGTGGCAAGATTTTCCTGACAAGGCAGAAATGAAAAACATGACACATGGACCTTTAAGGGTGACCTCAGAGGAAAACGCAAGTTGCTGAATGATACAAAAATAGAACAGGAAAACAGAAGCTTGAAGGGGCTCAATGTCAACAGCCAGACAGATAGGCTAGACTGATCAACTGATCATTGAGTTTAGTGTCAAAAGCAGAGCAGAGAAAGAGAAGCCTTACACTTGGCAGGACAATAAATGTAGTAGAGGCAGCTTTGAAGAAGCATCAAGTGTTAAGAATTTTAAGAATAAAGAGCAGGGGGGAAGTTGAGGGGAAGAAAAAAGCGGGCATTGATAAACAGTGGGGTAGTCAGGAAATAAACCTGGAGAGTGTCATCAATAAAACTGCCCACTTCTTTTGCAGGTATTTTGGAAACAATGCTAATAAATGAATGCAATTGAAAATGTGCCTACATTGATTTAAGATTTGCATGGGGGGATAAGAGATTAGGTCACTTTTGGAGACACAAATTGCTAAAAATAAGGCTTGTCAGAGCACAGGTGTTAGATATAAAATTGTAGAAGAGTTGGATGATATTGGGCTGTGACACTTGAGGATCTGAGAGTGTTATTTAGTGTTTAACTCTGCTAGGGTTCCTGTGAAAATGTGCATGAGCTGCTTTTTTTTCTTTCATATACTCCAGGTGTTATTGATGTTGCGTGGCTGATACTTAAAATGGCCCAATATAAACTGGAAATAACACTAACACTTCAAAAATGTATAACAGAACTTACCATGAATGCAAACTGCTGAAAAATAGTGGCAAAGTGGGGCAAGCTTTCCCATACTAATTCTTCTAAATGTTCATACTTGGGACCCATTTCCATGTGTGTCTGTTTAGAAACATCTGTTTAGTCTAAAAAGAGAGAATTTGGATGTCCACCTGTCCTAACCCCTACGTATTCGACAGGTCTATTTCAAACTTTCATTTTAAAAAAAAAGGTAGTGAGTAATCTCTTTTTTTTTAGAGAAATGCTCACCTTTCCAAATAAGCAACCCCTAAAGACCACTAACAGCAGACAGATCGATTGCAGATGGGGAGTGAAAGGTGAAGGTGCTGATGTGATCTTTAAGTGCATGTGTGGATTAGAAGACATTTAGAAATTGTTTTTGAAAGGTAAAGGCTTGGTGAGCATGTGTGTGTGTGTGCACGTGTGCACGCACATGCGTATGTGTAGGGAGGTGGTTTGGGTTTCTTTTCATTTTGTACTGCTGTAACTACAGGGCAATCACTTGCCAGATGTCAGGAAGGTCTAGCATCTGATTTTGAAGTGGAACATAATAGATGATCTACCAGGGGGTTCAGCAAACATCATATATAGCTTTAAACTGTCATTACAGAAAAAAATCTAGGAAGGTGACATTTGGTGACATACTGGGTGACATTTGAAATGACAGCACTTGCTTTCAGATGTAGCATTTCCTCCTGCTGTGAATCAAGGGAATCTGTACTGTGGCTATGACTTGTTTTATTGATGACCCTAATTTCTGCAGAATGTAGGCAAAAAGACTGCACACGGCCCTGTATGTAGTATCAAGTGAGAATTGGTGCAGTAGGAGAGGGCAGCCGGAGAGCATTTACTATGCATGGCATGATCTGAATGACTTAACTCTGTAAAGGAGTTATAACCTCCACTCTACTTCTTCTAAAGAGTATCGTGAGGAATGAATGAAGAGCAGGAAAAAAAAAGAACCCAGTGGAGGACTGTATCTGCTTTACTCCATAGACTTCCTAGGATTGCAAAGTTTCACGAGCAATAAAAAGAGCAGTTCAGTGCTTGGGTTTCACCAACCCCCTACTGCTCTCAAGAGTCATCAATAAGAGCTCACCTTCTAACACATGTAAATGAGCTGAATGCTTACTTCTGAAAGCTCTCAGAGCTATGGGAAAACTTGGCTAATTAGCAACTACCTGAGTTCTTGTTGACTGCTTCCTTTTCTTGTTGCATACCAGTGAGCCAGAGCTTCTTTTGATTGCTCCTTACTTTTGTTCCTAAGGGTTAAAAGGACTTCTTGCAGTACTGTGATCACTGGAATGAGGCCATCTTTGAGCATGTTTGGACTGGAATCTATTGAAAATCCTTGTAAACATGAAAAGCTTCTCGAGTTTGGGGTCTGGTTTGGTTTTTCCTTTTGTACTCTTAGAACTACAAGGAAAAATGGAGCTGGTTTCAGACACCGTTTAAACATATTTACCGATTTTATATGAGGAAGTTTACTTTCTTGAGCTTTCTCTGTAAGTTTAAAGAAAACTGTAATGTAGAGCTTGCAGAAAATCATCAACAAATGGGATGTATTATTCCCATTATATATGGTATCATTACTCAAGCCAGTATATGAAACAATTTTATGAATCAGAATTAGACTTCTGGGAAGATACTTTGCATCATTTGTTATCAATATTATATTAGATGCCATTAACTAGCAATAAAATTTGGATGCAAGTAATTTTAATTGTTGAATGTTATATTAGCACGTAATGCTCTAATCATAAATATTTTTTTTCTGGTGCTTAAATGAAACTGCTGTACTTTAACAATTTTGTTATATACAAGAAACAGGTGTTTGACTTGCAATCTCTGAGGCAGAGGAAGGGACATGAGGAAGTGGTGAGAGGTAGCAGTGCACCCCTGTGAATAGCAAATTAAATGCCTAAACTTTGTTTTTAAAGCTCTTATTAGTAGAAAATACCCTGTAGGATTTTAACCTGTGTAGATGAAACAAATATGTTATTTTTCTTTCTTTCTTCTTTTAACCTGCTCTAGAGTCAAAATGACTGGACAAAATCCTGAAGCTCCTGCTCACTAATATGAATGGGTTAAATATATATCTATGCAGCACAACAGCTGTAGGGCTTAGAAGTGGCACAAAAGCCTTATATTGGTTCTCCTCACAGGGAATGAACTTCAACTTCATGAGTGCAACTTTCCAGGAACTGGTCTCCATGAGGAATACACGAATCACCTTAACAGATTAGCCAGTAGTCTGTCTAATTCAGTGTCTCATTTCTCGAGGCTTATATAACAAACAATAATTCTGGTTTATGAAGCAGGTGACAGAAGAGTAGATAATGGTTGTGGGGGAAGGAAGGAACAACGTAACTACTGATCCCAGTAGTTAGGCAATTTGGATGGAAAGTGGCAAATCTACATTCCTAACACTGCTGTTTGGATAACAATGGCTAGCTTGGGTAGGGTGTCTCTCTCTCCTCTCCCCTCTTCTACCTCCCTGATCAGGAAGTTTCTTATGAGGAGAAAACACAAATAAACCTTATCTAAGAACCCCTTAGTTTTCAACAAATTTCTTTTTCACAAGCAAACTACTGGTAGTCACAATTAACACTTTTAATAGCCCTTTTTGCTAGAGATGAGTTTATGTAATGTCTTTCAAAGTTTTCTCTGGTATTTCCATCTTCCCCATGGACACCATAGAGGACCTTGCTGGTGTTAACATGAAGAAAACTTTCCTAGGTCTGATGTAGCTCTTGGCCTCAATACCATCTTCTGTCATAGAATTACGGGGATTGTTACAGCTTAGAGATTACTACGGAATGCAAACAGTGATATTCATGAAGTGGCTGAAAACTGATTTTCTTTAGACCATAAGTAACTGCAGGACTTTTCCACCAAATATTTGTTGGTTTTATTTCTCCTGAAAGGCGGTCCTTCTCTTTTCTTCACAAGTCTTGGCTCCGAATTGTTGTAGCTACAATAAAATAATAAGAGTAGTCACTGTACTTTTTGCATGTCTCTGAAGATCCATCATGGCTAGCGTGAGAAAGGAAATAATAAAGTTAATTGTCTAGAGAACGTGGGCTCATTATCACACATGACCACTGTGTTTGCTGTACTTGTTTTCCAGTTGTTCTAGTCTTTCAGCTGATGAGGTAGGAGTGAGGCCTAATTTCTAATTGAGTGATGCATCAACAGTATTCTGTTCCTTTTTTATTAAAATGTTTATCAGGTGTCCTCAATTACAGAAACATTGACCAACCCACCATTTTATCTGTGTCTAATACTGATGCTATTTAATTTTTTTTAATCAAGATCAGGAGGATGTGATAGAGAGTAAGCTTATTAAACTTGCAGATGTTACCAACTAAGAGAAATCTGAATGCTGGATGGCAGGAGATTGAGTCTGATGATTAGATATATTGCACTATTATAGATATATGGCACTATTATAGATATATGGCTCTATCCAACAAAGGCAAGAAGAAAGTACTGGGCTTACACAGGAATAATCAAATGCCTAAACACAGGATAGAAAACAGCTGGCTGGGTGGAAATTCAGTGAGAAAGGATCTTGGGCTTATGCTCCGGAGATTTTTTTCTTGGTAGCAGCAACAACAGGAGGAGTTTCAACCCTCGAGCTGACCTCCTACTGCCTTGCAGCCATTGATCTGCTTCAAAACTCCCAGTTGTTTTTCTCAATTAATTTTCAGCTGAATCAGCAGCTCAGCTGACAGATGTTGAATCACTGAAGCCATCACAAGGGACACAACAGGGATGTGCAGCCAGAGTCACTGGGATCACACCTTTTGACAAAAAGTCATTCTGGGTAAGCTTAAAATAATGGTGAAACTGCACACGTGTTCTCCATGCCGATGGCAGACGGGATAAGAAATTCTAATTATAGAAAAGAAAATTTAGCTCAGATGTTAGGAAAAGCTTTTCCTTAATCATGAAATGTTGGAGCAGAGTGGCTAGGGAAGCTGCAGAGACCTTGTTTGCAGGTCTTTAAAAACCTCAGATAGACACACATCTATTGGGAGACCCCATGTATGATTTGTCTGCCTGCAAGCAAGGAAACAGATTTAACTGATCTCTGGAGGTCACTTCCAGCTCTCTGATTCATATCCCTTAATTATTTGTAGTGCAAAATGAGCAAAATAAAGGTTTTTCTTAAGGTACAAGGACTGAATTTTGCAGAAATCACCCTTTTATTGTTAATCGCTTCAGTGTAGGCAACTGGATTAGCTGCCTTCTATTTGATCAGTGTGAGGAAAAGGGAGGAAGAAAGAACATTAATCATATGAGATTTCTCTCTCACCATTTTGACAATAAGATGGCATTTACGAAGAACTTGGGTCATACAATATATATCTGTCTGTCATTAAAAGAACCACTTTCCAAGCAGTTTTATTAATCATAGAGCTTACTACAAAAAAGTGTCAGTGTGACCCCTCCTAAGACATTAATCCAACAAAGATATTCTTGATGGTTATCTTTATCTTGATATCTTCCACTAGAAGATGCCAGTTTTGAATGAACATCCCTGTCTATTTCAATAGAAATGATAGGACTGCTTTTTTGGTTTGTTTGGGTTGTTTTATGACCATGGTGCTGTTTTGTACAGAATTATGCTTAACTGTTCATTTTAATGTCTGGAATGACCGGTGAATACTGATGGAGAAAAGCATGGAGAAATTTGCAGTCACTGACTCTCCTGAACATTTTATACAAACCCAATCTCTAGTCTCATTTAATTATCACAACAATTTATCATAAAAGTTATTAATTGAAAATGTTTGTCTTTAGTCGAAAGACCTGCTCAATTTTTGAAGCCATGTGGTTTCATTTTGAGACTGTGCTAGAATTTTCCTCAGTCCTCTTTGCTCTGCAACTTCATTTTTTAAAGCTCAGAATTGACTCTAAAATTGCCCATTCTTTTTGTGTTTTCATTTGAATAAAGAACTGAGGGAGCTATCGCATAGTAGTAAAGGCTCTTGAAGTCTATATGCCACTGTATTTTACTACTGTATATTTAGGACAGATGTACATTCCTCAGCTTCTGAAATTATAAGTTCAGCCCAAGAGATCTTACTGATGGGCCCACAGCACCAAGATCTTGAGTGCTTGCTAGAAGTCTTGCTCTTAGCAGGAATAATTTGCTTGGATAACTGTTTGGATTCCATGGAGATTGATGTCTGGCTGGAATACAGAGGCAAAATGATGCTGCAAAAAGCCCTGCAGGACTGTTTATTCCCTTTTCAGACAGAATGGATAATTACTGCTCCCAGTGCTATAGCACATCACTGTCCTTTTAATTCGTCCAATAAACCATGTTTTGCCTTTTTTTTTTTCTTTCTTTTTGCTAATGAATGAACAAATATATTTTCTCTAGGTCACAGTGGTATTAATTCATGAAATTTTGTCTATGTACCTCCTAAGACCAGATGAACTGATGGCACTCAGCACACAGCAGGCTCAGACTTTTTAAGCTCTTTCTGATAGAATATGGGAGGTGGACAAACTCAATCAGGAGAAGATTATTGGTATGAAAATCCAGGGAGGCTGTGATGTCCTGCATAATAGTTACAGTAGCTCTTTGAAAAGGCAATAGCATGTAGCTGATGGCAAATAGATCCCTCAATCTATGAATTTTAAAATGCAATATGCAGCATAGAACAATATAAATCCAGGAAGACTGCAATTTATCTGCATTTTGTTGTCTTAACTCATGCAAAGACAGCAGTATTACATCATATGAGGAGGAAAGTTTGCTTTAGTATTTTCTTCCCTGAAATCTCAGGCCAAGAAGCAAATATTCTTTGATGATAGTAGTCCATGTAATTTCATTATGTTCACTTAATAAAGAAATAAATAAGGTGAGGAAGTATATCTGTATGCTTATTACAGTTTTATGAATTTATAGATTTCAGTAAAACTAAGTGTGTGCTTAGATGATATGCTAAATTAAGTTAGACTTTAAGCACTTACATCTCTGCTTTACTGAAGTGGATCCAATAGGTGCATCTTTTGAGAATATTTGTAGAAACTGACTGTAAAGATTCCTCAAGTACAGGACAGAATTAAAGGTTGCAAAGGTTTGAGAAATGGGTACCATACTGACCAACAACTGTGGTATCATGGTAGCAAATTGGTCTTTTTCTTGTTTTCTGTTGAAGAAATTTCATTTCGTATGCAAAACAAAATGTTAGGTCAGATGAAGAATAACTCTGTAACTTAATGTTTGTAACATTCACCTAGAACACAGGAAACTGTTCAATTAAGTGCTGTACCTGGAGCTTGCATGTTCCAGATATGAACTTCTAGGTCTTTCCTCCCCAAAAATTCAAAAGGAACTACTTTCTTTTTTCTAGAGATGGGGGAAAAAGCTAAATGCCCTTTTTTGGTGTGCATTATGTTAAGTAGGAATTTTCTTTCCTGAGAAGAAGATATGAAAGCAAAGACAAACTATAATTAATCAGGTTATTTTAAAACTCTCTATATAATGACAGATATGTACTATATTTAAGCAAGTAAGAAATGAGCATCTGTGCTTATGAGAGTGGATTCTTGCCCTGGGAAGCTCAGGGGTGAACATGTCACTGTTGTGCCCCTAACAAAAACAGCATAGAGCATTTCCAGTAGCTTTTTGTACTAACCAAGAAAACATCCTCTTTTTATGTGTGTGTGTGTCAGAGAGAGATGCGAGCTCATTTCACCGTGGTGGGAAGCCAGGGTCCCCATGAAAATGTATTAGTAGAAGAGCGGAGCGAGTGAAGCAGCACAAGAAGGGTGGGACTGTTGCAGCCATGGTGGCAGGAAGAGCAAGGGAGGACGATTTGTTTGTTTAGGCACAGTCTACGAATTTACCTCTGCCACTTTAGTTTAAAGAAAATAAACTGTGCTTCTGCTCACAACTACATAATTACATTGTACTCTAATATCTCTCGACTTCAAAATGACAGCTAAAGCAGATTAAAGCTGTTTACAGCCTATGGGAAGTAGTATGGTGGCTGCTGGCAATATTTCTTTCTCGCTCAGTAACCAAAGTCCGGTCATAAATCTATATTCTTCTTCAAGGAGGAAGGCTGTGATTAAAGGATTCCTCCTACAGCTGTGGCTTGGTGATAAGAGCTTTATGTTCAGACCCTCCTAAGCGACAAAAAGAAAAAAAATCATTTTTCATTAAGTTAGCTACTCTAATTTGGGCGGGGGGGGAGAGAAGCAGACAAGTAGTTTGGTCAATGACTTACTGTAGATTTGGTAGAGAGCATTGTATACAGTATTTCTAAGCAGCAGCTGGGATTTGAGAGATAGACTGCAGCCCTCGTACCACCTCATCTATGTCCCTGCACAGTGATAGTTTTCTCTGCAAGATGGATATTGTGAATTTAAAGAAGTTTCTTTTTTGAATACTTGTTAGCTGTCCTAGTCCTGTGCCAGAAATGCAGGCTTACCCACCCGGAAAACTGCAGGCAGGAACCGGTGAATTGTCCTTCCAAAACAAACATCCACATGGAAGGAAAAGAAATCCTACAACTCAGTACTGCTGATGTGCTTTTGTCTTCAGCTGAGGCCTTCACAGAGTAGCTGTAGAGACCAAAAGAAGTACGCCTGGGGAACCAAAAGGACTTTGAACAAAAGGTTTTAAATGCTCGGAGCCGTACAGTGCTGCCAGCCATCATTCTATCAGGCAGAACTTAAAATGAACACTTTTGTGATACCTTTACCACGGGAAAAATAACAAAACTGAACTAAAAGCACCAAAACAAAACCCAGTAACCCAGAACGCAGCAATTTGAAGCATATTTTGCAGTGTTTGAATGTTTCTGATGACAGAGCACAGCTTGATTATAGTAGGGAGGCTAATTAAAGTACACCAAAATCATTGTGGGAATAATACGATGCCTAGTACAAGAACGAAACAGGAGCAAACTCTAATCCTTCAGCAACTCGAGACATGAGTTATCTCACTGCAGCATATGCCCCCAGTTCTGCTCTTTAATTCAGCAATGACAAAGGGTGCAGTCAGAGATCCAATGACATGTTTTTATATTTTCTTAATTTTTAAATTAGAATATATTTATATTGGAATCTTTTGCTGGTACTAAGTTTACAATGTTCAATGTTTAATTTGCATAATAGTGCTGTGCAAAATGGGATGAGGGTTAATCAAAGGGTTTTATCACTTTTTAATTATCTTCATTATGTTGGAACAAGATGTAAATTTTAATTTCACCTTGTTAGATAACGTTTTTCACCAAAAGTTTGGCTTTGCAAATCATCTGTCATTTTTAATAGGAGCAGATGCTAGTGATTTTGAAGAACCTAAATGCCTCAAGTATGGTAGACATTATTAATTTGATTGATATACAATTTAATATAACTTAGCAATTATTAATGCCATTTAGCATCAGTGTCGATATTCAGAAAGGTAGCCTATAAGCAAAAACAGCAATGCAAGAAAAGAGAGGGGTTTTCCCCCCCCCTAGATCTCCTTCTGAATAGATACTCTTTTTAAGCTCACTACTGTAAACGCTCTTTCTTCCTCTCCGTCAAATTTTTAGTCACAGCTATCACCTGGAAGGTTATTTTCTAGAGGCATATAGTTATCTCACCTTCTGAGAGTCAAGCAGTAAGCTTACTCTTAGCCTGAAGACATTTACCAACAGTGTTTTATATGTTACATTTATCAACTCTTCCAATCGCAGTGAAGCCAACTGAAAAACATACCTGCTAATGGAAAAGAACTATTAAAGTACTACTGTGCGTTCACCTTGCACTAAGCCAGCTGCATATAGATGTACCATAAATCACAGTTAAATTATTACATTCCACCAGAATAACTGCCAAAAGAGTAAACTTCCAACCAACAGGGAGACTATGCTAACAGAATGAAAAGGTCCATTCATCTGCAGAGTAATGTTATTCAGGTGTATACCCTGGGTTCGCGTTAAACAATGGGAAAAGGCCTTTTCGATATGCTGAACTTGGCTGACTTCTTCTTCTGGGGTGGGTGTGAGGTGGCTGTTTTCCAGCGCTCAGGCTTCCCGCTGCCAGAGGCTGTGACTCCCGGAGCAAGGATGGGCCTGGGGGTGCCGGGCTTCGAAGCCAGGGGTAAACCTGCAAGGGAACGGGCAGAGGCTGAGGCTAGGGCACTAGACTGCCAAATTTTTGTGTAGCAGAGGGCTGGCAACTCTGCCATTAACTCTATAAACCACCTCACTAAATCTGACAGAGCTTGTTCGGGAGGAAAAACAGTGCAGTGATCAGGTGCTCCCCACTGAGACTTAGAAGACTTTAACTTCTGTCTCTGGTCCAAGCACTGACTTCTGTGAGACACTGGGATTGCAAAGGTATGTGTCAAAGTGGGAAAGGAATAGCTGGTTGCTTTTCTTTCCCTTGTTCTGCAGGAGGCAGATAGATGTCCTGCCCTTTCTGTCTGGCTGGGGAACAACTAGAAAGGCTCAAGTCTCCCTAATTATAGCGGATCAAATCTTTGTGTGGCAAACAACCTGTCTAGTACCTCAATCTGCAGCAGCTGCCAAAAAAGGGGGAGTATCCATGAGTTAGCCATTGCTTTACACCTATAACCTCAAGTCAGGTGACATAGCTTGTACTGCACTGTGCAGACAGGGAGGAGAAGAAATTAGCGGGATGGTGGGGAATGGGTGCCTGTTCCAGTGCACTTGCAGCAGCCCCTTGGGGATGTGCAGTGGCAACAGGGAATATGGCATTTGAATGGGCAGGGGATGCTGCTGGGGCCTCGGTGAAATTTCAGCGGCACTGCTGAGTAAAGCTGGAGGAGTGCAGAGGAGGGGAAGTCACCTCGCTTGCATTTTCTACCTGAGAAGGGCTTGCATGATACCTGAAGTTGGAAGTAAAGTGGAGGATGGTTCCTTACATCAGAAAATCTGCAGCCATTAACAAATGAAATATTTTGCTAAATGAAACCACTGGTTTTTCTTTACTAAGGCATTTCTTCATAATCTGGAAAAAATATTTAATATTTGCAAATTGTAAATAAGTGCTTAACAGCTGTCTGCTTAATATTTTGATGGAATTGATCTGAATGCACGCTGGGCTTGATCCAGGCACTGGCAGATATTTTCCCTGTTTTATTATTCTTCAGCCAAATTCAGGAGAATAGTTGCCTGCTCCTCAAAAGCTCCTTTTTGTGTGTGTGTGTGTGTGTGTGTGTGTAGAAAACCAAGCTGATTTCTTCCCTGTGAGTAGCCCCAGGTAGGACTAAGGGCTTGCTGATACATCGGGATTTGTAGAAGCACAGAATCTGAGATGGGCTGCTGTAGAAATTCAATAGTCTCCATTTCCCTCCTCCCAAAAATATCTGAGAAAGCAGAACCTGTATATCCTGAGCACAGGGGAGAGGAATAAGTCAAAGGATTTCAATGTGAAATTAGAAAGTTTATTGGAGGTGTGTGAAGCTTTTTGGTTCAACGAAACCCAATGCAACTAGCAAGCCTTAAGGAAAAAATGCTCTTTGGGTCCCAGGACACTGAATACCCAGAGCAAGTCCTGCTGCACCTCTGACTTTCTTGTGCTATCGCTTAGCAACTCCATCTTTAGCTTTCCTTTGCAAGCAATGCAACTGAATTTTGCTGTGACTTTTTTTTTGGTGTGCTGTTGTCCCCGTCACTCCCAAGGAATGATTGGTGCACTGACCTAGCAAAGTCAGAAAAGGGGAAATAATGGAATCATTTAATGGATGTTGAAGCCCAAACCCAAATGTAGGATGGATAGATGAAATTTTGGTTTTTAAGTATGGCCAGGTACTTTTTTGCATTATGCTTCAATAAAGCATTTAAAGACAGTTATGAATAATAAGTAAGTAATTTTATGCTGAATGACTGCAAAGCATAGAAATGCTCCCTCTCTCTCTCTCTTTTAAGTGTAAAAATTTCTTCCATTAAAGGCCATATATTCCTTTCATTCCTGAGATGCAGCTTCTATTGATGCCAGTTTATGGTCCTGAAACTTTGGCTGAAGATTAAGAAGGAAGGCATAAAAGAGACCTTTATGGGTTTTTGTCTTCTAACAATTTGAATCAAATACTTTCCCAAGAAAATGTGTTTTACATGTATTTTAAATTGCTTCTTTCACAGTAATGTCTCTTTTTCTAAGAAACTTGAATTTTGAAAATGTTGTGACATATTACGTTAATTAAATATACAGCCTCAGAAACTGGGAGCACCTTTTCAGTTGCACTGAATGCATCTGAGCAGATCGGAAGCTTACCGCATAACTTCCAACAAAAAGAGGAAAGGAAAAACATTTTCTCATTGAAAGCAAGATTGGTAACACAAGAAAGCAGCAGTATCACTGTCTTCTATCCATTAAATCAACTCTTGTCATTGCAATTCCAAGAGTTTGTGAAAGAGAAATCTGACAGGCTGTTCCAGTTTACAGTAAGTTCTCGGTTTCCCCTAATTATAGACCTTCTTGAAAGTTGTTATTTTGGAGTGTAACTATGACATTAAGACAGTCACATGAAAACACAAACTTTCATTAAATGATTATACATCTAAATAATTCTCATTGTTTTTTTGTTCTGTGACACTGCAGCAGTCGTTTTTTTTTTTAGCTGACCACAGATTACAGTTTATGTTCCCATCTGACATTACTCCTTCCATGAAGGATACACAGAAGCAGAATATATAGCTCAGCTACATCACTAAGACTTTTCAGTCTCCTTGGGGTAAAGGCAGAGAACTCCATCACAGAAACACTTTTTAAGACTAAGTCAGGTTGCAGATGCTTCTCTCACAATGTTCCACATAAGAAGATAAGTTGGACTAACAGGTCACTGCGGTCTAGTAGGGTGGTCCCACTCCTGTCCTGTCTCGCACTTCCACTGCTTCCCTTGCGCTGGCTCTGACCCACGTGCTGCCCCTCTCTGACCTCAGGGGTAACCCAGTCTCAAATGTACCCAGCCCCAGTAACAATGCAAAAAATGCATGTGGGTTTTTTTTACTGAATTGGTAAGAGGAATCTGCTCACTGATGGTTCAGAGAAACGTCGGAGCTGGTGAACTGGAGAGGACTCCGCAGAGCCCAGAGAGGGCAATCGGAAGAGGAGCAGGGCTGGCAGGAAGCCGGCTGCAACGATGACATTTGTGTATCTCTAACACTGGCAAGTAAAATTCTGAATTGTGTGCTGCCTCAAAGAATGTGAAAGACAAATGATATCTCAGCAAGATAGTTATATTTTAAACAGTGTTATCTAAATGAAAAATAACTTCCAGTCTGCAATAGCTTGGTAAGAAGAGCTTCAATTTTCGGTATGAGTCTCTGGCAATGAATGAGCTATTTAGAACCTTATTGACAGCATTTGCATAGACACGGTGGCTTGTGAGATTGCAGTTTGTCACTTGTTGTGTACCTGTTGGGTTTTTTCTTTTAAATCTGTGACAAAGTAAAATTATGAAGTGTTAAGTTTCCAAACATTTTATTAATGATGGGTTGTGCAAATTCATCTTTATACAGAAGGCTTTCCTTAAATAATGAGAAGGTAGAAAACTAAAAAGAATTTTTGTAGGTCCCTTTCCCCCAGTTCCATCGCTTATTTAAGTCTAAACAGCCCAAACCCCTCTAATATGCTAGTAAGATTCTGCTGCATGAAATTTAATTATTATACACGATGAAGCCCCCATTTTCCCACTTAAACATGGAAGTATTTGATTCCTTTACACCGATACTCCTCAGCTGCTAGAAAAGTAACGAAAACTTATCTTTTGTTGTTGTTTTATGCACTGCCTAAACACTATTTCTTTTCACCTCATTTTTGTGGTGAAGTGGCATCACAGCCAGCAGTTTTTTTGCAGCTGGATCGGAGATCTGTCTTCAGGGAAGCTCAAAAAATGAGAGAAGAAAAGGAAAGGAACTATGAAAAAATAAATCTGAGTTTGTTTCATGAGAATAGGTTTTCTTGGAAAAAGGCCACATTCTTCTTCTGTACTATCAGAGTCTAAAATCAGAAAACATGGGATGACGACCTCCAATCAAAAAGCTGCTGTTTGCACTAGTGTGGACATTAGGCACAAGAGCACTGGGACATATTTCATATTGAGCGGCCTCATTTGAGTACTCTGCTTATAAACTGCTTTATGACCACAAAAGGAAAGGTGTTATACAAGTACAAATTATTATTACTTCCTTTTTCTGGAATCTATGGCTGTATTAGTTCTAATTTTATAATCCTCATGAAAACAAGCTTCCCCTCTTAGTCAGTGAAATAATTGCTGACTTAAGGCAGGCATGGCAGGGCTTGTGCATTTGAAGCACCCGTTCTTTGTACAGATTGCTTCACTTGACATGAAATTCTGTGCAGGAGGGTGGATGACTTTTTCAACATCTATTAAAATTATTTGAAATAAAATATAATCTCTGGTGTCTAACAATATAAAATCATAGCCTAATTATTGATAATTCCTTTTTATATTTATGATACTATATTAATAATGAAGAACTCATTTAGTATTAATATGGATGTTCTAAGTAGTATTTCCTCTGTAATTTATTGTTCATTAATGTATCATTATTAGAAAGTATTTCCCTCTAATATTTTAGTGTTGCTATAAAGCTGAGGATATGGATAAAGTTGAGATAAGAATTTACCTTTGCAAGTAGCTAAAGACAGAGTGAAGGTTATTTTCATATTTCAGGGCTTACTCATTTTGCAACTTGAAAGGGGATAAGTGAAGAGCAAAATCTAATACTTCTCACATGTGCCTGACACTCCTGGTAGACAGACAAAATGAGCAAACCTCATATTGACCCTGGAATGAATCAGCACTGTAGAACTACATACAAAAAGTACAGCAGTTAAATTTGCATTACAGTCGCTATACAATAGCTCCTAATGTCAAACAAAGTTATTGATTTTAAAATTGTGTTTATTTCCTTACAAGTTTAACGCAATATAGTCCCATATTTTGAGCAAGTGATCTGGCTAATTTATCTCACGTTGATGTCCTCTTCCCTTCAGTGGCATCCACTTTATCATCTTTGTGAGGGACTGAAAGAAAATCTTCATTTATTTTTCAGTTCTGTTGTGGCTATATGCATGTTCCATCAGACTATAATAGTCCTATGTTTTGGAAGATTAACTGAAATACAGAAATGAGTATTACTTTTTCCTGTATTCAACTTGTTGTTCTGATATTGTTACAGTTTTTCAAGCCAAATCCCCTACTGTTAAGCCCTGGGTGAGTGGCTGTGTAAGAGGAAGTTAAATCCTTCCACCTTTAATGGTATTATTTAAAACAGGTTTTAAGCCTTTCCAACTATTTGTAGTGCTCTTTTCACTAAGTGAGGAAATCACTATGATTTTCTATCCTGAAAACAATGCTGCTGTCCAGAGCATTTCAGGCTTTGAGGGTCAATAAGAGCTGTGAACACACAGTTGCTGGAGAGACCAGTATGTTTTATAGGAGCTGTGAAAGTACTGAGAATCATTTGAGTATAAAGCAGCAACACTGAGGGCAGCTGTGGGAGCCAACAGCAACCACACGTGCTCCCCGCCGCAAACAAGGGTGCTGTGAAACCTGAAGCGCAAGTGCATGATAATAGCCTGTGATACAAATACATCATTAATATCCCTATGAATCATTCACACGTATCTTTTTAAACAGTACCAGGAGTACTCCGAGTTTGTCAAGTTCAAGGGGATGCAGTTTATCTTGCCCAGGTCAGAACCTGGTTTAATGGCTGTTCGTGATACTAGGATAGATGTGTCTATAGTTTAACATTAAGAATCTTTTCCTTAAAACACTTGCTATATTATTTATTATTTTCTGTGTATTTCTGCGATAGTAATGGGTATTATCTTCTTAAGCTGCTGTCACTATAAATGAGACGGCATTAGCTAAAAATATTAGGCTAGTGCCATCTCTGCAGCACTCCTAAGGCCTGTTAGACAGCTAGGGCTTCGCTGGGTACCTTCCACAGCCATGCCTTGAAGCAGTGGGTGTTTAGCATCACGCTGTATGGGAAGAACCCTCAAGCTGCTTTTTGATCCCAGTGGCTCTCTGGAAGTTATCCATGCTCTTGAGCCTTCATGTTATCTGGATGCGATAGCTAAGATGCAGTCTTAATAATATGACTTCTGAGAGATTTGTCAAGATCTAACCATGTATTTGTAAGTATGCTACAGTTAGTATACAGGAACACACAAAGATCTTACAATATATTCCCAGCAGAGAAGAGTTTCACGTCTCACTATAGATGACTTATCAAATGACTACATATCATTTATATCTGTGTGGAGTTTAGTATGAATGGTTTATTAGACACTTACACTTTTGTCAACAACCTCTACAAATGCATTTATTGTAAGTGTTGAACATTTCATTATAAATGGCTTACAGAACATATCTATAACCTTGATAACTCCATTCACTTTGTTAGTAATGGCTCCTTGAACACTTAAAGCATAACAATAGCCAAAATGCATATAAATATTTCATCGCAAATCCATTGTTACTTATTTATAACATGCTCACCAAAAGCATTACAGATTATTTATTAAACATTTATAGATTATTTTTGCTACAACTGGTATGTGATATAAATGCATTATTCATCTCACAGTAAATCATTGTTGGGCATCCCTTAAAAATAAAGTGGTACCAAGAGGATTTTGGGTCTGTAGAATTTGAAGAGATTCATTTTAATCATGTGCAATTGAGATTCTGCTTTGTGTTTATTTTTGTTGAATTAAATGAAAGAGGAAATAAGTAAGCAGAAAAACACCTCTCAGTAACCAAAGACAGAATGAGGAAATGGTTGCCTTAAAACCCCTGGCCATTTAGCATGCTCTGTCTTTAATATCTGCCAGCAATTGCACACCAAACTCATGAAACTGTAAACAACGTTTCTTTTCTCACAGCTATTCCAGTGGGTTAGATGGCATGTTTTCTGGAACTAATAATTTGGAATGAAGGCTGTTCTCTGTAGCCATAGTTTTTATTTGTTCTGAATTACTTTTCTGGTAGTTTCCAGTACCCCAGCCTCATTCACTTGCTCACTGGAATAGGGGACAAAGAGCACAGACTCGTCGTGTGCATGTGAGCATGTGTGGGTGCGTGTATTCAGGCAGATCAAATGAATTTGGATATGTAGGTTTTGCGGTTTTTTAATGCTGTATCTGATGCCTACAGTCTACAGACAGGAATCAGGACACTTTTTAAAGTCAACATATAGTAAAGAAATTGCTCCTATCTTACAGAGAGGACAATCTAGGATTCTGATCCAGATGGCATTTATACAGTGGTTCAATAATATGTATGAATAGTTTCTTTTCCCCATGTAAAGTTACTTGAATGTTTAAGTAAGTGCAAGAACCCATCTCAGGTTGGTGACAAGATGCTATCAACATTTATCTAGCTATTCTCTGATATAGTTTCCTTTAGCACTTTGCTATTCAATAACTGTAAATAGATGGAGTAATTTAAACTCTTACCTAGCCTTCAGGAGAGCTGGATTCCCCCAAAAGCAGCACATCATTTTATTGAAATGACTATGGATATATGAAAGGCACAGAGTTTTAAACCTGTTAAATTACTCCTTTTTTTTCTTATGCATCTATCCATCTATTCTCAAGTAGCATTTCCTCATTAATTGTGGCTTTGTATTACTGGTTATTTCTCCTCTTTTGTTCTAAATTCTGACCTATTTAATTAATTTTGCTCTAATATAAAGGGAGGATATAGCTGAGTGCTTTCACAAATGGGGGCGTGTAAATAAAGAATCAGGATAATCTCTCAAACTCATTTTCTCCTAGCCTTGTGATGTTTGCAGATCATTTGATTTGTTGCTAATATAGTTAGGTATAATACTGCTTATTTCTTTAGGGGAAGATGTTAAGAATATCTATGAAGTGGTAGAAGTATCTATTTTTATTTGGTACTTACAGTCTCCATTTCAAACTCGTGTAAACACCTTGCAGATTTGTCTTGTTGTTTCACTGTCATACCTATACACCACTGAAACCTTGGAGAAAGAAATGGGGAAGATGGAGAAAAAAGCACAGGGTGTGCAGTCCAAAGGAAATGCGTAGTAGAGTCACCATGAAGCCAGCCTTTTTGACCAACGTTATGAGTGCATTATGCATTTGTTTCCCCAATAATGTTTATTTTGCAGATATGGAGTTATTTTGTATTCTTGTCTTGATGACATACATGGAACAAAGACCACATAGGTGGAAAGAAAAAAAATACTTTCACTGAGGAGGGAAATTCAGTAAACATATGGTTGCACAATTTGTGACTTCTCTGCATAGCTGCAGAAGCTGTGTGGATATGTAGGGTGACATGAAGCAAAAAGTGCAGTGCCTCTTTTGTGGCTGAGAGCGTTGCTGCTTTCTGTCAGTGCAAGGACAGGTCCAGTGTAATTTCTGGAGGAAAAGCCACTTCTTTGTATCCTTTTTCACTTACAACTGGATTCAGGCGACCTTGGGGAGGGGGAGGAGATATGACTGGACTTTACAGCTCTTTTGTAACTGTACTTTAGTGTATTATTTTTCTATTCTGGTTTGGAGGTGATATTTGTTTAGCAATACTTCTCATATACTGTTCTCTGAAGCATGTAACAGAAGCAGTACTTTGTAAGAAATCTTTAATTTGACTTTCAGTATTTCAAGCACCTGTTTAAATGTTTGTATTTTGGATGTGAGATTCCATATGAATCTGATAACACAGCCTTGCCCAATTTGTTGCAAAAATTTAGTGGTGCAATGGCCATTTTTAACAGGTGTTGTTTCTTCGAAAATCAGTGAATGCTGTTAGATTTTTTTGGCATTTTCAAATGCTCATTAGTGTCATCCTTAGGGGTCTAAGATGGTCATTATTAAAGAACGAGTTCCCAAGAGAAAAAGGCTCTGCCAACAGAAGCCAACAAGTGACAGAAGTTCAGTAGTTGCTAGGCGAATCACTTATTGAGGTGGTACATGGATAAATTAGCTTTCAAAGTCTCAAGCTGAACATGTAAAAAACACAGATGTCATGTGGCATATTCTCCAGAGGTTAAATTTAGGTTCCACAGCTTACATTGCCAATTTTTAAAGGAGGGAAATGTCAGCTAGCACAGAGCTGAGGTTGAGGGTTTGTTGCTTGTGCAAATTCCACTGACGTTGACATTAACTGACTCTGGGAGATAAACTATGGATCTGCTTCAGCTGTCCATGATTTCATCTGTATTGCTTGTTAGTTCTCCAGTTTGTTCCAGCACAATACCAATTTGCTCCAGTTGACTTGACAAGCTTATGTTTTGTGCCTCTTATTTGTCTGGAGGTAATTTATAATCCCAGCTACATCCCCTGTGTGATTGCACAAACAGACAGGTATTATTTGTGCTGTTTGCTAACACCGGGAAGTTACATAATATTGAAGCAGTAAGTACATAAACACGGATTTTAGCAACGTGAAATTTAGGAGCGAGTGTCTGTAATACCAACAAAAACATTGAGCTTCAGAATAGTCACAGATATTTTATTTTTGAAGAGAAAATTTTTCAAAATCAACACAAAGATGAAATTGAAAAAAAACCCACTTTTTTTCACTTAAAATCTTGTTCTCCTTTTACCTAAACACAATGTACCTCTGCTTTTTGTTTAGATAGAAGATTCTTTGGAAAACAGGAACTTCTTTGTAGACTACACGGACATTTTCCTATAAAGGTGGCAAGTCAACCTCTTAATGCTGTTTTGAACTCACCCACTGCTTGACCCCCTCCTTTTCTGTTTTGAGCTTTGTCCGGCTCCCAGCTTAGTCAGTGGGAGATGTCACATTTACTTAATTAGGAATTGGACCATGCCTTGCCACCCCCACCAATTGCCGTTTTAATTGAAAGCATCCCTAGAGCTGCTTCCCATCAATGACGTTCATTTGTGTGGTATTCTCAGGAACAAATCATTCTAGTTGTTTAATTAAAGCAATATTAAAATAAAAAACCCTCTGGGAGTGTTTGGGGGCAGCTTGTGATGAGCCCCGTGCAAGCATTCAGCAGTGACACGGGGTGAAAGGCTTGCTGTCCTCTTTGTGGCACTGTCACCCAGCCAGGCTGTGTGGGTCACTTCTGGCTGCTCTGCCAGAGGCACCGTCCCAGAAGTGGGATGGGAGGGATGTCCCAGGGCCTCTGATGTTGGCACCAGCCAGCTCAGCTGCATTTATATGGAGATGTGTGTATATTTTCTGTATTCTTCCATGCCTTTTTACTCTTTTGCTCTGGCTTTACTGTCATGGTATCCGAAGAGATATGGCCTGTCTTGAGTACAAGGCCTCTGTGTCACTTGGCTGAGGCAGTACGCTCCCACATTCCCCACATCCAGGCTTGCATTTTGCCTGGCACACAATAAAGCATCAGTGGCTTTCAAGTAAGTGAGGAGGGAGAGTCATATTAAAATCCAACAATCTTGTATGACAGCTATCTGGATACAGCTGCTTCTTCCCCTCAGTCTGAACCACAGCAAAAGCAATTCTAATGTGGCTTTTCATTCTCTTAAGTAATCACAGACCCATGGCTGCCTGTAACCCAGCAAGTAGCAAGGGAGTGAAACCTATTCCAGTATCCACAGAGGTCACCTTTTTGATAAAAGCACAAAACAGCTAATTAAATTAATGTAATAATTGTACCTAGGCAATTACCTATTTCCTACCTGTACTGTGGTCCTAATGAGCTCAGCTAACGAACTATAATGTAATTAATACCTGGAGAGGGAGGGGGAGGAATAAAAAAAGCAGTAGTTTTCATAGATGCCAGCCCCTAATATATTTTATAATGGTGGGGGGGAGTTAGAGACTGTTGAAAGGACAAGGTTTAGTGAAGAAGGGAGGTTTCAGGCTTGCGCCTTGTTGAAGCCCTGCCTGGAATTCAGCACCTGAAAAATTTCCCTCTCATTACAGAAATACTTAAAAGAGTCTCATTAATGTTTTTCTGAGACTATCCTTATAAAATAGGTGAAGGAGAGTGATAATTTTAATGAAACTGCAGATCTAAGGTGTCACTGAGTAGTACATTGTCATAACATGTATCCTGCAAAAGCCTGATCCACGTATCCGATGTATTACAAAGGCTGTTTGGTTTGGGTCTCATTTTCCCTTTGGGTTTGTGGCATATTTGAACATATCCAGGAGCACCATGGGCAGCGGTGAAGCGTGTGATGTGTCCTCCGATTCCCACCAGGTGAAGAGCGGGTCGGATGGTCCTTGGCAGACATGGAGCTGTACCAAGGCTCTGGCTTTTATAGCCGGTGGGAGAGAATGATGCAGGTTACTGAACCTAGTGATGGAGCTATTGTGTGGAGACTGCTCTGGTAAAGTATTAAAAGGCATAGGCAGAAAGTAAAGTAAAACTGAGAATCCTGCTGTGAAAATTCAGGATTGTTTTCTCTGAATTAAGTTATGCTTAAGCTATTAGGGAGACAGTGCAGTAGATCTATTAACTGTGCCATTTCAGAGCTACTGGAAAGCAATTCACATTTCTACTTTAGTATCTTAAAATCCAGCACTAGTTTTAATTATTAATAGGCTTCATGCTATTATTATTTGCTTGCACATATACATTAATCATTACATGGGTTTGCTAATTTTTTGTTTCATTCAAAAATAAATAAATAAACTGTGACAAGATGCTCAGAGTCCTCAAGAGAATATGTTCCCCTCTGATGGGCAAGTAACATCTGTGGGCATTTTGCTGGCTTAACAGCGTGTCTGTCAGAAACTTGGTGATTCAGAAAATTTACTAGCACTCATCTAATGATTAATTAGCCTTCTCTGTAAGGAATGGGGTCTCTTCATTATGCATATTGTCACCAAGAGTTTAATCTGTTTGCTGTAACACGTATGCTAGAGACTTAACAAGAGGAATTCCAGTAGTCAAGAAATGAGTTAAGATTGTTTTTGTGAGCAGAATTAAAGTTCAGTTCTAAATATTTAAGAAAGTCTCCAAGGATTTTAATCAGTATAGGTCCGTGTGGTATTATATAAAAATTGTTTTGTATGAATGAAAATACTGTAGGACACCAAATTTAACTAAAATTAATTGGCTGGAAATACATTGTATTATATCAAAGACAGAAGTAGAAATTATTTTAACAGAAATCGTATTTTTTCTATTTGTAACATGTACTATCTGAAAATGTTTTTTAAAGACAATTTCATTTGTAACATATGTTAAGAGTTCTGCTTGGTAAACCCCATGTTTAGCCTTCTGTTCCATAAAGTCGTCTTCAATTCTGGAGTATGGGGTCTTTAACGTATTGAAGGAAAAGGTCAAACTGACGCTTTAGGACTTAAATCGAAACAACTTATCATCTGCACAGAGGCAAGTTAAAGATTTGTTCTTGTGGGTGAATAGATCCAAATCTAGCATCTTTCTTATGAAAATATATACTTTGTTAACCATCACCTCAGTTTAAAATCTGTAACTTTTAGCAGATGACTCACATCACATGTGTCTCATAAGCTCAGTTAAGATTGATTGTTCACATCTGATGAGATGTCCACAGCACAATTCCTCCACCTCAGGTGGGTGGGAAGCAGATATAATTCTTGGCTGTAAATTGGCAAAAGAATTGCCAACTACCTTTAACTGATGGCAGCAGCTCAGTTCCCTCAGGTCATAGCAAGTAATGATTACAGCAATCATAGCTGCTTCTCACTCTTCCATCCCACATGAGATGGTCTGCTGCCATCTCCTCTGAGAAACAGTAGGTAGTTGTCAGTAGTTCTATGTTTCTCTTTGAAATACTCTATGCTCTGATAGACTATTATTTGTCACCTTAACTTCTCCCTTTCCTCTCACTCTAGAGGGAGTAGAAGTGAACATCTCCCATTTACAAGCAACAACAGCTGTAGGAAGAGGAAAGATATGTCCAAGGGAGGCTTGGGGGGGATTTTTTTTGTTGTTGTTATTAGATGATGCAGGGAAAAATTTCCTTTACTTGGCTTTTGGAAAGCTGAAAGGCTTTTTATATACCTTGCCTCTGTGTACACAGATGATTCCCCAGCCACGTTCATTGCTATTGACCATGTTCTGGCTGCTTGCTGTAGTTGTCTCCCATTCCATCATTCCCTTTTATGCTTGTTACCATCACATCAACCAAGCAAGATAAGGACATATTTCTGTCCCTGTGTCTGTAGCTAGGGAACAGAGGCACAGATGACTGAATGACCTGCCTGGGTGCCACTGTAAGGAAACAGTGAACACAGTGCTGAGGTATGATTTGGATCGAAAGACGAAACTTATTCTGCATGGTCTTTTTGTTTATCCCCATAAATACCTCAATTTCCTCTGGAAAGTAGAAAAAGAACCATGTAGCCTCTGTAAGAGCTTCCCTACAGCCTGCTAAACCTGGCCATGAAATGACCTTCTCTTCGGATGGAGACTAAAGAGGAGGCTCAGACATCCTCTTGGCTTTATTCCTACTGGTGGCACTGTCATTCTTCCCTCATCCAGATTCAGAGTAGGGAGCTGTGGTGGAGGTTTGAGCCTAGAAGAGGACCTAGACTTGTAGGGGAAGCTGAAGTGGTTAAAGAATAGATGCATACAAGTTGTGTTTTACTTTTCTAGCTTAACATGCTTAGTTTACTATTTTTTCAAAGATTAAGACAAAATTATTCTATGCTATAAAATTAATATGTTCAAGAATTTGTGTGGCAAATAAATTTCAGTCTTGGAATAGGTTTGTTTGCAGGAGATATCTGTGGTGTGGTGTTGGTTTGGTTTGGTTGTTCTTGGCGTTTTTTTTCCCAATCCAATAAGGAACCAGAAAAATGCCATGTGACTTGTATGTCTAATTAAAACTATCCAGCCCAGCTTGAATTTACAATTTTGATTTCTTGCAGTAATCTGCTTGTGAACAATCTAGAGGCAAGGAGTTATTCATAGAAACTGTTGAGTAAATAATTTTCAGATAATGAAAACATTCAAAAAAAGTCAAGATAGTTAATTAGTGAGCAGGAGAAATTAAATTAATTGAATGAATAATTCATAATCAATTATTCACCCAGCTCTATTTTACATAGTGTGGAAGGTCTGAAGAAGAGCCAGTGTTTGAATTAACTCCAAACAGAAAACCACATCTCTATTTCTGCTGTGTTGAGGTTATTTATTGATGTGTAAAAACAAGCTGGGTGAGCCAGTCTATTTAATCAACTCACTCTTTTTGCTCTGTAACATGAGTCATACTGGATTTGAGACCATAGATGCTTTGCTCGCAAATGTGCATTAGGGAATATGTGTTACAGGGCTCTTTGTTTTTAAAAATATATTTAAATAGTGTGAGAGAAGCATGATTAGAGCTGAAAATGCTCTGTAAAAGCTATAAATTAGGTATATGCTACAGTACTAATGCTTGCAGTTGACATATGTCACAGCCTTGGCAAAATACTTCTGGTTAATTTTATCTCACTACTGAATAGAACTGTATCCAAAAGATAGTTTGTTGAAGCTGTATTTGTTTTCCTGGGTTGGCAAGGGAGTTGCTGCTATTGTCTTTTTTTTTTTTCTTTTTTTTTTTTTCTTAAGGATTTCTTACTTTGCTGCTTATCCTTTGGGTGTGTGGGGGGAATTTTTACTGGCAATTAAAGGGTGAAATATTGGAAGCCCAGATTTGTGTCGAAGGGTTGAATGTGGTTCTGCCCTGAGATGCATTGGGCAATGAGTGATCAGAGCTCACCTGTGTGTCCTTTTGTCCTTGTTTTCCTCCCACAGTGCTATGGAGAAGAACAAAAACCGTTATAACAGTGTTGGAGGATTGCATGAAAAGAGAAAGGGCTTGCAAAGTGATTTCTCTTCATTGTACAGCCATAATGAGGAAACCAAACTTTCGGTGTTTGATGTGAGTGTATGTGGAGAAGTGAATAACATAATTAGACAGGAGCTACATCTGCTCTGAGTTGTAACTTGTGGTCTGAAGGAAATCCAACTTGTGGTGGAACTGCATCTCAGTGTGTCACTGCTTTGTGCAGCAGTGATTCTCCTACTCCAAGATGAGTTTGATGCAAGATTATCCTAGGGAAGTTAGTACTTCTGTTATCATCTCTGCGGAGCAATAGGTATAGATTAAGTGATCTGTTGGCCCATGTTATCTGCAGCAGGAGTGGAAGTGACTGAGGTTTTTTTGATTGAAACTATGGCTGTGCAGGTAGAGATAAGATAATTACAAAGCTGAGTAATACTATCCAGCACCACCTAATATTGTCAGATAGTCCTTTTTTATTAGATTTTCTCTGTAAACTGAGAAATGCTAAATTACAGATGTAAATCCTCAGAGAAACAGTATGTGTAGATATTGATAATGTACGCATAGACATAAGGAAAGGAAGAGGTTGTAAATTTAGTAAAATATACACAAAAAATCATTTTCTTGGTGTCATAGTTTCTGCAATATTAGTAAATTTGATTCTGATTGTGAAGTGCCAAGAAATTCTAACAAAGGTAAAGGTAACTGAAGTGCCAAGTCAGAAAATCTAGGCCAGTAATGCCTAAAATCAGACCACAAAATTATCCTTACTTACATTTTATTTCTATGTACTTCCAAAGGCAGCTCCCAATTGCCAACATACTTGAAACCCTTCCTAAAGCTTATTCAGTACAGGAATCGGGTAGCAGGTGGGTTGTGTTATCCATTTACTTCAGGTCATCTCCACATCGGCAGGTACAGAGTATGAACTGATTGTATGAGAAACACATGCTCTGACTGCAGGTGGTTGGAAGGCATGTGGAAAGAATGAAAAATATAGTTGTAACTGGTTGTGTTAGAGAGACAAAGCACGCTAGAATTTAAAAGAAGAGGTTGTTGTGCATCACTGAACAGCCATTTAGATTTGACTGCAATAGTACAGAGTTTGTCATGGTGGTTTAGTTAACATGGTCGGTTTTGATGAAAGTGTCTTTGATCGCTCCGCAGAGAGAACAGTTTATATTTGGAATTGTGCAGGTAGCTAATTCTATAAGGTCATGCAGTTCAGTGCCCGCCTCCACTGCAAAGTAGCTGAGTGGAGCAAAACCAGAAAACCCATGGAACTAGAGGGAGAAAAATGATTAAGCTGTTCCAGAGAAAACCATCTATTTGCTTTATGTTCAGAATTGTGGATTCTGCCATCCTGTTTTACATGATCATTGCATAAGGTGTCATTGATAGCTCAATGGAGGGAAGAAGATGCTAAATTGGCTTTAGACAGCACAAGGCTCATCAAGGTGAAGATTTCGCAGCCCTTTTC
This sequence comes from Aquila chrysaetos chrysaetos, assembly GCF_900496995.4. NCBI lineage: Eukaryota > Metazoa > Chordata > Aves > Accipitriformes > Accipitridae > Aquila > Aquila chrysaetos. The sequence goes on along the minus strand of NC_044028.1, from coordinate 14,664,584 downwards.
AAACCATGGCAAGATTCAGATCTTGTATTATATAACATTTTAAAGAATGTTGTCTTTGTCACTTTTTAAATGACTTGTGCACTAATGCAGAGGCCAGGAGCAGCCCTGCGAACAGGTTTGTCTAGCTCCTATCAAACAGCTGGAGTGATTCCACTGACCATCCTCTGGCTGTGGTAGCATGCTCTTCACTCCTGAGCACTGGCCAGCCCTGGCCTCTCTGCAGACATCAGTGGCATCACTTAGTAACAGTTGTGCCATTGACATTTTTAATGGCATGGACACCTGGCCTACTCCACGCTGAAAACAGACCACCTTTTCTGCAAGCCAAAACCAGCTGTCAGATGGTGACAACCATAGATTGTTGCCAGCTTAACCAGTTATTGGTCTGTAAATAAATATTTTGGGATGCTAACCATGTAGTTGAGTGAGATACCACTGAGAGATAGAAGGTGGCAAAGTAAGGTGGGAAGGGGTCACTGGAGGGAAGCTTCAGTAGTCACCTTCCTTTTACACAAAGAGACATCATCTATTTCTGAAGACTGAATTCTTCAGTTATAGAGCCTTCTCCAGTAGTTATAGACCTACTGCTCCTTCTTCTTGTCTGCTATTGCTACAGCTTTTATGTGCTGATTTCAGAAATGTCTACCTGTCCAAACATGTCCTCCTCCTGTAGTGCAGAGCCACAGAGACAGAATTCTGATCTTATGACATGCTGAATCCTGAATTTATGACAGACAGGAAAATAGCAAATGGGCTTGCAAAAAAACCTGCCTGCCGATGTCAATCCTCTCCACTTTTCTGCACTTTGTAAATGCTAAGTATTCATATAGTTGGAAGGTCATCAGCACTGTGACATAAAGTGATAGAATAGTTTGGAGCCATCCTTCTCAGAAGGATGGACAGAGTTTGTTTGTCAGGACATCTTGCATCACTGCTTCTCAAGAGATGATCCTGGACATGTTCCAGGATCAGGCTGTAGATGCAAGTTTTGTGATGGTCACCAAGGCCATTCACAAGGGGGAAGATGGCATGGGAGCCTACATGCCCTGCACCGATCAGTCTTCAGCCATGTCTGCAAAGAAAATTGGCTGCATGCTTAGCATGCTATTAGCAATCTTGTTATCAAGATAATTGACCCTCTTGGTAAGTTGGTCCCAAAGGGAGGACACTGCTTCAGTTCTGCTGCTCTCACAAATTGCTGACAGCATCTGGTCAACAACAGAGACCAATACTGCCTCTGTTTGTACCTAGCCTTTTGCAAAACCAAATGCCCAACCCATCACCAGTGAAACCTAGAATGGATCATTTCTAATATAAATAGATAAATGCCAATTCCTCCCCTTTTTGTGTATTTCTCTATAATTTTTTTTTTTCTTTCTGACTTGATTCATGCTTTTTTTTTTTTTTTTTTTAAAATCCACAGCAGGACTACACTGTAACATTGTTTGAGCTGAATTATTTTAAAAAAGTTGGGAACGGAATAGCTAAGCAGTGTTTCATGCCTTATATCTGCCAATAGTGTCATTAAGTAGTTCAGGATTTCTAGTTTGCTGCATATAGGATATTTCTATTTATAAAATGTTATTCCTTTGTTGTTGTTGTTACTACAAATGTCTTAAAAATAGTACACCAAGAAAACCTGACACACTGTAAAGAAAGAGGTATGTTTATTGCAGGTTTGAATTTCACCAGGAAAGCTCAGAATTGCATCAGGCTCTCAACAATAATAACTATCATAGTTTTTCTCCCACCTTGATACATGTCTCGGAGGAATGTCTGCGCTTAGTATTTAATGTTCTCTGTTTTGTTTTTTATGGTCTGCATTGATTTAATAGATGCCATAGATGTAAATTACAAAGACTAAGTGACTAGGGCAATAGGATTGTCGTGCAGTTTTGATGTTCTTTTTGGAAAAAAAAAAAAAAGAATCCTGTAGTAAGGTATATTTTCCTAAAGGAGTACAGCCAGGTGGGATGGGGAGGCAGTAGGGTTGTCTTGGTCTGGGCCTGCTGGGGTCTGAGTTAGGGTGGCGGGAGGGGAATCACTCCTTCTCTGTGAGGCACAAAGGGCACCCAGCCAGAGAGTTGCCCAAATAGAAGTATCCAGTACCATTTCAGATGCTGCCTGGTACCACTTGCCACTCCAGAAAGGCATATGGTACCTGTAGGTCCTATGTCATATTCAGTCTTGGGGAAATCTCTGAGAAGATGAGATGGAGGAGGAGAAGGAAGAATCTTCCAACAAGATCTAGAGGGTTCGCATGGCAGGACTGGAAAAAAGGGCAGCCACCGAGCTAAGGCTGTGCGGTAGATTTGCTCTTAAATCTTTTTGTCCACCTCAACAGAAACTTCGAGTGCTTTTTTTCATATATTTGTTTTTCCAGAGACTAAACTTCACGTCTGCAAAATGTGTTAAAAAGATAAACTTCATAAAAAAAGGAAAAAATTACTAAGAATAAAGGCTTTTGCTCCATTACAGGATGAGGGTTTGGGTTTTTTTTAGGTATCTTAGATGTTTCATGTACTAGTTCTCGATGGTTTTGACTGTAATAGCAGTCCTACTTATCTTAGCCTGTCTGAAAATGAATAGTGTAAAGGCTTCACTCTGGGGTCTACATCTATTTATCTGTAAGAGCCCACAGACTAACACAAGATTCCAAGCAAAAAGCTGCTTTCAGAGCCACAAAGTGCTATTTGTTATTTGTCCTAAAAGTTCCAAACAGTCCACAACTCTACCATTTTTTCCTCAGTTGTTCCAATAGCCTGGTACAAAAATTTCTGTTGGCAGATCTACCAAGTACTGACATGGACGTTTTTCAGAGAGACAGACTTTTCTCTCGTTCATTTTCACAGCTTCAGGAGGGTGGTCTTTTTTTTCTTTTTTTTTTTTTTTTTTTTTCTTTTCCTTTCTTTTTCCTTCTTGTTTGAATGGGGCTGTTAGTTGCAGGTGGGTACGTTTGCAGATCCACTGCACAGGTGAATGGGGGGAGTGTGTTGAACTGACAGTTAATCAACAGCTGGTGTTGTTCCTAGTTCGCTGCTCTGTAAAGGGCACAATGCTAAATCAATTAGAGACAGTTTCAAATTGGTTTCAGTGAGCAGTTCATGTAGAAATATGGACTCTGGAGACTGTATTCTTGCAGCCTTGCAAGTTTTGGCTATTTACCTCATACCTCTTTTCCCCCAAGACGTGTGAGACTGAAGTGCTATAGCTGGTGCTGGTACAATGAATGGAAAAAGAGACGTTGCAGGATACTTCAAGCAGGGGAAGAGTCGAAGCAGTGGCAATGTAAGTGAAGAATCACTATGCCTGGCAATATAAGTCTGAACATATTTTTGGGACTCACTTGTTGAGAGTGAAACAAGGCTAAAGCACTTGAGAGTTTTCTGAGTGTGTATTTCATCCTGAACATTTTGCAGAACCAAAGTCCAGTAAAAGCAGGTAAAGCTGATGTGAGTTATGAACGTTTTAAGTGTTTAAGGTCTTTCTCCAGTCATTTTTGAAGTTTTCTGTGGGACTTTAGAGCACCATTCATGCATACTTTTTCAGCTTACATGCAGGCTGACCTGACACAGTGGTAAGAGGTTCACATGATGTTTGCAACAACTTCTCACAGGATTTCAGTGTTCTCCAGGTAATTCTGCAGTGTCTCCAAGTGAAGAAATAGTGTATTCTCTCTGGATAATCTATATCCAAATCAGCTATGTATGCTGGCACAGGCTTATCGAAGTGGGTGCCTATGTTGGATATGCACGTAAATGTTTGCTCTTGAAAACTGAGAAAATGATTGACCAGGCATCTGCCCAAACCTCTGGGGTACAATCAGCTTGAGGTCAAAACATGTTCATCTAAAAGTAGTTGGCTTAGTGTTTGGCTATTATTTTATCAGTCTTGACAAGGTAGTCAATACAGAAATGAAATGATGGAAGTGCAGAGGAGAATGGGGTCTGTCTTTCTGATGTTTGGGAAAACAGGAGTTCCTTTTTGAAGTGTTTAGCAATGCACTCTGATAGCAGCGCTTTTGTTATTCATACAAGACATAGTGTGCATATTTCTCAGGCATTTTTACGTCCCCCTTTCCTAACTGAATAAGAGTTGTTTTCCCTCTATCTACCACATATTTGACTTATAAAAAAAATATTAATAGCTAGTCTATTACTAGGTATGTTAATGGCCTGATAAAGTTTTGAAATACAGCATCCCAAATGCCGTACTGTATATGTAGTTCTTAATACCTTTGCTATTTCCTTTTGCTATTTGGTGATCAGTTTTTGCTGGAATATGTTTTGCAATTACAATAAGAGATTTAATGTTGTTTTGAACTCTGCCAAAGTCTGATTAGATTTTCTGTTTTGGCTTAAGTCATTTCTTTGTGCTTCAATTTTCTCTATATAAAATGTTTAGATTGCAGGGCTTTAGATTGCAGATCCTGGTAATTAACTGCAAGTCTGATTTTTAGTTCAGCATAAGGTTAACCAGCTTCCATAAAGCAAAATCCTATTTATTCAGAATGAAAGGATTATAGGGAAGACATAAAGTAACAGAAAAGCAGTTTACATACAAGTCTGGGTTACCAGGAAGTCATCAGCACTGACATGGAGCTCCTAATAGAAAAGCAGTATATAATACCCTCTCAGGGGTTTTAGGAGTTTTGGTAGCAATTCCATGTCACTCCCAGATTATGGAAGAAACTTCTCCCCAAATGTAAGAGCATTCACTGTCTACATTCATCAGTCATTGTGTGATTTCCTCAGGAAATAAACTCTGCAGTTTGCCTGCATCATTGTAAAACAACAGTTTTCATTAGTTAACTCGTCACCTGCATTAGTGATCTGAATTCCTGCAGGACGTCCTCCTTAGCTGAAATGTTAGCTGGCACTGCAACATCTAAACAAAAGATATCAGTATCACTGCTGCTGGCTTGAAAAGTCGATGAGCTACAAAGCTGGGTTGGGAAAAGAGTATTTAAGGAAATATCCCTGAATGCTTGCTCTGTGCTTATGCCTTTTCCTGGACAATTACCTTTGGCAACAGGGAGGTCAGTTGAACACTGCACTGGGCTTTGGTCTGACCCTGTATGGACATTCTTATGCTCTTAGCAATCAATATACATCTAATACAGTTGTTCATCAGTTTTCAATGGTACTGCAGGTATCAATATTTTCCTACGAGGCTGCCCAGAAGACCCGATCGAGATTGTGCTTGGTATAGCATGGTATGAAACAAGCCCTGGCCTCAAGATCTTTACAGGCCAACTAGACAAGACTGACAAAGGTTAGGAGGGAAGGAAGAGCCAAGAGAAATGATGTGATTTGTTCAAAGACACAGCGGGAGCTGGGAGAAGCCTCGGGGTCTTGCTTGATTGTTTATCCTGTAGGTCAAACAACTTAGATTTTACTCTTCTGTTGCAGCTTCTTTCACATTTGTTTAGAGCTTTATTTCAAAATTTTAATGCATCTCCTCATGTAGCCATCACCTTTTCACATACATTTATTCTCTTCTGTATTAATGAAAGTCATAAAGTTCAAATTATATCATCTCAGTCAGGATGGGTGAGATAGCTAAACGTTTTTCTTAACTTGGATCTTGATTCAGTTCTAACTATCAGCATATGCTTTAATCCTAATATTGCTCAAATCCAGTATGTTTTCAGTGCTTTTTCTAGATAGAAGTTTTTTGTTAAATGAAGTATTCTAGTATATGTAGGACTGAGCAGTTACCCAGCCTCACTGCGTATGTCAGAGTGCTGAGCCCTAGAGAGGCTGAAAACTTGTCTCTTCATCCAACATGAACATCTAATTCTTCAGGGGTCCATCTTTCACTGCAGAGAGGTACAAAAATTTTCAGCAATCCTGCAAACAGGTATCAAATAGATTGAAACTTTCTAAAAAATTGGACAGGTTCTTTTGTCAGTCTTTTTTTTGTTCTTGTCTTGATTTGTTTCTATTCTCCAACTACTTGCCTTTTTCTGTTTATAACTCTTTTTTTTCCTGCTCCTGTGAAAGACTACCTGTCTGTCCCCTGGCAATTGTAGAACTTATGCCGGAAGCTGCTTCTTCAAAGATATATCTATAAAAAAATTCTCAGGTGGGTATTGCTCTCCCTTGATGTGTGTAGTACTTCCTGCAAAAATAAGAAAATCACATTCTGTCATTCCCAAAGACCAAGTCAGATCTTTCTTTTTTTGAAGAATATATTTTAAATCACAGTCACTTTGAATTCCTGTATTGTCTTTGTATGTGCGCACTCCCCAATTCTCCTGTTTGACAGCAGCAGGTAAATCTCCCCTCTAACCTATGAAGTTAGTGAAGGAAGAAGTGAAGATCAGAACTAAGACACTGATAGGAAATGGAGAGTTGAGACGACAAGATGGCCACGGTTTGCTTGGGAGACTGTAAAGGCATAAAGCAGCTCCATTGCAGAAGTCTTGTTTTCAGGACTGAACTCTGGTGGAATTCAAAGCTATCCCAAGCTCTGAACAGCACTCAGTACAGCAAAGATGCATGTGTCCTTTCAGGTGAGAGGCGGCAGAGGCCTTTATCATTGGGAAAGTGGACAGAGCTGGTTCTCCCCGTGTGGAATAAAAAACTGGATGTATGCTAGGGCATGAATCAAAATGGTAGAAACACTTTTTTTCACACCGTCTCCAATGCACATTTAGAATATAATTTGAAATAGCTGGGAAAGTACTACTTTATAGTAGCCATAATAGAACATTAGTTCTTAGGACTGCCATCCGATGACATAGACATGTTAGGTTTGGTACCTATCTACTCCAAGCTGACCGAATATAGAGTAGTGTCAGAACAACTTTGGCAATTCAGCAGAGCTTGCAAGCATGTGGGTAACTGTAGTCGTAAAATTAGTTTAATTTGATTTTTACATTGCTGACCTGGGTCCATAGTTGTCACCTGCATAAAAATGGTAAAAAGTGAAATTTAGATCCTATTACAATATTAAGCACCTGATCAAACAGAAATACTTCTGGTCTCTCTTCATATACACCAAAACCCCAGCAGAGGAGAGTACTACTTTGTAGTCTTGTCACTACAAAAGAAAAGAAAGCTTTTCTTGTTCTACTTTTGTCTGAGTTAAAAAATTCGGGGCATCAGAGGCTTGCTAAAAGATTTGGGATCTCCTTGGTTTAAATAATAAATGGTAACAATGATTACTGCTTTACAATTAAAATACTTACTATGTCCATTAGTAATGATATTTCACATCTACCAGTTAACCAAATATATATGCCAAAGATGCTCTCAGCAAGGCGAAATTTTTAAATCCTGACGTGAAATTCGACGTCTCCCCTGACAATGGCCACACTACCTCCTCTTCATTTAGTTGTGAGTCATATACTGTCTTAGTAAGTGTGAATATAATGCGTTACACCAAGCCACTGTAATGACCTAAAAGCACTCGAACAGATGATCAGATTATATGAACAAGTGCCTAAAAAATAGGTTTTACTAATGTTTGTCACCAAAAAACTCTAAAATGATCTTTGGCTAAGGTCTGTGCAAGACTATCTCTGCCACAGTTTCAAATGAAGATGTGGCAGTCTTTACTGTTTGATGTTCAGTGTCAGCATCATCACTTAGATGAGAAATAATAGAGAAGTAATAAACCCTCAAATTTTTACAAATGTTGTTGGATTGAATTGAATTTTACAAATATCAGCATATTTGGGTAAATCTTTTTTTTGTCACTGAATTAGTATATTCTGTTTATCAAGCAATAAGCACATGAATATTAGATATATTTTCTTTACTTCAAATTTTGTCATTTTTTTCTTACCAATATTATAATTACATACGGACTAGTAAAAATTTGGGGGCTTTTTTTTTTTTTTGTATATTGAAAGAGTTCCTTAACATGGAGCACTATGAAGATGTCGTCGTTGTTGGCAGAAAAGCCAAGAACATTGTTTTGGTCATTCATGTTCATCTAAAAAAAAAAAAAAAGCAACACATTTACACTTTAATATTGTATCATATAAACAGACATCTATAGCTCTGCATACATTATTAATATGGGTTTATTGCCTGCTTTATTGGTTTCACTACTGTTTCTCCTCTTGGGAAGCCATGTAAAATACAAAGACTGCACAAATGCCCACATTACAAGAGCCACTATATACAAAGCAAATAAGATTGCACAAGTACAAATAGTCACTTGAGTCGCTTCCTGCAATTCACATAACATAATAACAAATAGTCCATAAGCGCAATCCCCCTAGCTACTACTGTTATTCCAAGTATGTTATGTTTTTTACCTAGGACACTTGTGCTGCTATTAGAATACCGAACAAAGTTTTATTCTTATATTTTCTGACAAGAAAACAGAATTCTTGTTGAGAAGGAACAGAAAACATTAAATATTATTCAGAACCATCACAACTGTACAGTAGATGCTAAGGAGGCCTAACACCAAGTTTCCCTCTGGTTCTAAAAGAACCAAGTTTCTCTAAGTTTCATTTCAGAAATGTGTTTAAGACTTTAATAAATGAGATATTAGTAGTGTAAAATACATGCAAAATGGGAACACAGCAGACAAGATTCTTTTCAAAAGTTAACCTCGTGTAAACCACTGACATATTGTCTTATGAAAGCTTCCTAACCTACAGAATCTCAGACTGACGCCGTACAGGTTACAAGTTCAATAATCCCCATTCCCAGCACTTTCAGAAGTTGGTGGGTTTGGTTTGTTTGTTTTTTTTTTTGGGGGGGGGGGGCGGTGTGCAAAATGTAACATAGTACTCCTCTAGATGCTGAATATATGACAGTTGATGATTCAAACTGGAAATGTTGTACAGTCTTTTGCATGTGCGTGTGTGGGAATAATGGCAAGGAGAGTGGTTCTGTAGCATACGGGGATACCACAGGCAAATACCTCCCGGCATGGTCACGCTTAGCAAGCTGCTTCTGGGCTTATGTAATGGAAGTTCTGAGTAACAAAGACGTAACCTCCCATTGCGCATGACTGGAAGAAAGACAGTGTGGATTATTATGAGCAAGTATTTCCATATTTCAGGTGAAAGCATCAGACTTAGAGCTTGGTTTCCTTTTTTGTTGTTGTTGTTGTTTAATCCACATGAAATTATAACATCTCTTTTGAATATTTTACCTGAAATTTTGAAGAAAACAAACTTTGGTTGTTGAAGAAATGAATGTGAGAAAAGAGGATGAAAGATGGTGCTATGCCACTTACATGCAGAGAGATCTTTCAGACAAGTGTGGTGTGATTTAATATTAGATAACAGCATCAAGCTGTTTCAGCTGAGGCCAAGTGAAGGAGAAGGGCCAGTGAAGGCCCTAGCTACAGACAGCACTCTTGAGGTAACATCAGTTGCACACCCACCAACTGCTCCTCTGCTACAACGTGCTGTAGGTTCCCTTGTAGCTGCTGCATACGCTGGGTTCCTGTTAGGGGGCGAGGATGCTCCAGCGGTTTCCCTTTGTGACCTCTTCAGTGTAATTTCTAAAGGCACATCCTCTTCAATGTTGCCCCAGGATTTCTCTCAATGTTTGGAAATGTATTACTGTTTTTTTGGGGTGGCTTTTTTTTTTTTTTTTTTTTTTTTTTTTTTTTAGTTTCTCCAACATCCAAACTTTTTTCAGTCTCCTTCCTACATGCCACACAATTTCCTATCTGTTCTTTCTACTTTATTCCAGTTGTAATCTTCTGCACTAAACTTAAATGTATTTCTTTGTGAACAGTTTATGATGCTTTCAGGACCAACTGGTCACAACAACTTTTTAAGTCCTTCATATGCCTTAGTTTTGGTAGCTCCTCATTCACCTGGCTGTCATTTGGTTCTCTTCATGCCAGTTTACCACCTCTATGATTATTTCTTGCATCTGTTTTCTGTGTCCACGGCCCATCCTCCTTCTGTGTACCACCCCAGGGCTGCTCCCATCAATCGGTGCTCCCTTACAGACCTCATGCAGGCCATGCTGGGACTTGCCACAGGATGGCCCCAGAAGCTCTCTGCAAGCCCCACAAGCTGAAGGACTGCTTTGTGGAGTGCCCTGTCTTCCAAGGAAAACTTCAAAGTGCTGCCCTCTTTGGTCCCTTTGCTATGGCAGCTGTCACAGCAGAATTACCTACTTCAGTCACCTTGTTTTGGAAAGGCAAGCTACTACCTTCCTCAGGATTTGGAAAGGTGGCTCCCTTCCCTGGCAGATCTTCCAACATAAAAGGAGCTTTCTGTAATGAAACAGAACCAGAGAAGAGCTTTATAAAGGTCTCCATGAGTCTGACACCTCGTGCTCAGGAGCAAGTGTTCTGACTTCTCCATTCCTACCCCTGTCAGCATTGATAAGCCTCTCTTACCTGACATGAGCTTTTATTGCCCTTGACTGCTCTCCATTTATACAAAGGTTAAATCTTCCCCTCTGTCTGTGCTTTATAGCAATATACTATTTAGAAAACAGTGTTTCCATTGAATACAATAAAGGCAGACGAATTTGGCATGGTTGTTGAGGCTTTTTGGTTTTGTTTTGTTTTGGTTTGTTTTTTTCCCTGATGATAGGTCATTGATTAGGTGCAGCTTAAACTTTTTCAAGTTCTGACGCGCTACAATTATCACTGTAACAGGGGAATTACAGAAGGATCAGCTGTTTGTCCCTGCTCAATACAGAGACAGAAAGTACAGAACAAGTCTGTTGTGTTTAGAGTTATGCCCACAAAAAGGGGGAAAAAAGTTAAACCTTTTAAATGATCTAATGGGGTGTTTTCTTTTGTTTTTGAAGTTCGCTATTGCCGATGGGACACTTTTCAGACAGTAATGTCAAATGGCTCATTTGCCATCTAGGTGCGAATGGGGACTGTCTTATTCCTCATTGCAGGTAGGACAGAAGACTTTGCCTGGCACCTCTGGAAGGGTGAAAAATCCTCTTGTACTTGCTCAGCTCTTTCTTGGGTGTAATCCTGAAAGACCTGGGTTCAGTTACTGTTTGTGAAAGGTTCAGCGCTATGTTTTCACAAGCGCTATCAATGGGCTTAGTTATTATCCCAGTTACAGTATTGTATTCCAGTTCAGGTTGCACTGGTTTTGTATGCTAGAACAGTTTGTGTTATGAAGGGGTGAGGAGAGAACTTTTTTTTTTTTTTGCCTTCATTTCAAATTACCTCTTAGATACAGGCATTATACTATGGCATTTGGAAGACTCTCACTTCTCTAACAGCATACTGTGTATGTAACTTTATAGCAATATTATTTCCGTTTCAGCTCCCAAAAGTCTTATCTGCCCTGCTTCTTTTTCTTCCTGCAGGAAACAGGATCTTCAGAGGGTTTTCTGAAAGCTCTTTGTAATATTAGCGAACATGTACAGGAAAACCCTCAGGTTATGTTCAACTCCTGGTATCCTTCACTTTAGATTTAAGAAATTCCCTTAAACTCTCATTAGTGGAGACCTTCTCATTCCTATAAAAGTTTAAAGAAAATCTTTGTCTCATCAGAGATTTAGCACAGCTCCTCAGCGTGGTTGGAGAAAGTAGATTCTTTGTGCTTCTCTGTTCATTCTGGAGCAAAGACAATTGTTACAAAAATGTGTCTTTATTGATGTGACCCTCCAGTTCCCTTGTCACTTTTAGACTTATTACCTTTTCCTCTCTTCTACCTTCTGCAAATCTTTTAATTGATGAGAGGGAAAAGTAAGGTTTTGATTAAACGGTGATAAATCCAAGCAGGATTATTTGGTTTCCCTCTGCAACTGTGAGCTAGTATGGGTAGAAGAACACACACTGTGTTCTTGCTGTTTTCTCACCTGATCTGGCCCACTGTACATTAGGGAAATTTTATTTGTGTATTTTTAAGCAGAGTGGCATAAGGAAAAATAATTGAAGTATCTGTGTTCAGCAAAGTTTGTTCAACTTATTTTGTCATGAATTTAAAAATATTTTATGGTTGGTTTTGTTTTTTTTTTTTCCCAAGTTCTCTTTTCATGAAACTGAGTTATGCTAAAAGTTTAGAAACTTTCTCACACATAAGATGAGAAGAAGCTGGGAAACACATGTCATAATGAAAAGAAAGTAAAAGTCAGAGTGAAAAGAACTGTTACTGTTTTGGAAAGCTCGTAACTTCAAAATAAATATAGACGTTTAGGGGGCCTGTTATGCAATTTTAAGGTTCTTGAGTGAGTCTGGCAGTCCAGATTCTATTAAAAATTAAAATAAAACAAAAAATTTTTGTGTTCTCCCTATATTATTCCTGAGCTGAGAGCTGCCTTCCTTTTAATCTCTAGGGCTTGTAATTACCTCCTGTATCTGACTCCCTTTTCTTTCTTTTCTTCTTCCTCTTCTTTTTCTTTCTTTTCTTCTTCTTTTTTTTTTTTTTTTTCTTTCTCCCTCTTCTAAAATAACTGTGGTCCTAAATCAAGAAACAAGCATCCTGTTCACCTCCCCAGGCACATTTGAGTTGACTGGAAGCTCTGTGATCTGAAACTTCCAGACTTCACAGTCGTCCCCGTACTTTCTTCCTTACTTTAAAGAAAAAAAAAAAGTTAAAAAAAAATTATCTTTGTTTCGTAAAGCTATTGGATGTAGATATGGCTTAAATGTATTTAAAACAAACACACATACAGAATAGTACCCCAGTATCAAATCTTCTGTGGCTGATTTTTCTTCTCTAATTCATGAGTATGATCTATGGGCTTTCTCAGATAACTTTTAACAATTGGGAGTCTTAAGAAGTTCCTGCAGCTTAATACACATCAACTGACCTAAATTTCACAGACAATGTGTATGTACCTCTAGCCTTAAGCAAGCACTGGACAAAGCATACAAGTTTAAATCTCGCTGGAAAGCCAGCTTTAACCTGCTTGCTTTTGCTACAAAATACTAAGTATCATTAGAAACCTCAAATGCCTAATGTTGGCAGAATCGTACAAATGTTTTTGGCTATGTTGAGGTCAGAATTTAAAGCTGTGACTGTTTAAAAATTAACAATGAACTTTATTTTGTTTTGAGTTTCAATCAAATTATGACAGTTTAAGCTAAAGAAAAAAAAA